>NC_142573.1:26755000-27077500 GCF_041283825.1 Pyrus communis
TGGAACTTGGATTTCAAAGATCACAGTGAACAGGGTAATAGGTGTATTTCCTCATTTTTACCATTTTAGAACTTATATTAGTGATAAATTAATTCGAATCATGTGGCATGAACTTAAAGCTCTGTTTGGGAAAGTGGGCTCTTTACCCCAAAGATGCTTGCTTTTGGTAATATTTGGAATTGTGCTTCTAAGCTGTTTTTCAAGCTTTTGGCCATACTAAATGGAGCTAAGTCGAACAGCTCTTCAGTTGCATTGTAGTTGCTTTCCTAAATTGATTGTTCTTTTGTTGAAAAAAATTTAAGGGCGAAAATTATGTTTCAAATTAGATTCAGATATGAATATTACACGTTCAAGGTGTTGAATTCATCTTTGTTTTGGTGTTTTGTGGTTTTGAATGTCATTTAGTGCAGTATAGTCTTAACTTAAATGTGGTTCTGTATATCTTAAGTACTCATTTGGATTTTGAGCAGTAGGAGAGAGTTTAGCACGTATTTGAGGAAATGCGAAGAACTTTTTTGAAATGGTTAGAGTTTGAGATTCTTAGAAGGAAGCTCCTATAAGTTTTTGGTCTTTTGTGTTGATTCGAACAAAATCGATTTTTATATTTATTAATTTTTGTTGTGTGAGTAGTATTTATTAGGCTTGATGTTTTTTTTGAAACACCAGGTGGTTTGGAGACGTTTGAAATCGTAAAAAGACTCGAAGATTTCAGCCAGGTTTGAATCAAAGCACCAAATGAATTCTTCTTCCAGGTTATGATTAAATGTTCCCAACTTTTTTAGTTGTATAAAGACTTGGGTAGATAGGAATTTGATTTTAGTCATGTGTTTCACTAATTCTTTGGTAATAGATAATCTTTATGAACAGTCTTCTGCTTCTATCAATACCCATGGTGAGTTCTCATAATTTACTTTTTAACAGTCAGGTCATTTGTGACCAAATATTCTTTTTCAACTTATGCTTCGTTAACTCTTCTTTTGCACCCTATTTTTTCACACATTTAGTCTTCAGTAGATGGGCTAAGGAATTTCCACGTGGCATTGTATCAAATTATCATTGATCGTAGGGTATGGCATTGTAAGATCATCTTCTGTTCACTTTGATCAAATTATTTGTCAGCTATTTTAGTTTTTTATAATTGTGATATTATTTCTTATTTGGCCTCAAGATTAGTGGACTTAAACTTTGTTTATTATCTTTGCCGTACGAAGAAGACCTTAATAATGTAATAAGAGATTACAATATTAACTTGACAGTAAATGATCCATTCTTTTTTTTGGATGCAATGTCCATACTTTAGTGTAATTTATACCTTATGTTTTAGCTTTGATTTTAAATTAAAATTCCTTAATTTGGTTTTGGTTTGTTCCATAATACATGTGTAAAGATGACTATGTTGTACATTACATATTTTGGTTTCTGTTCATGGGTTTTTTTCTTCTTCCAGGAATTCAACAATCCTAGAGGTTGAAAACCACCGAGAAGAAAAAGATAGATCTGATGGTGAGCTTCATCAAATTCATTTTTTTTCCGTCATATTTTTCCCTTTATAAAGGATAAATTAGGATAAATTAATAATATTGGAATTTCCCCTCTATCTCCCATTTGGGTGAGCATATAGTGATTTGGTCCTCTGATTCTTCAGTGCAACGGGGCTCTGTACCTTTTCTGATGTCTGTGGCCGGTTGGCCGGGCAGGCTTCCTCCAATGGGGTACGGTTCTGTTATTTTGTTATATGTTCTTTTGCCATTCATTCACTCAAAATTCCAAAAATCGAATATAGTAAAATAGTAGGTCAAATTCATTAATGTTATCTTAACAACTGTTTAATAGATTTATATTGTTGCATGTTTGATTTTTTTTTTTTTTTTTTTTTTTTTTGCATGTTTGATTTTATGAATTTTTACTGTTTGTTTTGTTAATTACAGATTTACAGTGCTTGATTAATTTCGGTGGGGGTGAGTTGTTAAGTTTTCCTTTATTTATTCATGATGTTTTATGAATGATTGCATGTTCTATATCTAATTTCACTAACTCTTTGGGTGTATTTTTCACAGTGGTTGTTCATCTGTTTTTTCTGTTAACAGTGCTTACCACCTGTTTGAGAAAAGGTATTAAATTGGCCTTTATTTAGATTATTGATATGTTTTGAATGTTTTTTGGTTTGTCATGTGTGTAAGAATGTGAAATAAACTATCTAAGGTAGTCAATTTCAAGATAGCAGTAGCAGCTGCAGGAACTACAACAGTAGCAGCTGCTGTGATTCTAGATGGATGAAGAGGAGTGGGGTTATATTGAAGTCAGACCCGTAAGCAATTTACTCATATATACTGTATATATTGTATGGAATAAGAGATGTTAATTTTCATAGAATTTTTGTTCATTTTTTGTTTAGGTATTGTATTTACACAGAAGTGCATATGTTTTGCTGTTGAAGCCATATGGCCTACCACTCTTTAGCATCAAAGTGGACCAGTGAGTATTACCAAACTATATCAAATCAAATAATATGAACAACTCATCTTCTTTTCAACATAATTTTTCCGACATTTTTTTCATGTATAAATGATTATTTTTCCAAAATTTGAACCCAACAAACTAAATGTGTTACAAAAACAGAGTTTTATAGTGCTTTCTTTTTTTGGTGGGTAAGATAATGGAATAGTATTTTCCGTGTTACCAACAGTTCAACATAGTAACTAATACTATGCATATATTTGTTAGTGAAAATACTTTCCATTTTTAACTTATCCTTGGGTAGGAAATTTTGATGAATTTATGTTTTTTTTCCTCCACTTTTCATTGTTTTCAGGCGATTGGAGTTGAATATCGAGAAGGTTTTGAGAGTTTTGGACATGTTGGACCTCTCAAGGTTGATGTGGTGTAATTTATGGAGTTATATGTATGGTAGTGATTGTTTTATACGCTTTGTCGAAATTACTTTACTGATTATGCTATGACTTGCTACTGTTAGTTTTTACTATGAGTAGGATTTTTTGGAAGACAAGTTGCAATAAGATTTTCTTAAACGAATACGATATGTAGTCAAACTCGATGAAGTTTATGGTCTTATATTCTCTTTTGACAATGTTGTGGTAAGTTTCTATTACACTCATTAGTTATGTGTTTCAGGTTCTAATGGCTAGAAATGAGAATGTAATGAACTGTGGAACATTAAATTTATGATATCTTACTGATCAAGAAAAAGATTTAAATGTGCAATTATTAAAAGAGATCTAATTGCGTAACAGTTACTTTTTCCGGCAAGGGTTTTCTATTTTTCCGACGACTATTCTCAATTTTTTTTTTTTTTGAGTTGCATGTAATAATTTATGGTCAATGTGATCCCATATCTATTTAATTAATTATATTCTTAAATCATGTAGGAAGACTAGCAAGTAGCAATGATACTGCTTTCTAAATAGTTACTCTTCTTATCGCAAACCAAACCATTGAGATAATAACACTACATGTAACATTCTTTCGAAGAAATCCATATGTCGATATTGGTAAGTATCGTTTTTCTATTTGTTCTTTATGATATATTTGTTCACATTGTGTTATTTTGACCAACATTTTGTTATTATAAAGGAAGTAGCTTCATTTTTCACAACGTGATATTTCCAATTTGGTGGATGTACATCATCAACACATTTGAACACAATTGACCATCTATGCACAGTTTTCAAATTATAGTTTCTGTTTTGGGATTTCTTTATTAAACCCCTTGGGACTTCGTGTGTAAAATTTAGTGTTCCTCCATTTTGGCTGATAGAATTAGGCTCAAGCTTTATTGCCTTCAGATTATATTTAGTCATGTTAGAAGTTAAATTGCAAAGACATATGATAAAGTGTAATTAATATTCTGTTTGTTTTCTTTGGTTTAGGTTTGAACTAAAAGAAACTAAGAAATGAATGATGCACATTCGCAATGATATAGAATGCTTACATTGCAACTTCAGCTATACAACTTTTGCCACTCCAATTGATCGACGGGTATATAACCTTCTGTTTACACCCTACCAAACAGTGTGTTCTCCTACTTTTCATCGAGCTTTTATCTAATATACATTTGTCATTTTCAATCTTTGTTATACGTTTAAGGTAGTGAGACAAAACTAATCAGAGGCAAATGCACAAAAGTTGATGAGGTGCTATAAAATTGCTAAAAAAGGTAACCATACTTATTCTTATTTTCTTTACGGTATAATTCCATTGTCATATAAATTTATTTCATGTGTTACAATATTTTCTTTCCTTACCTAGGGTGCTTTCTTATCAATCAACATTATTGGAGAAAAACTTTGAGCGTTGCAGTAAACAACATTTATCGTATTTTGTCATTCTAGATAAAGTAATAAAACTTCTACAATTTTTGGTGTCTGTTGCATAGATTTTCATATGTAATTAGTATAAATCTTTTATTGCATAGACTTTAAATCTTTGAAACATAAGCTTTATTACAATTTTTATTAATCCCACAACAACGCGCGGGTAGAACTTTCTAGTCCTCTCTAAATTCTAGTTAGGAGCTGGTTTAGGGAGTCCATTGGAGATTCTCCTAAAAAGATGATTGGAAAATGATATTTTTCATGATTCACAGGAAGCAAAATACAAGAATGAAAAAAGAGGCAAAACAACATGGGAAGAAATATTAGAGTTTGAAGAAAATTATGGAAGTTGAGGTTCATCCCAAAACCAATTCACGGATAAAAGGCCCCAAATCATTTAAACCAATTCAATTTCAACCTGCATTTTATGAATTGAATCTAGCTTTCCTTCCAAACGACAAAGAAAAATATACACACATACACACATCAAGAAAATTAACAATCCAGTTAAAAGATGCGGATTCGATTGATTCAATTTTAGTAAAGAGCTCAAATAAACACACTCTAGTACAAAGCAGTTTCAATAGACGTGCACAAAAGCACCACTTCAAATGCATCAATGTTTACAGAAATCACACAAGCATTATTTCCCAAACACCCAAAACCGAAAGTGTAGTGAACAAAGCTCCAAATACAAATCACACAAGTTTCTAGGATAGCTTTTCCATTAAGACCGCAGCTTGCAGGCTTAGATCAAACAAGATGAGATCGGCCACGGAAGCAAGGCTGGGCAGACTAGGGGAGAACAGAGAATAGTCAGAGCAAGTAACAAGAGAAATTAGAAACCAGTTCTATTTATTTGATGCTACTCACTATATATGTACGGAGTATTGCAAATTTTGTGTCGGTAAGTGAACATTAACAAGTAGTAACAGAAATTACGACTTATAAAAGTTTATATTTACATGATATTTAGCATATATGGAAACTTACCGTTTCATCATCATTGCCATCTTAATCATGCATCGTCTTCGTCATCATATTCTTCTTCTTCTTCTTTCCCAATGTCTCTGATATTTGTAGTCTTTCTGATGTTGGATCACTTTGGAGTAAACTATCAGGAGAAATCTTTAACTCTATCAGCTGGCAGTCCTTGACAATCAAAGTTTCTAAGGATGGGACTTTGAAAATGCAATTTCCCATGCAAAAGCCTTGCAGACTTGGTAGATCAGAAAGTTCAAGATGTTGCAAGCAACTGAAAGTGATCTCAGTTTCTCGACAATCCTCTCCGTTGTCTGCCACTATTTCTACCATTCCTTGACAGTACTTAACTTCCAACTTCTTGAGTTGCTGCAAATTCTTAGCCACAGAATAAGGTATCAAGTATTGCAGTCCGTTACAACTCCATATGTTCAAAATGGTTAGATTCCGAAAGGATATTAAAGTTGAAGCTAGATTCTCTAATCTGCCACATTTGTGCACGCTTGGAACTTCCAAGTTTGGAAAAACAGGACCGCGTGGGAGGGTCTCAACTTCATGTATTTCCCCTCCACTACTTCCTTGGTGGTCGTGAACAAATAATTCTTTCCAAGGAGCAGAGAGCACACAGAGCATTTCAATGTTCTGTAAATTCTCAAAGAAAACATCTGACTTGGGATTGAAGTAGCAAAATTAATTGATTTGAGTTTGCGCAACAACTCTGCCGGGAGTGGACCATACGGTTCATACCAAATCTCCGTGTTCTCATCCAACATCAAGTATTCCAAGTTGAGGAATGACTTGCCCTGAAATATTATCAACAGTAACGGGATGCTTAAAAATATTTTGAAAAACTGGACACCAGATAATAATTTTAATATTGAAAACTTAATAAATGTATTTACTTGATGGTGTATGTTTAACTAGCATGTAAAATCACATATAATTTCAAATATCAGAAGAATTGTGTACAAGTATGGTTACCTTCTCAATTAAAAAGAAAGGCTGTTTCATTGGTGTTTGGTGGCCCAACTCAAGTTTGTCTTGATATGTTGAAAATTCGGCAGCCAAAATCTCCACACCACCGCATTTTGTGAAATTTAATTTGTTGAGTGATGGCCAATTAGAAACGTGCAGCCTTGAATAGAAACTCCGTAGTTGGGGTAGATCTTCAAACATCATATATGTTACTTTAGAGAATTCAAAACAGTTCAACTGAGTGGTAGATGATGTGTCATATACCACTTGTAATGACTGGCACTGCATTATTAATAAGGACTCTAGAGCATTCAATCCTCCCATGATACTTGGCCCAAAGATATTAATCAGACTGTGGCATCTACGAACATCCATATTTCTGAGCTTACCAAAAGAATCTAAATGAAGTTGGTTGTGAAATATTGTCTTCAACTCAGGTATGTCCCATATGTACAACGTCTCCAAGCTAGGAAATCCTACCTGTCACATATTCATTTTAGAACTTGTGAACAAACCTTTTTTCACAAGAGTGGGACGCATGCAATCACATAAAATTTCTAATATCAAAAGAATTGTGTACAAGTATGGTTACCTTCTCAATTAAAAAGAAAGGATGTTTCATTGGTTTTGGGTGGCCCAACTCAAGTTTGTCTTGATATGTTGAAAATTCGGCAGCAAAAATCTCCACACCATCACATTTTGTGAAATTTAATTTGTTGAGTGATGGCCAATTAGAAACATGCAGCCTTGAATAGAAACTCCGTAGTTGGGGTAGATCTTCAAACATCATATATGTTACTTTAGAGAATTCAAAACAGTTCAACTGAGTGGTAGATGATGTGTCATATACCACTTGTAATGACTGGCACTGCATTATTACTAAGGACTTTAGAGCATTCAATCTTCCCATGATACTTGGCCCAAATATATTGATCAGACTGTGGCATCTACGAACATCCATATTTCTGAGCTTGCCAAAAGAATCTGGATGAAGTTGGTTGTGGAATATTGTCTTCAACTTAGGTAAGTCCCTTATGTACAACGTCTCCAAGCTAGGAAATCCAACCTGTCACATATTCATTTTAGAACTTGTGAACAAACCTTTTTTCACAAGAGTGAGACGCATGCATAAGTTGGAAATAAAAGCATAAAGAAAAGAAGTGAAGGCATAATTCACCTTTTCGTCAAAGAGCTCAATATCTCTTTCTTCTTTGTTGGTTGTAATATTTCCACTCTTAGCACCAAAGATGAATGTCTCCAGTTGAGGACAATCGTATATATCCAAATACGCCAAAGACGGAAATTTAATGTAACTTCCGGAGATGAATTTAGTGAGGTTTGGAAGATGTTGTAGCTCTAAACGATTTAGCTTATCAAACATGTCATCTATATTCTCCTCATTTCTCACCATCTCTTCCATGATTTGACAATTGGATATCTTGAGATTTTTGAGTTGCCCGAAACATTTACCCATGGAACTCGAAAACAAGAATCTTAAACTATCACATTGATGCACATTCAAGGTTGTTAAGTTGGGCATCAAAACCTGCAGAGTACAGAACAATAATCATGTTTATTTTTAGAAATTACTATTTACATTGTTAGCTGTATATATTCTAATATGTAGATATAAAGTAAAGGTAATATATTAAATTGTAAGCCATTAGGCTACTAGACAGAAGTATGTCCTTTGTACCATCATTAATTAAACAAACGGAGTAAAAAACTTCTGAAAAAAGAAATATAGGGCCAAAAATTATGTCAATTTAATTTCAAATTTAAATTATTTTATTTTCGACAGAAAAAATCTATTTTATTTAAATTGATACTAAAAACACATTATTGTGAAAGATTTTAGTGGTAAGTTATGAATTATCTTAATAGTTAAAATCGGATTTCATTTTTTACACCTAAAATAAGTGTGGCCTCTTTATGACACGTCTCAATCCCTAACATCCGTCAACAAACTTAACCCTAACATTACCCTGTCAACTCCCAAGAAAATTAAATAAAAATAAGAAAAAAGAAGCCGCTCATCCTCCTCGTCTCTCTCTCTCTCACTTCCCCAAACACAACAGCAGCAATATCAATTGCATCTCCTTCTCCTTCACATTTTAAATCCATAAATCAAACCCAAAAGCCTCGCCCTTCCATTTAATTGCTCCTTCAAACAATAGAGGGATCTCGATGTCACCATCGACGATCTCCTATTGCAAATCCTTGGGGTCCTTGCCGTTGACCGTGCAGACCACGGAGACGCAGGTTCCGAGAATCTCCTTCACCGTTCCCGCGAGCTCCTTCGGCCATGGATCTGTTTCTCATAACCTTGCCGATCTCGATGACGTCATCAAGGGAGATGCTGCCGCTGTGCTTGAAGAGGTAGAGGTGGAGGTGGAGGTCCGTGAGGAAGGGGCGGTCATTGGTGGCGTTGGCAAGGAAGGAGGGGAATGGGAGAGAGACCGGTACGCTGGGCTGCGCTCTGATTTTTTATTTTATTTAGATTTAACGCCGTTAGGTTTGGTTGAGTGAATGGACAGATGTAAAATTTGTACGAAAGTCACATAGAGGTCACATGCATAAATAGATGCATGAGATTTGAACTTATTAGTTGAATACCATAAGTTTTCACTTAATGATACACTCTTGTAACATTCATCTTCCTTGATAAGTGAAACGTCTAGTTTCGATTCATGTCAAAAACGAATTTGAATTATATTATTGCTAGCATATTAAGAAAAATGTCTAGTTTCGATTTTTATCAAAAGTGAATTTGAAATATATTATTGTTAACTTATTGTGAGTCTTAATCGACTCTTCCACTCTTTTAATGTAAATAATATTTTTTGTTAAAAAAAATATCAATAGTTGAATATCGCGGGTTATCAAAACCCGATAACTTAAGTATATAATTTAAATGGTTTTGGTTTATTGAAAAAATAAATCTTAAATCTTAAAAAGGAATCTTGAAAAAAAAAACGTGGGTTATCAAAATGAATCTTAAAAAGGAATCAAAATTCGAAGAAGAAAACTACTTGGAGAAAAAATCATGCAATCATTTTGCTATAAAAATAACAGAGAAAGTACCTCCCCATTACTGAAAAGTCTCGGTGGTCCACCAACTTCATCCTCCAAAACGATTTCGTTGGCTTCTGTATCAACCATTAATTGCTTGTCTTTGGAAGAGAAACCAATAAGCTTTGGCAGATTTTGCAGTGTCAAAGATTTTAACTTTTGGAAAGGCCCGTCAATGAGTTGCCCATAACATACAGTTTCCAAATTCACAAGGCTTTCAAGAGAGAGAAATTCCAAGCTGGAGAAGGCATTATGAGAATAACTCCAATTGACGGAGTTAATGACATATTTAACTTCGTCGTTGTTTTGGACATGGGGATGCTTCAGTTGTTTAATAGCTTCACTGTCAAATAGATACGAAATAATATTCACACTCTCCATCCCATCCAAGTACAACTACTCACATTTCTTTACCAGCAACTTTATACCTCGATCGAATTGATTTCTCCTTGTAAGCTTGAGTTTTAGCATGTTCGAGGAGGTTCCATAGATGTCAGGACATTCCCAACAATCACCGACAAGTATGGTGTATCTTTCTAACTTATCAGAGAACAAGTTGGTTGGAAGAAGGTTAGCATCTGGAATATGTATGTCCAATGCGGATAGATGAGATAAGTGCTTCAGCTCTGAAACGCTAGCATTACTTCTTCTGTCATCGACCAAACCTTCAACCTCCCATTGCTTGAAGCTGTTTCTTCCCATCCTCAAGTCTTCTAGTCTTGTCAAGCTTGATATAACACCAGGTGAGATCATATTAAGTTCAGAGCAATCGGTCAAATCCAGTAATTGTAGTCGAGTCAATTGCCCTATTTCTTTGGGCAATTCTTTAACCTTGGAGTGTATCAGGCTAAGAATTTTCAAGCTTGTTTGCTGTCCAACAAGAGTTATGTCTACCAACTCGCATTGATCTAAACACAATGTCTGGAGATGCTTTAGGGATTGAAGAGATGCAGGTAGTGACTGAATACTGAATCCGGTTACATCCAACACTTTGAGTTCTTTCATCCCTTCAAAAAATTTGCTTGGGATTTCCTGGGAGTCGCCAATATAATCATAATTCTCCAAGACCAACAATTTTAATTCTGGGCATTCCCAAGGTATTTCAGGAAATCTGGGGATTTTGCAATAACTCAAGAAGATGGCAGTGTACTTTTTAAATAAATCCTCAGTGGGCCATTCTTTCACCTCATCTCCATCTGCTTTCGAAAAGGCCTTATGATCATCAGATGCAATCCGGACAACAACATCTCGTACAAGCTCATGCATTCTAACAGAGTCATCGTCATAACTGTCCAGCAATAGGCAAGAATTTTTTAGTTTTTTAACCATTCTATTCAATGAATTCCGTGCCTCTTCCACTGTCTCAACATTTTTTATCAAACCCAAACCCATACTATACTTTAACAAGTCACTGAGCAAATTGCTGCAACTCCCGCAAAGCAAGAACAATTGCTTAAGCTCATGATCCTCCAAGTGTTCGTAACTCCACTTTAGAGCCAAGAAGGCTTTTTCATTCATTTCTTTCTTGTCAAATCTTTTGAAACTTCTCAACGCATCTTTCCATTCCTCCAAACTACTTTCCCTTAAAGCACTTGCAACTGCAACAACCAAAACCGGCAAACCTCCACATTTCTTTGCTAGTTGGGTTGCTTCTTTCAGTATACGATTGTCCTTAACGACATTACCTGCCATCTTCTCAAACAAACTCCAACTTTCATTTTCTGTTAAAAATCCAAGTTGAAAATCCTTTTGAATATGCATACCATAGAATAAAACATTTCTTTCTCTATATGTCAACAATAACTTACAGTGCGGCACACCGACGAGTCCCACAGCCTCGAAGTTAATTCTTTCCAAGACATCGTCTAAAATGACAAGAGTCTTCCCCTCGTTTATCCTAGCCCGTAGGAGATTTGCCCTTTTTCCCATATCATCAGATTCATCAATGTCCATCCCCAACTTTTCGGTAATTGCTTTTTGAATTTTTTCGTTGTCTTTTTTTTCTTTTACATTTAGAATTATAACCACATCATCAAATAACTTCTCTTCCATATATTCTCTGTAAACCTCTTTGGCAAGTGTTGTCTTCCCAACGCCCGGTAATCCGTACACACCAATCTTGTTAATATCAGGTTTTTTCAGTTCCGTAATGATATTCTTCACCATTGAAGTCCTTGTTTCAAAGGCCATGTACTCGTCGGAGGCTATGGCAGATATGTCTTCCACGGCATCATTGTAATAAATATTGGCAAACTCTTTTTTATTTTCATGTTCTTCAATCTTTCTCACCAATTTAGTTGATTTTCTGCTGAGCCGATGATAGGATATCAGGTTAGGACATATATAGAGACACTTTGTCTTTGCACGGCCTTCATCATCCAATAATGCTTCTGCCTCTCGAGAGATCTCATCTGCTTCTGTCTGCCAGTTCCGGACATCAGCTTCGACTTTTTGATTAACTTTTTTTTTAACTTCTTCAACCGCATGGTTCATCCTTTGTTTGGCAGCATCAAAATGCTTCAATGTACTCCTTAGATCTTTAAGGTTGCTTTGTAGAAAATGACATAACTCACTTGGCGTCCAAGTGGTCTAACTGTGTAGTCAATTATTGTAGGAATAATTGCAGTGATTATCTCCATCGCCTTGGCACCTTCAGCTTACCAATTCGTCTTCTTTTTCTATCTGTTGAATATATACGAATCCAAACAAAAATTTTAGGAAGCGAGAAAGGTATCTTTTTTTTTTTATAATTTTTTTTATTTTTTATTTTTGATCTTTTTATCAAAGCAGATGAAATTTGAAAAATGAAACAATAGGTCATACCTTAACTCATGATCAAGACTAGGCTTGAAGAAAAACAGAGCAGTAAGCAAATCTTTTGGTTTTCTTTTGCTTTTGGAGAAATCTGCATAGTAAAAGCAAAAAGAAGGTTATACCACACTTGCAAAGTAGAAGTCGAGACTATGAACAAGTTTTCATATACAATTATTATACTAATAAAACTTGCTTGGTACAAAACTTAAGCAACTGTTTTCAAATCTTAAAAACTATGAAATCATGTATAATCTGCTATGACTGTCACTGAGACATTTTAACAAACATCATATCTGCACACTTTAAGCTGGTGCAAACGATTTGCTCGTTGAACATTGTACCACAGAGTTACTGAGCTGGATGGTACGATGGAGTTGACACCCGATTCTCGCATGCTGACCGAGTTAACTCTGCCAAGGCTCGACGAGTTCCAAAGGCTTATGACGAGCTCTAGTTTACGAAAGAAATCTGAGGCCATCAACTGCGAAATCCTGGCAGCCATAAGCTCGAGCATGGTAAGCCTCTTGTGTTTTCCACGTCTCCTAATGTTCCTGAAGAACAATCCAAGTCCAATGAGGACACGCCTCCTGTTGCTGAAATGTAGAACGATTGGCTCGAAGGTGAGCTATAGGATGCCCCGAATCCCTATCCTCCTCGCCGCCTGTCGGCCCCTCGTTCCACTGAGAGTTGGGCATTGTCATCGTCGTCGTTAACGAGGATCGACAAAACGTAGGCGCCTTGTCGGTGCCGCAGTAGAGGTCTGTCGAAGGTGACGGAGGTGAGGGACCAATTGCAGCCCATGAAAACATTTCCCAGCTGAAAATTTGAACTTTTTCTAGATTCTGTGTAAGAATTTCAAAAATCCAATCGTTTAATTTGGTTTTACTGGGTTTTATGCTTTGTTTTTAGTATCGTTTTTCGCATTCTCTTCTCTACAGAGCATGAAAGTTCAAAGATTTTATAATTTTTGGGATGTTTTCAATGAAAGCTCATATCTAGATCTGAGAAAATATCCCACCTTTTTCTTTTACATTTCTGCAGATTTCTCCGTCTTTTATTTTTTATTTTTTATTTTTTATTTTTTGACTCTTGAGAGTCTCAAGAGGCTAAAAGCTCTGTAAACTCCATTTTAGATTGTTATGAACCCAAAATGTAATTGAGGTTTATGCTTTAATTGAATTGTTAAGAATTGTTAAATATGCCAGCTAGCGTAATAAGAAGTAGAGTCTGTATAAAAGGAGCCCAACTCCCTCAAATGGGTAGATCATAATTTACAAACAGAAATACAAAACCAAAAAACAACCCAAGAGCTTTACTCTCTCTCTCTCTCCCTTCCCTCTCCCTCTCTATCCTTTGTGACTTGTAGGTTGATTAAGGGGTTAGAGATTTGGAGCTTATCATTGGTATCATCCTTCTCAAATCTTGGTTTCCCTCTTGTGTACGCCCACTTGACCCGTCTTCCTGTTATGGATGCACGCCTCTCTACTGCAATCGACTCATTTGAAGCTTCGATACATGCTGCGATCCGTGATTCAGTCCGCGAAGCTATGGATTCTACACTCACCGACATTCACAAGGCTGTGAATCATATACTCGTAGAAATCCGCAGTGACCTTGCTCAGTTACGCCGTGACTCGGCTCTCGGCGTCGAGGGAGATTCTAATCCAGCCTCGATGTGTTCTTAGGAAGCTGAATTGATCGAGGTCGGTCACCAAAAACCTCACACCGGAGACGGCAACCCACTATGAATTCCGTAGACAATCCACGACCATTCCATTCCGCCATTGCTCTCATCTTCATCGATGTTGCGCACACTGGCAACTTCGGCCGTCAAGCCACAATCGAACAATTCTGCTACAATCTTAATTTCTCTATCGGAATCGAAGAGAGTGATTCATGCTTCAACGATGACCTCTGCTTCATAGCTACTTCGTAAGCACTTCTTCTTTGATACTACGAAAACTGGAGCTGAGGTAGTTCT
This sequence comes from Pyrus communis, assembly GCF_041283825.1. Classification (NCBI taxonomy): domain Eukaryota; kingdom Viridiplantae; phylum Streptophyta; class Magnoliopsida; order Rosales; family Rosaceae; genus Pyrus; species Pyrus communis. Next base: position 26,769,155 of record NC_142573.1, read on the forward strand.
CTATTTACATTTCATTATAACAACTTCGGAAGCTATATTTCCTTCTTTTTTGATTGATAACTATAGTGCATTTCGAAATGATAAATATGGTTGGATAAATTGGTATCTTGTGGGTAAATTTGTGAAGAAGAATTTGTTTGCATTGCATTTGTTTGATGAATTGCCTAAGAGATGGAGAGAAAACAATATGGCAATAACTGAGTTGATGAAGGAAAGGTTTTCCAATAAATACTTCCCATTTGATCTTTCCAACAACCATTCAATCCCACAAACCATTTTGTTATTGCGAAAATTATGTTGAACAAATCGTGGAGAGCAGTGGAGAGTTGCTGCCAACACCTATTGTCATCTGCTTCTTTCTCAAATTGACAACAATGTGAAGCTTATTGTTCTTGATTGGCTGACTGAGCTAAAGTCTTCTCATAGAGAAGTTGTAGCTGATATGTTCATGGACGTGCTGAATCTTAACATCAGGAGGAAGACCCTAGACATTGTTCTTAGCTTGGTTACTTGCACAAACATCAATGAGCTTGTTCTTATTTTGGAAAGGGAAGTTGTCAAGACTCATACTGGAGAGCTAGAAAAGAATGGTGAATAGGCAGATGCTTATTCGGGCTATTCACTCTTGTGCAATAAAGTTCCCAGAGGTAGGGAGCATAGTGGTACATCTGTTGATGGATTTCTAAGGAGGCAACAATGTTGCTTCTGTTGTTGATATGACTGTTTTTATCCGAGAAATAATAGAAACCAACCCTAGAGTAAAGGTATCTATAATAACAAAGCTGGTTGACACTTTCTACCAAATCCAAGCATCATGGGTTTGTTCTTCCGACCCTTGGATTTTTGCAACATGTTGCACATCACTTCCTGAATTTAAGGGTGGAACTGCATCAATTAAACGGTGCCTAAGCAAATTGCCTTTTCTCTCGGTTTCAGAAGAACAAACTAATGATTCTTCACAAAAGGTTCATCAAGTAAACTCCATGACCGTGTCTTTTAAAAGACCTACTATTCTTGCTGATGGAACTTATGCCACACATCATACGGCATATGGAATTGTTTTCTCTCCTCCTACCCTTTTTCAAGGATCCGTGGCATCTAGGAACTTGAGATCCCTGCTTCTCACTGGTGACTTTTTCCTTGGGACAGTTGTTGCATACCCTATGACCAAGCTTGCCCTAAGATTGGAAGGGGTCTAACCAACAAAAGTTGAAGTGAATAAAGCATTTTCGCAAGCACTGTTGATTGTTGTTTCTATGTTGCAATTAGGACAATCTCCAATTATTCCACATCCAATTGACAATGATTCTTTTGCAGGGATGGTCCTCTGCATAAGATTGCTATGCAATATTGGTGATGAGGTCAGAAAAATATGGTTAAAATCTTGTTGTCAAAGTTTTGTTGACATGCTTTCAAAAAAACAATTAAGGGAGACAGAGGCGATAAAAGCAACGGCTCAAATTTCTCAAGCACAACCGGTTCGATTATTACTACATGGAGCTATTTCAGGTGCGCTTTATGCAGGACACATTCATAGCTTGTTACAGAGGGAATGCATCACTGAATCATTTCTTCAAGGTTTGTCATGGTTGCTCCGATTCATTGATAAATGGATACATAGCATGGATCTTGAAAATCATAAGCTCAATCATCGTATTGAACACTATGGATGCATTCTGGATCTTCTTAGTCGTGCTAATCTGTTAAATGTGGCAAAAAAGTTCATCAGAGATATGCCTACTCAACTTGATGTGGTTATATAGGGATCTCTGCTGTTTACATGTAGGTTTTATGGGAACATAGAATTGGCAGAGTTGGTTGACAAAATGACTGAGGTGTTTGAACCCCAGGGCTCTTACACCAAGAGACGCTGGAAGTCCCTTAATTTGGGATGTTGGTCATGGTCACCAAGATGCAGTGGGAGTTCTGTTACAAAACAATGCTAATCTTGTTGCTGAAAATAATGACACTATTACACCTTTGCAGTCATCTGTTTTGGTTGGTTCACTACCATGCTTAGAATTGTTGGTTCGTATTGATCATCCAAATATGCGTATCACCCCTTGAGAAGTTGCACTGATATTGGGACAATGGGTTTCTGATATTAAAAAGGACACAAAAATGCCAGTTTATTATGCTTTGATCGAATTGCTATAGGACAAGGACCTATCTGTAAGGTTGGTAGCTTGTAGGTTTCTCTGTTTGCATAGTGAAGATGCTAATTTTTCAAAAAGAGAATTCATCAATCTTCTCCTTATCTATTGGAATTCATGCCTTAAGTTGATTAAGGAAGTTCAGGAGCTTGACTCGAAGAAGGCTTGGGAGGAATCTGCTAATGAGTGCCTTCTACAAATTCAACTTCTTGTTGCTTTAAGGACAACAGCTAACTGGGAGGACTTTCACAATTCCAACAAAGAACAAGTGCAACATTCAAAATCCTTCAAATCAGCACACAAATCTGTCTTGCGCAAACTCTCGCTTATGTGAAACCTTTCAAACATTTGTTTTTCCCACCAACAAATCTTCAGTTTGGAAAAACAGTACCGTGAAGACAACCGGCGATATCTTCAGTTTGGATAAACATCATTAGAGTTGTAGAATTAGGCAATTGAGGATCACCTTTAGTTTGGATAAATAGCACTGCTTCGATGCAGATTGGTTATCTATCCAAGTCTCGGTCAATAAGGAATCTTTGAATCCTTGTTGGAACTAGTCACTTCATTAGGTTTTCGGTGAGTAAAGTGTTACCAGATTGCTTAATATTCAGCACATTGAAATCCGAATCTATCTTGAACTTTATAGTAACTAGCAACCTTCAGTTCTAAAACCCAAAGGTCGAGACGTGTTCTTTCCTTGGCCGTAGTCGCAAGATTAAGAAGTCATCATCGCCCCTAATGCCACAACAACATTCATTTACTCCCCGGTTGAGCTCGGTCGACGAGCTGGTACGCCATGCATTCAACCGAATGACATTGTTAACTTATTAGCTATTCGACATGCGTGCTACATAGGCTAAGTAGTTTTTAAGGTCAACAACAATGCGGTGCCTACATGATCGATGATTGTGTAGTGACTTGTTGTTGTGGTGCATAATTTTTTTTTTTTTTTTTGACAAATTCAAAATAAAAATTAAAAATTAAAACGTTGGGATATGGGATCGACGGAGCCTCAAAGTCTCATCCTTTTCCCTCTTCAGAAATCGGATTGTGGAGTCTGATTTAAGACCAAAAGAGACTGAAATTTTTGGAGTAGGATTTTCTTCCCTCCTAATCTATCTTCCCTTCTATCACCTCCTATTTAAACGGTTGCGATTATGTCACGTTTACATCTTGTTTTGAAGTTTTTATATAAAGAAAAAGACAAAAAGAAAAGTACGAGAAGAGGGGATGAAAGAGGATGATAATAAGAGGGCAGAGAATCCTACTCCGAAATTTTAACACTTTTCTTTGATGAAAGTGTGAAATAGAGGAGGCGATACATAAAACCAAAGTTTGTGGAATTTGGAGGTTTAGGTTGAGATTTTGAGTCCAAATTGGATTGTGGGAACTGAAAACCAGAAGGTTATTAGGGATCTATGATAAGATCCAAATCTCTAACCCCTTAATCAACCTGCAAGTCACAGAGGATAGAGATGGAGAGGGAAGAGAGAGAGAGAGAGAGAGAGAGAGAGAGAGAGAGAGAGAGAGAGAGCAAAGCTCTTGAGATGTTTTTTGGTTATGTATTTCTGTTTGTAAATTATGATCTACCCATTTGAGGGAGCTGGGCTCCTTTTATACAAACTCTACTTCTTAAAACGCTAGCTGGCATCAATTCTTAACAATTCAATTAAAGCATAAACCTCAATTACATTTTGGGTTCATAACAATATTCCCCCCTTGAAAACTGAAGGGTGTTTAGAGAAAAAAGTTGGTGTATACATAATTAATTATAAATTTAATGACCACGGGGTGACTCAATAATTCAAGACGAATTCCACATTCGTAATCCACACAGCACGTCCTGAGCTTGATTCTTGGTGCTGGTGAATAATCAGCCTAATACTGTCGTTTACTGGTTTAGTTTTTCAGTTATGCTTTTAATTAAGTTGTAACAATTGTGTTTATATCGAAACTTGGATGTTTATGTGCGCTTGTGCATCTACCAAGCCAGATGATTACTAGGAGTGATTTAGTTGTGTCGTCAATTTGTTTTTGTCAAATGTTATGAAATCCTTACTGGATTCATTTATTTAATCGAGTCAAATGATTTAATACTAGTAATGTATGTTTAGGATCATAACTGAGTCAACAAATAACTCTTGAATTAAAAACTCAAAGGCTACCATACTACAAAATACCTTGTCACATACTTAACATAAGTGAGCACATTATACACTAATATCATTCAGTCTAAGTGGCACTCAGTCTCGATATTGTTGGATGTCCTGAGCTTACATGTTCATGGATGATAATGGTCAATTAATTGAAAGAAAAGGTAAGAACTTGACACTTTTAGGGGCACCATTAGTACCATGTGGAACTTGCAAGGTTATAAGGTTGACACTTACTTTATGCTAAAATCGCTTTTACAAATACATTTTACCAAACACCTAACTTATATATAAGGTTGACACATGCTTTATGCTAAAATCACTTTTACAAATACATTTTAACAAATGCATATTTGAATTTATTAATTTTGTTTAACTTCCTCCAATTATATCCTTATAGATGTACCTAAATGAGAAAACATTGAAAAAATATAATAATGTCACATAAGAAACATGTAAATATATAAGTGTACCGACAATATACTAAAAGGAATTGATGTACCTAAATGTCTGTACAGAAATATAAGATGTACCTAAATGTTGTACTGAAATGTATTATATTAAATTAAGGTACTTAAATGTCTGTACCGAAATGACTATACTAAGATATATTAAATGAATTAATCTACCTTGGTTATCGCACTTTCTAGGTTAAGCTGCATGCCAGGCTCCAATAAAGTGCCTCCACCTCCTCCTACATTCAAATACATAAAATAAAGATGATCATATAAAATGTGAAATATTTGATGGGATCCATTTTGGAAACGTAGAATACTGAAAATATATTAAAATGAATTGATGTATCTAAATGTCTATATTGAAATATAAGATGTACCTAAATATCTGTATCGAAATGTATTATAATAAATTAATGTACCTGAATGTCTATACCGAAATGACTATACTAAAATATATTAAATGAATTAATCTACTTAAATGCAGAACTAAAAGTGTATTGAAATATAGTTTACTAAATAACTATAACAAAATAAAATATCAGAATATAATTAAATGTAGAAGAAAAAGAAAAAGAATATAATTATGAGATTACTAAATGTATGAACGGACTAAATTTGATTTTAACCTTACACAAGATTTTAGTTTAAAAGTAATATTTTTGAAGGATTAGAATGCAATTTTGTATTTTAAATATGTTATTGTTGATACTATATGTGACTTGCAGAAACTTATGCATGTGAACCTGAAGTTCGTAGACTTTGATCAAAGATATTAGGGTTGAGGACCCTAGGGATATCGCTTTAACCAAAGGGTTGACTATCTATCAGCTTTCCCCATAGCATCCTAGCATGTCATAGCCAACATATTCAATTCAGATTTGACAGTTGTTCGACTTGATCTCAACTTGACTGGTAAAGCAATAATATAGGTTAAACAAAACAAACAAATTCGCACAAACAACTAAAAAAAACTCATAAAGAGCAAAGGAGTGAAACAAAAGACAGGGAAAAATCAAAAGACGTACCTCCTTATATCTTGTCTCTCCAAATTCCTTTGCCTATAGAACACTGGAGCACAAGCTGTTTGTTTATAAAGCTGAATTGAGTATGTATGCCTTTTTCCGCTTTCTAAGTAACACCGAGTGATGGGAAATTGAAATTGTCAGAAAATAAAATCAAGAGGCACAGGAAACAACGAAATTGATTGAACGTAATATTTTTTTTTTTTTTTTTTTTTTTTTTTTGCTTTTGATTTTGGGATTCAACTTTTCAATTTTATAGGTAAAGAAAAGTAAATTAAGCAAAAGAAGGTTGTTGTGATGAAGAAACCAAAACCAGACAAGTGTCTGTAATTAGAAGATGGAGCAAATAATGAGATGGGCAATGGCAAGAACAACATTCTTAGCAGAAGAAGATGAGACAAATAATGCATGAGAGAGATAACGTGGTGTGATAGAGAAATGCAATTAAAAAAGACTAAACTTGAGGACTTATTCTGGTATTTGGTAGGTTAGAAATGGCTATATTAGTTGACGTCAATTAAATTATAACTTAATTTTCATGGCAATTATTTAGCACTTTGGAGTGGGAATCTACGCCAACTCCTAAATTAACAATATTTTCTCGTATTATAATATTAATCAGGTGATGTTCTGCATAAAGAAAACCTCACAGCAAGACTATGGAGAAGGGCGGGTCAACGTTGTATTGAATTAAAAAAGACTAAAGCTAGGACTTATTGTGGCATTTGATTCCTCGATGAAATTGTACTGGCTGTATTAGCTATGAAAATAATTTTATGTTATTCTACTATGTTGGGGTTTGAATCTAAATCAAGTAACCACTTGATCAGTAAGCCTTTTAAGTTGATCAGTAAGCTTTAGGAGGTTGCATGATCACTTGATCAGTAAGCCTTTGTTAGCTATCCACTCATTACTGAATTTTAAGTTAATCTATCAATAATCAGCCTAATGCTGTCTTCTACTGGTTTAGTTTTTCAGTTACGCTTTTAATTAAGTTGTTCCAATTGTGTATATATCGAAACTTGGATGTTTATGTGCGCTTGTGCATCTACCAAGCCAGATAATTACTGGGAGTGATTCAATTGTGTCATCAATTTCTTTCTGTCAAATGTTACGAAATCCTTACTGGATTCGTTTATTTAATTGAGTGAGATGATTTAATAATAGTAATGTATGTTTAGGATCATAAATTAGTCAACAAATAACTCATGAATTAAAAACTCAAAGGCTACCATACTATGAAATACCTTGTCAAATACTTAACATAAGCAAGCACATTATACACTAATACCATTCAGTCTGAGTGGTACTCAATCTCGATATTGTTGGACGTCCTGGGCTTACATGTTCATGGATGACAATGGTCGATTAAGCAAAAGAAATGGTAAAAACATGACACTTTTAGGGGCACCGTTAGTATCATCTGCAACTTGCAAGGTTATAATAAGGTTGACACTTGCTTTATGCTAAAATCGCTTTTACAATACATTTTACCAAACACCTAACGCACGTTAATCTCTCCGTTGCCCCATATATGTTCATATTTCAAACACAAAATGTGAAATTGAAGTAAAATTGAAATGATTATCAACATGATCTTAGAGATTTGCGTAAAATTAAGCTTAATCATATTTCATCAATGTGGAGGGCAAGGGCAATTAATTATTAACTCTAAAAGGTAATTTCCTTTGTGCAAGTTCGCCTATTTGGAAGAAGGAAGAGCAAGAACAAGGGCGTTACTATTCACAAATATATATATTTTAATATTTCTTCGTCTTATTCCCATATGTCATTATCGCCGTAGATTTTTATTTAATTTGCAAGTGTTATGAACTTTGTAAGATTTTTGAAGTGTTAACTTTTTAAGTTTTTTAAATTTTCTAATGATTTTTCTAGATGGTAATTTTTTAGATTTTTTTTCTATTTTTCAGGGTTGGATTAGTCCTAACCTTTGAAATTTTCAATTTTTAAAATTTGACGCGCAACAAAGCGCCATGTGGTGCATAGCCCTAAAATTTTTTTTTTTTTTTATTTAACCGTTGGAATCCAACGGCTGTTGCTGCCTCAAATTCGAGTCGTTTGGCTCAGTTGGCCCCCCTTTGTCTACTACATTTCCTGGCCTAAAGCCCTTGCAATAATTGACGGGGCAGCTACTTTTCTGCCAATTGCCCCATGTTTTTCAAACCGCTGGAATTGATTTCAAAACCCATAGGCAGTTTCGCCCAATTCACAGGACAATCCCACCACTGGTGGAGATTCTCTTATAAAGGTAGGGGTGGACGTTGGAACCGAAAATCAAAACCGAAACATGAACTAAATCGGACCGCACCAAACAGTTTTGAAATTGCACCGTAGTGTAGGAAAACGTTTTGGTTTCGGTTTTGACTTTTGAAAACCGCACCGAATCTCATACCACACTTCAAATTAAATGTCATTTTTAATTGGTTGTTTGGTAGAGTCCATACATTTAGTATGAACTCAACCACACTAGAATATCATCTTTCTTTAGTCTTCGACAGTCTGCTCAGAGGCAGCTCTCGCCTCTCGATTTCAATTCTTATCACTCATCAATCTCTCTCTCTCTCTCTCTCTCTCTCTCTCTCTCTCTCTCTCAAAATTCATCTGATTCATCTATTTTGGCAATTGACCATTTCAACTTTATAATGTTGTTGATTGCTGATAACGAGCATTTCGTATTTTGGAGATTGCATTTTATTAAATGTGATGTGTAAGTTTATGATCCAAAACCCATTGATGACATTAGTAGAATGCAGCAATGCAAGCTCTATAGAATTATTTTGTTGTGGATGGCTGGATGTGAATTTTGAATGCAAAGTGCAAATTGTATAAAACACAAGATGATAAGTATTTTCTTGTAGCAGCTTTGGATTATATTAAATGAACATTTTTGGTTCAAATTATTTTACATCATAAATACCTTGCTATGGCTTCATCATTGAGTTGGCTTGAGACGTCATCTTCGGATTGGGCCATACGGTCAATTTAGTGTCGGCTAGCACATTACAACCTCGTAACTTGTGTTATTGAGGTCGGAGTGTGTCACTTATGCAACGTTAAATCTTGACATCACATAGATCAAATGATGATAAATGTGCTTAAGTTATAAATCTAATCAAATGGAGCTGCATTTTGTTCATTCTCTGGAGCTGCATTCCCTTCCCCAGACGGAGCCGAGTGCATCCACAGAAACCCAACTCCTCAAAGATCCCCAAATGCATCCCTTTCCAGACTTACCTAAGTCCACCCCCATGCCACTTTATTCTTATCCCTTTCCCATCCCAGATAATTTTTTTACTTTCTCCATCCACTAATCTCTTGTTTGACTTCTGACTTTCACTCTCTTTCACTCCAATTTCTTCTATTCCATTGATTAAATTTTTTTTTTTTTTTTTTTTTTTTTTGCAATTTTTTTTATCAAGGTCCTCAGGTTTTAATAAACGTCATTATTTCAATAATAAAATGTTTGCATATCAACATAGTTAAATTTTATTTCTAAAATATATTCATTTAGTGTTAAAAACGTTACATTCGATAAATTTATATTCATGGCTAAACTTTATATCAAATATTTATATTTTTAATTTGTGCCCCATTTTAATTTGCAACCTTTTTTTTTTTTTTTTTTTTTTTTACTAATTTTCTTTTTAGTTTTAATTGGACCCATATATTAATTTATTTTTGTGCCCATATTTTTTAAAACTTCATTTGTACTCATTTTGTTTTGAATCTTATATTTGTACCCATAATTTACTTATAATGTATCCATTCTTCTTTATAAACTTACCACTTTGTTATATGTAAAATGTGCCAAATTTTTTTGTGAAATTTTATATTTAAAATGTACCAAGTTTTAACACTATGGATACATTCTTTTGCCATTTGTTATTTTGTATTTTTACATTGTTTTTATCCATTTATTCAATCAATTTTATTGAAATTTTTGTATTGCAGCAGTTTCTAATAGTAATAAATGAAGGATTTTAAATCTGAGATTTATATGCCATATATATACACACACACACATATATACACATGAATTATGCGATTATAAATATCATAAAATGTCAAATAATTAATGTCAAACATATAGAAATATTACAGATTAATAGTAATTTCATGAGGTGTACCAAGTTAAGGGACTTTGATAAAAATTTGAATACAATTAAGGTTTTAGACAAAGAGTGTCAGTGACTAGGGACTGGATCCAAGTCTCCCTTAATTCAATTTCCAATTCATATTTTGTTTTGTTTTAATATTCAATGTGTATAATATTCATTGTCTCCTATCAAATATTTGAATTTATTAATATACATATTTGAATTTATTAATTTTGTTTAACTTGCTCCAATTATATCCTTATAATGTACCCAAATGAGAAAACATTAAAAAAAAAAAAAGGACACATAAGAAACATGTAAATACATAAGTGTACCAAAAATATTTTTAAAATTAATGAATTGATGTACCTAAATCATGGATGGAGCCAATGAAGGCTCACTAGGGGTAGATGCCCCTACTCAAGTAATTCGTTGGTTAAGCTGCATACTGCAATTATATATATCCATGTGTTATTTTTGAAGAAAATACATGTGCCTAATATCAAGCATACCATACTACTTCTACTCTATATCAAATATAATATGAGCAAAAGTGCTCTTGCTCTGTCATTCAAACCAAAAACCCCCTCATCCGCCTATCATGTATTAATATTTTTCTCATCAATTTGCCACTTTCAACTGGTACTAAATTTTTTATAACATTGCAATTGTGATACATCGTCATATGAAATCATCTCCAATATCATATTTGGTATAAGCCATACTATAATAATGTCTTTTAGTTGTTTTTCAAGTTGCCCCCGCTAGAAGAAATCTAGTTTCGTCCCTGACCTAAATGTTTGTACCGAAATATATTATAATGAATTAATGTACCTAAATGTTTGTACGAAAATGTTTGTGCTAAATGATATTATATTGAATTAATGTACTTAAATGCCTCCATCGAAATGCACATACCAAAATGTATTAATATACCTAGATGAATAACATGAAGTGTATTGGGATATTATGTAAATGAAATTATTTTACCTATGTCTGTAACAAAATAAAATATCATAATATTATTTGTGGAACCCCAAGATGTTATTGGGATATTATTCCTTGTTCTTATAATGGAGTGGCACTCGGTCTTGCCAAGTTAAGTTTACGTAATTGTTCTAATGTAGTTTGGTTTGAGGAACCCCCATATGTTGTTTGGGAAGTTCTCAACCAAGATATGTTACTCCCTTGAGTTTATGAATAAAAACTATCGTATTCTATTCAAAAAAGAATATAATTAAATGTAGTTAATATTAACATTAGGAAAAATAAACATGAAAATGTAATTATGAGGTTATTAAATGTATTAAGGGACTAAATTAGATTTTAATCTTAAGCTAGAATTTAGTTTAAAAGTCATATTTTTTAAGAACTAAAATGCAGTTTTCTATTTGAAATATGTTATCGTTGGTGCTTTGTGTGACTTGCATAAACTTACATTTGTGAACCTGAAGTTTGTCGACTTTAGATTAAAGATTTTAGGGTTCCAAAGGGTTGACTTTCCCATCAACATTCACCGTAGCACGCTATCAATATCATAGCCAATGTATACGACTTAGACTTGATAGTTGTTCGACTTGAATCTCAACTTGACTGGTAAAGCAATAATTTGGGTTAAACAAAACGGGCAAATCCGCACAGACAGCTAGAAAACCCATAAAGAGCAGAGGAATGGAATAAAAACAAGGAAAAATCAAAGGACGTACCATATACCTTATCTCTCTATATTCCGTTGCTTACATAACCCCGAAGCACAATCGGTTGGTAAATGAAGCTGAACAAAATATGTATACCTTTTTTTTTCTTTTCAGGTAAAACCGAGCGACAAGAAGTTGAAATTGGTAGAAAATGAAATCAGGAAACACAGGAAAGCAACGAAATTGATTTTTCACTTTTAGAAGTAAAGCAAAGTAGATTAAGCTGAAGAAGGTTGCTGTGATGAAGAAACCAAAACGAGACAAGTGTGTGTAATTAGAAGATGGGGCAAATAATGAGAAAGGGATGGGAAGAAAAGCTCTCTTAGCAGAAGAAGATGAGACAATGAATGCATGAGAGAGAGAACGTGGTAGGATAGAGACGCTCAACGTTGTATGCAATTAAAAAAGAGTAAGGTAAGAAAATGGCTGTATTAGTTGACGTATTGAGAAATGTGACAACGAACGTGGTACGATAGAGAAGCCCAATGTAGTATGCAGTTGAAAAAGACTAAATGAGGACTCATTCCGGCAGGCATTTCCGACTTCCTAGGAAAGAAAATGGATGTATTAGTTGGCGTATTGAGAAATGTGAGAGACAACGTAGGGTGAGATTTTTCAACCCATGAAACCCGGAAATCTGAATAAAAATTCTGATTCCATCTCTCAAACCATGAAAGGGTCATGGCTCCTAAGTTATAAAAACTCCATTAAAAACTCATCAACCAAATTCACTATCTCATAATCCACAAAATATACAATTATTCACGGTTCCAGAACATGTATCTAACATCCACAAATTTCCGATGGAAAACTTTTGAGGAAAAAAAAAAGGTGTAGGGAGAAACCCTTAGAAAAATTAATAACTTTGGAAAACAAGGGGAGACAAATTCAAATTGTAGATTTACCTCCGGACTTCTTTCAGTTTCAAAATTCTTGGGTTTACAGATTCAAATCCTGGGTTTGCCCGGTATAGTTCGATGAATATTTGAAAATTGACAACCACGATTACCGATTCATAGTGTGAGAGGATAGCTGAAAATTTTGAGAAGAGAGTAAGGCTTTTACAATGCTTCTGGCTTCATCGGGAATATGAAAGGGTGAAGAACAGCAAGTGGAGAGAAATATAATTTTAAATAGGGTTTTTGAACATTAGTCCTTGCAAAATATTAAAATTATATATATAAAAAAAAAACCTGATGCTAGATTACATATTCAATTTAATCCCTTAAAGTGTACTTTTATCAAAAATTACATTCAATTTTTGTTATTTAATGTGTATTTTTATATAATCTCTCCGCATTAAATTTTAATTTTATTAAAATGCACATATTTAGTTTTTTTTTAATTATAAATGAATGTAAATGAGAAAATATTAAAAGAAATTTGTGATGCAAAAATATATAAATACAGAAGTGTACAAAAATGATTGTGCCGAGATATATAAAATTGAATTTTTTGTACAGAAATATTTGTACCTACATGATTGTACCGACATATATTATAATGAACCTAAATGTATGTACCGAAATGTATTATATTTAATTAATGTACCTAAATGTCAATACCGAAATGTATGTACCAAAATGTACGTATTGAAATGTCAATACCGAAATATATATACCAAAATGTATGTAACTAAATGTTTATGCCGAAATGTATGCACCAAAATATACATACCTAAATGTATGTACCAAAATATAATATATTGAATTAATGTACCTAAAAGTCAATACTCAAATGTGTGTACCAAAATGTACATAACGGAATGCATTATATTGAATCAATGTACCTATATGTTTGTACCGATGGATATATCGAAATATTCAAATGTATTAATGTACCTAAATGAAGAACATACAAAATTATTATCGGAATATATATTATAAAAAAATTAGTTGCCTAAATGTAGACATTAAAATATATTATGATGAATGAAATAAAAATTAAATTTAAATGTAATTAATACATTAAAATAAAAATAAACAGATAAATAAAACATCAAAATATAACTAATAAATGATATGATTAAATGTACTAAGGACTAAAATTAGATTTTAATCTTACACAAGATTATAGTCTAAAACTTATCTTTTTTAAGGATTAAAATGAAGTTTTCTAATTTTAAATTACTATTTTCTTAAGTTATATTAACAGTGGAACTGAAGGAGTACTAACAACACGTGCTGGGCCAGTCCGGCTGGACTCCCTTTTGGCGCGAGTCCCGCTAGCATTCTCCTTGATTTAAAGTCTACGAACTTCAACTTCACAAACGTAAGTAATAAGGTGTATGTTACGTTTATTAACACTTCAGCAATAATTCAATTATCAACAATCACATAATATAATTTATAAAATATGATTTAAATTAATAGTTTCTCTAACAATATGGTACCTTAACACACGGTGAATGTTCTTCATGAAGAAAACCTCACAATAAGACCGAAGCTTCCTAAATGGTTCTTTTTCCCAACTTTGCAATACTAAAACTTAGCACCTCAGTTTTACTATATCTCCAGAAATTGTTTACCAACAACAACAAGAAGAACAAGAAAGCCTTTTTTCATTAAGTGAGGTTGGTTGTATGAATCCTAGAACACCATTCCGCTCGGTTGAAATGAATCGAATAGAATATTTGTAACAAAAATAATTGATTTTTAAAATTGTTCAAATTTGGTAATTTAGTATGCTTTTTATGTGCAGTTCTAGTTTGGTTCTTATTTGAAATGAATTGAATCAAATTATATGCGCATTTCTGATTTAGTCCATTATTCTAACATATGCAATATTTATAATTCTTCACCACTTCAAATGCATCAATGTTTACAGAAATCACACAAGCATTATTTCCCAAACACCAAAACCGAAAATATAGCGAATAAAGCTCCAAATACAAATCACACTATTACGACGAAACACACAAGTCAATACAAGCATAACATGTCGTGGAATATGATTCAGTGCCTTCTCAAATTGCACAGAGAATAGTTAGAGCAAGTAACGAGGAAAATCAGAGTGCCTTCCAGTCTGCTCTCCAGGCTAATATTTCTTCCTTGAAAAGGAAAAACAAAAAGGAAAAACAAAAGGAAGAGGAAAATAACGAACAAACACGCAATTGCACACAATCGGAAAACCTTAACACGCTAGGCAAAAGATGAGGATTCCTTTTTGGCAGAGAGTCCTGCAATTGTAACATCTACATTTGAATCTGCAATCATCAGCTGCTCCTGTAGAAATATATATTTCGTTGACGAAATAAACACATAAATTGTTCAGTATGAAATCTGATTGAACAACTATGAATAAGATGAATAAATCAGACTTCTAAATTTTACGGTTCAAGGTTCAGAAAAAGCTGAAAAATTGGAGAGTGAAATTAATAGTTGTTTAATTAGTGAATGAAGTACTTACAGTTTGATCACGATCATTCTCCTCTGAATCACTTAGCTATTTGTAGTCTTCCTGGTCTTGGATCACTTTGGAGTAACCCATCAGAAGAAATCTTTAAGTCGATCAGCTGGCAGTCCTCGACAAACAAAGTTTTGAAGGATGGGACTTTGAAAATGCAATTTCCCCTGCAAAAGCCTTGCAAACTTGGTAGACCAGAAAGCTTCAAACATTGCAAGCAACTGAAAGTAATCTCATTTTCTGGATCATCTTCCTTGCTCGCTACTATTTCTACCATTCTTTGACAGAACACAACTTCCAACCTCACGAGTTGCTGCAAATTCTTAGCCACGGAATAAGGTATTAAGTATTGCAGTCCGTGACAACTCCGTATGGTCAAATAGATTAGATTCCGAAAGGGTATCAAAGTTGAAGCTAGATTCTCTAATCTACCACATTTTTCCAAACATAGAACTTCCAAGTTTGGAAAAACAGGGCCCCCTGGTTGGGAG
This sequence comes from Pyrus communis, assembly GCF_041283825.1. NCBI lineage: Eukaryota > Viridiplantae > Streptophyta > Magnoliopsida > Rosales > Rosaceae > Pyrus > Pyrus communis. The sequence continues at coordinate 26,784,655 of NC_142573.1, forward strand.
TTTTCCATTCCTAGATGAATCAGCTCCGGCATTTCGTTGAGCTGCAAAACCTTTACACGTGGGAGGGTCTCAACTTCATGTGTTTCCCCTCTACTACTTCCTTGGTGGTCGTGGACAAATAATTCTTTCCAAGGAGCAGAGAGCACAACAAGCATTTCAATATTCTGTAAATTCTCAAAGAAAACATCTGACTTGGGATGTGAAGTAGCAAAACAAATTGTGTTTACATTGCTCAACAACTCTGTCGGGAATGGACCATACGGTTCATACCAAATCTCCATGTTCTCGTCCAATACCAACACTTCCAAGTTGAGGAATGACTTACCCTGAAATATAATCAACGATAAGAGCATGCTTTAAAATATTTTGAAAAACTGGACAACGCATAATAACTTTAATATTAAAAACATAATAAATGTATTTACTTGATGGTGCATGTTTAACTAGTATGTAAAAATTACATAAAATTTCGAATATCAAAAAAGTTGTGTACAAGTATGGTTACCTTCTCAATTAAAAAGAAAGGTTGTTCCGTTGGTATTGGGTGGCCCAACTTAAACTTGTCTTGATATGTTGAAAATTCAGCAGCAAAAATCTCCACACCACCACATTTAATGAACTTCAATATGTTGAGTGATGGCCAATTAGAAACATGCAGTCCTGGATAGAAACTCCGAAGTTGGGGCATATTATCAAATATCATAGTTGTTACTTTAGGGAACTCAAACTCCTCGTATGCCATTTGTGGTCCTTCTTCCTTCACAACAATTTCCTCCATTAAACCACAATTCTTGACGCTGAACTCATTTAGTTGCTTAAGATCTTTGGCCACTGAGGCGAGAAATACATTTTTCAAACTCTCACATGAGTCTATCCAAACTGAATTTAGATTTGGGCACTCAAAACCATTCAACTGAGTGGTAGATGATGAGTCATATACCACTTGTAGTGACTGGCACTGCTCTATTTGTAATCTCTCTAGAGCATTCAATCTTCCCATGATACTTGGCCCAAAGATATTAATCAGACTGTGGCATCTACGAACATCCATAATTCTGAGCTTGCCAAAAGAATCTGAATGAAGTTGGTTGTGGAATATTGTCTTCAACTTAGGTAAGTCCCATATGCACAACATCTCCAAGCTAGGAAATCCTACCTGTCACACATTCATTTTAGAACTTGTGAACAAACCTTTTTTTTCACAAGAGTGGGATGCATGCATAAGTTGGAAATAAAAGCATAAAGAAAAGAAGTGACGTTATAACTCACCTTTTCATCAAAGAGCTCAATATCTCTTTCTTCTTTGTTGGTTGTAATATTTTCACTCTTAGCATCAAAGATGAATGTCTCCAGTTTAGTACAATCGTCTAGATCTAAATACCCCAAAGACGGAAATTTAATGTAACTTCCTGAGCTAAATCTAACGAGGTTTGGAAGATGGTGTAGCTCTAGATGGCGTAGCTTATCAAACATGTCATTTGTATTCTCCTCATTTCCCACTATCTCTTCCATGATTTGACAATTGGATATCTTGAGGATTTTGAGTTGTCTAAGACATTTAGCCATAGAACTTGAAAACAAGAATCTTAAACTATCACATTGATGCACAATCAAAGTTGTTAAGTTGGCCATCATAACCTGCATCGCACATAACAAAATTCATGTTTATATTAGGAAATTACAATTTACATTGTTGTTAGCCGTATATATTCAAAATGTGTAGATATAAAGTAAATATCATATATTTAAAAAGTAAGCTACCATGCTACTAGACGGATGTAGTCCTTGTACTTTCATTAATTCGCAAAGAACAAATTAGAGTAAAAACTATGGTTTGACGGTATTCCTCTTCACTTGGGAGGGAGAGGTCTTAGGTTGAATCTTGTAGATGACGAATTCGATACTAAATTAAATTGCTCATTCTATGGCTTAATCGAACTCTCTCTCTCCTTAATATCTAAATATCAACTAAAAAAAAAAAAAAAAACTCTCTTTTATGACGCGTCTCAATACTTGACAGTGTCCACAGACTTCACCCTAACATAACTCTATCAACTCCCAATAAAATTAAATAAAAATAAAAGCAAAAGTTAAGAAAACGGAGCCGCTCGTCCTCTTCCTCTCTCTCTCACTTCCCGAAACACCACAGCAGCAATATCAATTGCGTCTCCTTCACACTTTAAATCCATAAATCAAAACCCAAAAGCCTCGCCCTTCAATTTAATTGCTCCTTCGAACAATAGGGGACTACTAAATTTGGGAAGATTGAAGAATAAATCCCTTTTGGTGCAAAATTCGTTGAATTTACACCCTTGTCGGTCGAGAATGATCTCGACGTCACAATCGACGATCTCCTATTGCAAATCCTTGGGGTCCTTGCCGTTCACCGTGCAGCCCAGCGTATCGCAGGTTCCGAGAATCTCCTTCACCGTTCCCGCGAGCTCCTCCGGCCATGGATCTGTTCCTCATAACCTTGGCGATCTCGATGACGTCATCAAGGGAGATGCTGCCGCTGTGCTTTAAGAGGTGGTGGTCCGTGAGGGAATGGTGGCGTTGGGAAGGAAGGGGAATGGGAAAGGTACCCAGTACTCTGAGCTACGCTCTGCTGTTTTTATTTTTTTTTCCTTTATTTTAATATCAAGTTGAATATCATGAGTTATCAAATCCTAAAAATAAAAAAATAAAAATAAAAAACTGTGGGTTATCAGAATCTGATAACTTAATAAATCATTTAAATGGTTTTGACTTATTGAAAAAAACGAAAGAATTATATGGTCGAAATAACAGAGAAAGTACCTTCTCATTACTGAAAAGTCTCGGTGGTCCACCAACTTCTTCCTCCAAAACGATTTCGTCGGCATCTGTACCAATCGTTCGCTTGTCTTTGGAAAAGAAACCAATAAGCTTCGGTAGATTCCGAAGTGTCAAAGATTTTAACTTTTGAAAGGGCTCACCTACAAGTTGCCCATAACATACACTTTCCAAAGTCACAAGGTCTTCAAGAGTTAGAGATTCCAGGTTGGGGAAGGTATTATGAGAATAACTCCAACTGACGAAGTTAACGACATATGTAATTTCGTCGTTGTTTTGAACATAGAGACACTTCAGTTGTTCCACAGCATCACTGTCAAATAGAAAGGAAATAACATTCCCACTCTCCTTCCCGTCCAAGTACAATTGCTCACATCTCTTTACCAGCAACTTTATACCTCGGTCGAATTGATTTCTCCTGGTGAGCTTGAGTTTTAGCATGTTAGAGGAGGTTCCGTACGTGTCAGGATACTCCCAACAATCACCAATAAGTATGGTGTACCTTTCTAACTTATCGGAGAACAAGTTGGCCGGAAGAAGGTTAGCATCTGGAACATGTATGTCTAATGCAGTTAGTTCAGCCAAGTGCTTCAGCTCTGAAACAGTAGCATTACTTCCTCCGCTAGTGGGACCTTCACCCTCCCATTGCTTAAAGCTTTTTATTCCCACCCTCAAGTCTTCTAGTTTTGTCAAGCTTGATATAACGCCAGGCAAGATCAGAGCAAGTTCAGAGCAACCGGTCAAATCCAATAATTGTAGACGAGTCAATTGCCCTATTTCTTTGGGCAACTCTTTAATCCTGGACTTTAGGAGGCTAAGAATTTTCAAGTTTGTTAGCTGTCCAACAAGAATTATGTCTACCAACTCGCACCGATCTAAACACAATGTCTGGAGAAGCTTTAGGGATAGAAGAGACGGAGGTAGCGACGGAATACGGATTCCACTGACATCCAACACTTTGAGTTCTTTCATCCCTTCAAAAAAATTGTTTGGGATTTCCTGGGAGTCGCCCATATTATTAGTGGACAAGATTAACAAATTTAATTCTGGGCATTCCCAAGGTACTTCAGGAAACTTGGGGATCTTGCAACTTCTTAAGGACATCGTTGTGCATTTTTCAAAGAAATCCTCAGTTGGCCATTGTTTCACCTCATCTCCAAATGCTCTTGAAAAGGCTTTTTGATCATCAGTTGCAATCCGGACTGCAACATCTTGTAAAAGTTCATGCATTCTAACAGTTCTATCGTCGATGTCCTGCAATAGGCAAGAATTTTTTAATTTTTTAACCATTACATTCAATGTAGTCCGTGCCTCTTCCACTGTCTCAACATTTTTTATCAAACCCAAACCCATACTATACTTGAACAAGTCACTGAGAAAATTGCTGCTACTCCCGCAAAGCAAGAACAATTGCTTAAGCTCTTGATCCTCCAATTTTTCGTAACTCCACTTTAGAGCCAAGAATGCTTTTTCATTTAACTCTTTCTTGTCAAATCTTTTGAAACTTCTCAACGCATCTTTCCATTCCTCCAAACTACTTTCCCTTAAAGCACTTGCAACTGCAACAACCAAAAGCGGCAAACCTCCACATTTCTTTGCTAGCTGGCTTGCTTCTTTCAGTATACGGTTGTCTTTAACGACATTACCCGCCATCTTCTCAAACAAACTCCAACTTTCGTTTTCTTTTAAAAATCCAATTTCAAAATTTTTTTGTGTACGCATATCATGGAATAAAACTTGTCTTTCTCTAGATATCAACAATAACTTACAGTTCGGCACACCGATGAGTCCCACGGCCTCAAAGTCAATTTTTTCCAAAACATCGTCTAAAATGACAAGAGGCTTCCCCTCTTTTATCCTGGCCCGTAGGAGATTCGCCCTTGTTCCCATATCCACAGATTCATCAACATCCATCCTCAACTTTTTGGTAATTGCCTTTTGAATTGTTTCGTTGTCTTTTTTTTCTTTTACATTTAGAATTATAACCACGTCATCAAATAACTTCTCTTTCACAGCTTCTCTGTAAACCTCTTTGGCAAGTGTTGTCTTCCCAATGCCCCCTAATCCGTACACACCAATCCTGTTGATATCAGGTTTTTTCAATTCCGTAATGATATCCTTCACCATAGAAATCCTTGATTCAAAGACCACGTACTCGTCCGAGGCTATGGCAGATATGTCTTCTACGGCAGCTTTGTAAGTAACATTGGAAAACTCTTTTTTTATATTTTCATGTTCTTCAATCTTTTTCATCAGTTTTGTTGCCTTCCTGCTACGTTGATGATAGGATATCAGATTAGGACATATAATGAGACACTTTGTCTTTGCACGGCCTTCATCATGCAAGAGTGCTTCTGCCTCCAGAGTGGTCTTCTTCGCATCTGACTGCCATTTCTGGACATCAGCTTCCACTTTTTGATCAACTTTTCTTCCGACTTCCTCAACTTCATGCTTCATCTTTTGTTGGACAAAATCAAAATCCTCCAATTTACTCTTTAGATCTTCAAGGTTGCATTTGTAGAAAATGATATAACCCACTTGGCGTGCAACTGGTCTAATTGTGTAGTCAATTATTGTAGGAATAATTGCAGTGAGTATCTCCATCGCCATGGCACCTTCAGCTTACCAATTCGTCTGCTTCTCCGATCTGTTGAATGTATACGAATCCAAAATAAAAATTCAAGATAAGAGAAAGAAATCCTTATTTTTAAAGCAGATGAATAAAAGAATGAAACAATAGGTCATACCTTAGCTCATGATCGATACTACGCTTGAAGAAAAACATAGCAGTATGCAAATCATTTTGTTTTCTTTTGCATCTTTTGGAGAAATCTGCATAATAAAAGCAAAAACAAGGTTATATCACACTTGCAAATAGACGTCGAGACCATGAACAAGTTTCCACGTACAATTATTATACTAAAAAAAACTTTCTTGGTACGGAATTTAGGCAGCTGTTTTCAAATCTTAAAAACTATGAAAAAGGTATATAATCTGCTTTGAATTTCAGTGAGACATTTTAACAAACACCATATCTGCACGCTTAAAGCCGGTGCATGAGGCAGAGAACGAAATGTAGAACGATTTGCTCGTTGAAGACCACCACTTGAAGTTTGTACCACAGAGCTACTGATCTAGATGGTACGATGGAGCTACTGAAATCCAGGCAGTCATGAGCTCGAGCAACGCGAGGTTAGGAACAGAGACAACCTCGCTCTGAAAGGTCGAGCAGAGCTAGGAGGCTGCCGAGTGTCTAATTTTGTTCATCTTGAAGAGAATTCAATTTTTTATGTATTTACAAGTATGATAATGGTAGCCATGGTGATTGGTCCTAGACGAAGGGAGATGGAGGAAAAAGGGTGAAAATGTTGCAGGGAGGAACAAAGGAGCTGTTTGGTTGCGTGTTTAAAAGGTGTTTGGTTGTGTGTTGAAAGAACCATATAATTAGATAATGTATATGTTAGATTAATTTAATAATGATTTTTTTTAAAGAAAATATGAAAATGTGATAGCAATAATTTTTTGTTTGATAGTAATATCTTTGTAATGTATAAGATAATGGCAGTGTTGGTGGAGATGGTGGTTATGACAAGAGTGGTGCTGGAAGCAATTGTGGTTAGGTTGGTGGTAATAGTGATGGGGGCACGCCCATTGGATGGTGACAGTTGGAGTTGTGGTGGTGATGACTGTTGAAATTGTATCCTAAAAATTAATAGCGCTATGTTGGATATCATAAAACAACTCTATTATAACTATGAAATTCCGTATTTTGAAAATATATTTGGTATTATTATTTTAAAAGAGCTATTTTGAAATGTTTTTACATTACATTTATTTATGTGTGTGTTTAGGTTTGCGTTGTTTGCACCACCTGGTGATACTTTGTTCCATAGGATAGGACCAAAAATAGTTTTATGTTATGTTATTAGAATCTTGTTTGCCGCCCACACCACCCAATGGTATTCTTGTATGTTGTCGTCTTCTCCTAATATATGAGAGATTTTTCAGTATAATCGGTACACGAGGTGGTACATCATGTGTCACTATACAAATAATGGATTGAAAAGTTATTAACTTAAAAAAAAAAAAATTCTCACCCAATGGCAGGGCCACTTGAGGACTAGGTGAGGCATGTGCCTATCCTGAAGTTTCTCACCTTTAGTTTTTGTTTGTATGTTTTTAGTTGGATACTTTGTAATCTTTTACTTATGTACTTTTCCTCCCAACTAGCTTTATTTTATTTCAAAAAAAATGTGTTTTACAATAATATTGTTATGAAACCAAATCCTTATATCAACTAGCCTTCCTTAGTTAGTCACCCTTTTGCATGATTTGTTGAATAGTGAAACCACGCATATGTGGCATAGAGGAAGAATTTATCTTCATAGTTGCAGTAATTTTTGTTCAATTTCAATCTAGGAATTTATAAAGAAGTTTGGTGCTTATTATATAATTATCTCAATCTTCTTCTTTTTTCACGACTTAATTCTTTTCACGACTTAATTCCTCTCTTTCGATTAAAATTTTCCATTATGCTACAAAAATGAACTTTTCTCGCATTAGTTATATTATTTTTTGTCCAATTTCTTTCATACGGCTTAGTGTACAGATGGAGAGATAAATGAACTTTTCTCGCATTAGTTATAGTCTGGTTCCGCTACTATTCTCACCACTTATATAAAAAACACAATGAAAATTTTCGCCTAATATATAGATAGAGAGATCCACTAATAGTAGTAGCTAGAGACGGCATGCATGCAAATGATAGTTCATTTGCATGGGAAAAGAAGAACATAAAAGGAAGGCCTTTCAAATAAAACTCTCCCCAAACACCCACTTATCTTTTTCTCTTTACTAGTATCCAAACATCCATCTTCTCGGTTTACCAAAAAAAAATCATCCATCTTCTCTCTCACTAAAGGCTGCCATACCTCCACCAACCACCTCCCTCCCCTTTCTCCTGAAGCCATGGCAGCTCCATCCCCTAAATTTCATCACCCATGACAGATCATATTCATCTTACTAACCTTATGAAGGAAATTTCACCCAGAAGAAAAATCACAAAGGAGTTTGAAATTATTTGGGGAAATTTGGGCTTCTATGTTACCGTGAATTCCATGACGGAGAAGTCCAACGACAACGACGGAGTGCTACCATGGCTTCCACTATAAAGAATAGGATGATTTTGGGGTGGGGTCGTTGACAAAGAAAGGTTGGAGGATAAGTGGGTGGCACCAATGGAGGAGACGAGGTTACCGGAAATGTTGAATATATGGTAGTTGCTGAAACTATAAAGGAGGCCATTTGAATACATGGACATATTAGAGACTTGGGGGTTGATCAGAAGTAGGTGGAGGTGCATTGTTATAGTCCGAGTGTCATTTATTTTGCTAAGTATCAAGTTCATCATGTGAAAACTAAGCACATAGATGTGTTTTACAACTTTGGCTTGAAGTCATTGGTGAAGGGGAGATCATTCTCCAGAAGATTCCAACAAAAGACAACCCCGCTAATATGTTAACAAATGTTGTTAGTGTAGTTCATTGTTTGAACTTGGCTCACATTTTGCCTATATAAAGATGGTGTTAAGCAATAGAAGTTTTAGAGCATTTGGCTCGGCATGAGTTATTCTCTTGCTAGCATTTAGGAGTGGTTATGTATTGATTGTTGATTATTTTGATTTGGCTCGTCATGGCACTTTCAAAATATGGCCAAGGTAGAGATTGTTGAATATGTGGCCAAATTATTGTGGGCCTTTATTTGTAAGCCGAACAACCCACTGAAAGAGCCTTTTTTTATTGGCCCACGTGATAGCCACGTGAGGTTGCTAGGGTTTTAATTAGCAGCAAATCCTACCTTTTGAAATCATCAAAAAAAAAAAAAAAAAAAAGAGGAAAATTAAGAGGAGCTGACAATCCCATTATTGGAGAAGAAAAGAGAGCTACTCCATTTTTTTTTTTTTTTTTTTGAGTCGAGTGATAGCGTTAGTAAGTTAGATGTTAGATTAGCCACTGGCAGGGTTCGAACTCACACCATCATGCAAGGCACAACATCTTTCCACAACTATGGTAAAAGGTCATTTGCAGCTGCTACCCTATTTGGTTAGCAATCATCCATCAAATTAGTTGTTGTTGTAATAGCTTTGAGCTTCGTATAGAGAAGAAATTACTCACTATATTTCCTTCTCTATTTGGTTCTTTGGTGTGTAAGAGCTAAAGGGTGTATTGGGGTTTTGGGTTGTGAGATTGTCAAACACTTTATAAACACTCCTATTTGATTGATAGTGGATTATTGGTGAGCTCCTACTGCTGCAATGACGTACTCTAGTTACACTGACTGTTAAGGAACCTCGTTAAATCTTGATGTCTTTTCTATTTTTATTCTTATATTTCAATTGATATATTTCCTGTGAGTTGGCTTGAGTTGGTTTCCAATTAGTTTGGTGTTATCTTAGCACAACCCAAAGCCTATCAAGGCTCTAAAAACTCCATTTCAGATCCCCAATAACCTTCTGGTTTTTAGTTCCCACAATCCAATTTGGACTCAAATTCTCAACAAAACCCTCCAAATTCCACAAACTTTGGTTTTAAATTTCACCTCCTCTATTTCACACTTTCATCAAAGAAAAGAGTTAAAATTTTAGACTACTTTGGTCTCAAATCAGACTTCACAGTCTGATTTCTGAAGAGGGAGAAGGATGAGACTTTGGGGCTCCGTTGATTCCACATCCCAATGTTTTACTTTTTAAATTTTATTTTGCTTTAGCCAAAAAAAAAAAAAAAAAAAAAATTATGCACGACCATCATCCATGTAGGCCACAGCGACAAGTCACTGCACAGTCACCGTCCACGTAGGCACCACATTACGCTTTAACTAACATTCGGATGGCCAGACTAACAAAAGTATGAAAGTGTCACAAAATTCGAACTTTAGGTACACGACTAAGATGAAAAAACTTATATATGAGAGTTTGAAAATCACGATACTTCAAGGTAGTAAAGTGAGAACTACCCTTCTATAAATGATATTTGGAAAATAGTATTGCAAACAAAAAAGACAGGAGGCTCAAAAGACAAATACAATTTTGCGTTTTTTGAGTCGAGCGATAGCGTTAGTAAGTTAACTGTCGAGATTTGAACCCACGCCGTTATGCAAGGACATAACATCTTTCCATCACTGTGATAAATGGCCACTTGCAATTTTGCATTTTTATAACTACATAATGCACGAGTTAGTTTAATTTTATAATCTCTACTAATTAATAAAACACTCATTGTCAACCAAAATTCTATAAAATTACCAATTTAACCCTCCAATTAAAACAGAACATGAATAAAAAATATGGAGCATAAATGTAATTTCACACAACCAAATTTTGCCATTTTTTTTTCAAAGCCTTACCTACATGTAATCCTAACATATCCCTAATTTAAAAATAAAAAAAATAAAAAAACTCCCACTCCCACATTCTCTATCACTCTCTTCCTCTCTCCTTCTATTTCAAAAACAAAATTAAAAAAAAATTCTCACACACTTTGTGTGTGCCCATATACTAGTAAATTTTTAGTAAAATATTGAAAGCATGTCTAGTATTCATATATACTAGATAAAAGTACAGTTTAAAAAAGAATTGGAATTTTAATAAGAAAAAAGAATTGAAATTAAAATTAAAAAGGGGAAAAGTAGGGAATGGAAGAGAAAAAGTGTAGGAGTAAAACTATGGTTATTTGCAAGTGGCTCTTTACCATAGTGGTGGAAAGGCGTTGACTGTTGAGTCCTTACATAATGGCGTGAGTTCAAATTCCGTCGGTGGTTAATCTAACAAAATCTATCGTTTGACAAAAAAAAAAAAAAAAAAAAAAAAAAAACTATGGTTATTTGTGGTGAAGAAAAAAAAAAAACTTGTTTGTGTGAATTACTTTAATGCCTATATATATTTTTTCTAATCTAATATCAATTATGTACACTAGGGTATATTAGTAATTTTATTAATTTTTGGTTGACAAATAAAGTTATATTAATATGCAGCTTAGAGACATATATAATGAAAAGTAATGATTTTGTCTTTGGTAGTAATGTTTTTGTAATGTATAAGATAGCGGCGGTATCAGTGGACATGGTGGTTGCAACAACAGTTTGAAGTGCAAACAAAATTTTCAAAAGAAAATAACATTTCCCAAATGAAATTAAAATTTTGGACAGTTTAATTTTTAGAGTGCAAATGATAATTTTCTAAATGAAATTATACAAGGAAATAAAGTACATACCGGAGCTCCGGATCGACTGCAACTCTTTTCGTTTTGTTTATGCCTTCTAATAAGCTTTCTTTTGGAGACTGCATAGCAAAAGCAAAAGGAATGTCAAATTATTTCGAGATCATCAATGTACGTACGATTTACAAGTCCATCGCAATTTTCCTAACAGTGCAGATGAACTTTTGATTGATTTTAAGAGAAATAGTAATTAAATTATGGAGCGCCACGTGAAAAGGGTATGATTAATACGGATGGGTTCAAAAAACCGAAAAAAACCGGGAACTTAAAAAAATCGAGAACCGAACCAAAATTGAAAAAAACCTAACCAAACAAAAAAATCGAACCGAACCGAAATGTTGTAAAAAATGACATCGTTTTATATGTAATACTAGAAAACGGCGTGTTGTTCTGAAGGTTTGTATTCGTATTGGTCGATGACGTTCTTCAGTCTGAAACCCTAAAGCTAAACACCGATCCCTCAATCCTCATTCCTTTAGAGCAACTCCATCAAGACTTCTAGTCCGATGGACCGGCGACTTTTGCAACCTAATAGCCAGAGCTGCAAGCTCCAGGGCATGCGGGTGTGTGGATGAGGGGGGACCCGATTGAGAGGCCCGACTCGAATCGGTGGCTCGAGAGCCCGAGGGCCAGTGACGCCAAGCTGACGTCAGGGCGACGTCAGCCACAATATAAAATATTAATAAAAAAATGTAAAAAGTTAATTAAAATATGTAAAAAAAATTAAAAAAAATGTAAAACCTAGCAGGCTTCGAACTCAACGGCTTTCGTCGAAGTTCGTCGCCGAGGCTGATGATACACCCACATACAAATGGCAGAGACTAAACCTAAGGGTTTCAACTCGAAACACATAAAAAACTAGAGAATAAATCAAGCAATTGAAGTAGGGCAATAACCTCACCTGGGTTTGAGCAATGGAAACTTGAAGCTCTCGGCTTCAATGGTGGATCACCCAAATGGTGCTCTGATGATGCATGCAAAGATATATTCAAGTTCCTCTTAGCCAGGGGATTGAGATTTCAGAGTTTGTTAGTTTGATTTGCTTCGGTTTCGAAGAAGAGGAAGGATGAGAGCTCTCGGAGCTGTAGAAAGAGAATGAGAGTGTCGAGAGATTAAAGAGAGAGAGAGGTTTGAAAAATGAGGGGAAAGGGTTGCGTCGGTAGAGAGGGAGCTAGAGAGATGTGGGAATTGACTAACATGGGAAATAATTTGAATAAAAAATCCGAAAAGAAATTAAAATTAAAAAAAAAAAAAGATTTAATTTTTTCTATAAATATGTTATCATTATCTTCCAACTTACACCATAATTTTATATTTTCTCAAATACTTTAGGTTGTAATTTCTTATTTAATGATACGTGGTACAACGAGACCGATTAAAAATCCTATCCGAAATAATTGGACGTGGAATTTATTTTTCTTCCTTCTTTCAGAGAGATTTTTCAGTGTAACCAGTATATAGAATGGTACACCACATCTTACTATACAAATTATGGGATATATGTGCTAAAAATTTAATAACTTAAATAATACAATTTCCCACCACTTATATAAAAAAACGTGATGTACCACTCGTGTTCCGATCACAATAAATATTTCTGCTCTGTTTGAAGTGTTATTTCTCCTTTCACAGTACCACATAATAATTATGTACATCTGGAGCTCCAATTATCGTACTCTTCTTCCAGCTACACTTTCTGTACAGAACAGGCCAAAACCACAAAAAAAAAAAAAAAAAAAAAAAAAAAAAAAAAAAAAAAAAAAAAAAAGAAGAAGAAAAGAGATTGGAAAAGGGTAGAGGAACCAAAGAAGGAAAAAAAAAAAAAAAAAAAAAAAGCCAAATTGCAAAGAAACTGATTGCCTTTTTCATACAGGAGTAGGGATTTCCTTTTTCAGTACCGGAATATTAGATGAATGAGCCAACCAAATCTTCAATCGCACAAATCCAGCAATATCTTTCAAAAAGTGATGAGGAATATTTCCAGAAATTTTCATTCAGATTTCGCAGAGAGGAGAGAGCAGCATGAGAAGGAGAGCAAAGGAATATTTCTAATTAAAATTATCAAGTGACCAATAGAACACTTCCCATGAATATTATACGGAAAATCTAAAGACGCACCAACCCTTGAATTAACAGTTAACATAGAATGAAATCAAAGAAGGAAACGGAAGGACATACCTAATTTTTTTTGTTAAGCTTGAGCAAGTAAGAACATGCTGCAAGTAAACAAGAACGGAGGCGGGTGCGTAACTCTTTATTTTCTTCTAACAAGCTGCAATTAAAATCAGAGAACATAAAAACGCAAGTGTGAAAAGAATTATGGAGCAGGAATACAGGAAATCTGAAGGCGAAAGTAACCTTTCATGGTCTTGGAATAACAGTTGAAAACATCAGACAAACACATGCAGGCAGAAGGAGCTGTTATCTTTCTTTGCGGTAGCTTCAAGCTTGGCTTGGAAATGTCAAGTCAAGCAATGCTCTAAATAGTCCATTTGTTAAAGTCTAGCAAATTAGAAAGCAATGCTCACAATAATTGAAGGAAAATACTAGTGGTGCAACGCGCGTCCAATTTTGTAAAAGACAAAGACTATTTTTGGAATTTCATACGAATAGAGGAACGTACTGATTTAGTAACTAAATTATTATCAAAGTAAATATTAGGTCCTTAAACTATGTTTTTAAAATTTGCTAATTACATCCTAATATTATGTGGAAAACTAATGAAAATGACCTCAAATATTTACATTTTAATAAAAAAACTATATACTAATTTTATTTAATAATAAGGATAAAAGAATAAAAAATAAATAAAACATAAAAAACACCTCTTGCTGGGCGCGTGTACCCCCCACACCCCCTGCCCCCTTTCCACTGTTTTTTTCTCTTGTTGCCAGCTATCATTAAGAGATTTCTTTTTTCTTTTTCTTTTTTGGCTTAGAATAAGAGAAAGACTTCAAATTGAATTACATTTCTCAGTTTTATCTTTGTGGTGTTGTTTCTCAATAGTTGTCAAGATGACGAGATATTTTTCAATGTACCCAGAAATCAAGTTGTACATCACGTGTCTCTATACAAGTGGTGAGATTCTTGTGTTAAAAAAAATTAATAACATAAAAAATAAAATTTCCTTACATAATAACACGTGATACCACTTGTGTTATGGGCACAAGGAAAAATTTCTCAAAGATGAAATCCATGCTAAAGAAATTGGATGGAGAACTACATGTAATTATTGTAGGTATGTAAAAAATGTGAGGGAATTTTAATTTGGTAGTTAAAAACATATTTTTAAATATAATTATTGAGGACATAATCTTTTCAAGGTTTTAATCTAAATGATCACTTCTGGGTTCATTATTTTGGGCACAATGAGTAGGGTATAAGTTTCAAACCTTGAGAAACTGAACTAAGAATTATACACTATTTATAAAGCTTGACCAATAAGTAGACACTATTTATGAAACTGAACCAATAAGTAGACACTATTTATGAAACGAAACTAAGAATTAGGCACTATTTCTAAAACTAAAGCAATAGGTGAAAACATTTATGAATGTGGACTATACACTATTTATGAAACTGGACAAAAAACTAGACACTATTTATGAAATATGACCAAGAACTAGGCACTATTTATGAAAGTGGACCAATAATTAGACACTATTTATGAAACCCAACCAAGAAAGAGAAACTATTTATGAAACTGTACCAATTACTTTACTCTATTTATGAAACTGGACCCAATAACTAGGCACTATTTGCAAAACATGACTAGGAACTAGACATTATTTATGAAACTAGACCAATAAATAGTGTAGTACCGTTCAATTTTATAAATAATGTTCAGTTTCATAAATAGTGTATGTGATGGATGCACGGGTCTCACGTGTCAGTTTTTTTTTTTTTTTTCATAAATAAATTTTTTGTATTAAAATTATGTCATTTTCCATTGCAGACGAGTCTCACACGTCAGTTCTTTTTTTTTTAAATAAATTTTTTGCATTAAAATTATGTCCTTTTCATTAAAATTTAAGTTATTTTGTCATTTTTATTAAAATTTAAGGGTTTTTCATTAATATTTAATTCTTTTTTATCAAATAAAGTTATAGCATGATTTTTTTTTTAAATAAAATTAGGTCTAGCCCTTTTCTTGAAAGCTCCCAATATTATATGCGAAGCTATTCTATTCAGTTTTTCGTCAATTTAAATTACGTAACTTGCATGTGATACACTTGGTCAAATTTTGTCAATTCATTTTATTTTACCCAAAAAATAATTTAAGTATCCAATTTTTACTCAAGTGATAATTCAGGAACTGAGTCGACAATTCACCCTAATGAAAATAAAACTCGAGTATAATTGAAATAACATTGCCACTAGTTTTTACCAATATTTGTCTAAATTTAGACTGGAAATATATGCACTGGTTCCTCGATAGAAATTAAAGATTTGTTGGAGGTTTCTCGACTAATTGGGTACTTTTATCCGCTAACTGAAGCTTTTCTCTGAAAGGAAAAATTTGTGCTCACCATCCTCAAGTGAGGATGATGCTCATCATTTTTTCTGTAGCGTTAGATGTGTTTAATTTTAAAGTATGTATAGTAGACATACATAAACCTCAAAATTTTAAATTCATTCAACACTGATAAATAGAATAATGAATATTACCACAACTTAAAAATGGCGAGAAAAAATACACTTGTTTCTTTAATATGGCGTCAACTTAAAGATGAAGAGCAAAAATGCACTTGTTTCTCTAATATGGCGTGGAAGAAGAAACTTGACTGTTAAGTGCACTTGTGCTGTAACTCAATTAGTGGAGAACCACACCTTTATCTTCCGCCTTGTAAATTAATGTGGGGCCATTGACCCCACTGGTTTAAGTAGATTTATATGGAATCTAATATTCTTGAAGGGAACTGGATCCCCTCCGGATCCAAGGGATCTAAGCCACTGAACAATGCATTCAGACTATTGAAATTTGATCCAATGACTAAAAATAGGGGGCCCCTATAAAGTTATAATAATTGTAACCGTTGGATCAAATTTCAATGGTCCGGATACATTGCTTTGTGGGCTCAAATCTATTTGAATCCAAAGGGGATCCAGTTACTTCTTGAATGACACTTTCAGAAATTATGAAATGTTGTGACGTTTAAGAGGGATTTACATTACATGTCCTTGAAGGTGACATAAAAAAATAAGACCTCTCACCAAACTTTATAACTTTTAGTTTCTAGCTTTTTCGAATCATGTAATTTTAAATTCTTGTCTTAATCTCACTTTGCTAAAGAGATTAAAACTTTGAAATTCATGTTTTGTTCTTTCTTGCAATTGAATTTGTAGGACACATATTAAATACATGTCCAACAAGTCTCTGATGTGATGATAGGTCATCAGTGCAACTCTCATCATTTTTTACATGGGACAAGTTTTGTTCCATGAGAAATGACGTTGGTTTAGCACCAAGAAAGCGCGCATCCTATAGGATCTACAATGTGTATTTCGTTTGTGAAAGAACATTTCTCCTGATCTAGCCACCGCAATAATGCCAAAATCGAAAAGGTCCAAGCAGTCATACACAAACATAATATAACCAAGGCTTGAATTGAGCCAACAGAAACCACACTACCTAGGCTTCTCCCTTGAGGCGGAAGCTTGCAAGGTTAAATCCGATAAGCGGTTGCGGAAGATTATAATGGTGCCCATCTTGTTCTTGGAATTATGACTAATAGTCATAGCACGACTTCAAGTAGCATATTTGTCTCCATTCAAGAATTTGGACGCACATAAGATCTCTTACTTATGAGTGAAGAAGAATACTAATAGATCGCAGTACTAAGTAGCTGTAAAGACTATTTTTAGAATTTCATTATAACAAAAAGAGTAATATCCCGATTTTGCAACTAATTGTTATCAGAGTGAAAATTAAGCTTTAAAATTATTTTTTTAGAAAAGTCAGTCCTTAAACTTATTAAAACCTATCAATTACATTTCTAATACTAGATGCAAAGATGCAAAACCATTTTGTTTAATTTGTTGTCAATTTAAGTTACGTAACTTTCATGTGATACACTTGATCAATTTTTCGTCAATTCATCTTATTTTATTTGAAAAAATAATTGAAGGATCTAATTCTTACTCAAATGTTAATTTAGGAATTAAGCAGACAATTCATCTTAACGAAAATGAAACTCAAAATATAATTCAAAGACCATTACTATAGTAAAGCCTTTATAATTTTTACCAATATTTGTCTAAATTTAGAGTGGAAATTTATGCAATGGTTCCTCGATCGAAATTAAAGCTAGGTTGGAGGTTTCTCAGCTAATTTGAGTATTTGATCCACTAATTGAAGCTTTTCTCTAATATGGCGTGGAAGAAGAAAGTTGACTGTTATGTCCACTTGTGCTGTCTAACTCAACTAGTGGAGAACCACTTTGCACAAAGTTAAGGAGAATCAGACCTTTATCTCCAGCTTTATAAATTAAATGTCGGCTGTTAGTGATTCACTGACTCATATGGGGCCATTGACCCCATTGACTCTTCTATGATCACACACGGTAGCGTCACTGAAACACTCTAAATTGAATCACTATAATACCCCGGTGTTCAATGTAAGGCCTTTATAGGCCTGACAATTTCTGACACGTTTCGTTAATCTGACATGATAAGATATTAAATTTATAAGTTATCAGATTGACTCGATAATAAATCGGGTTGTTATCGGATAACCTGATAAGCACATGTTAAGATAACGGGTTAGTCCGAGTATACATGTGGATAATCTGATACACGATAATCAAAATATTAATTTAATAAATTTCTACCACTGAAAATACTATAATAATTATATATATATATATTAAATTAAATTTAGAAAATTTGGAAAAAAAAAATGAGGTAATATATTTTTATATGGTATAATACTATTGTTTTATTTCTTTTTATAATTATTTTGGTAAACTTCTTATAAATTAAATGGTTTATAATGTTTGGTTTTTCTATACTTAGTTTATGCACAAGATAGTTCTGATGTGGAAAAACCTTATTGAAAACATCATCAACATAACTTCTGAGAAAGGCTTGACAATTTTGAAAAGAAAAAATCATTCATTTTGCATATCATTGCACATTTGATATTTTGTAGTAGACTAGTACTGCATTGGTCCTTTTTTATTAGGTTCTTATTTTGAATTGTAGATGTAATACTTAACAACGAATGTGTTTTTTTATGTTTTGAAGTAAAATTTATGTGGCAATGTGGTATGTACAAATTTAAGGAAAAGAATAATGTTTTTCTTAATGGGTCATACTGGGTCAAGTCATTTTACCTATTGGATAAAATGACCCGACCTATTAAGGATCCGTTAAGATAACGGGTGTGACACAACATGACCTTTTAGGATAATAGGTGTTATACAAAAACGACACGAAACACGGCAAACACAACCCGTTTTCCATGCCTAGTCCTTCCTAACATTCCACCTTATAGAAAAAAATTTCAAACCTAACATATAAAAATAAAAAAAAATGGGAATTGTTATTAGCACTCAAAAAATCTCATTCTACACTCCAAATTTTCTATATTAGGAAAGAAAAATACACTTGTGAGGAGTGTAGAATGAGATTTTTAGAGTGCCAATAACACTTCCTAAAAAAATTACATAAATAACTATTCAATATTTAGAGTGATTCCAAATAGATTTATATATTTTAAATAGCTATATAACGTTTAAAAAGTGGTCACTCGTTAGCTCACCAACATTCAATGATGACGTCACAGCCATTAATTTAGGATGTCATTAATATTAAGTGATAGTATGAAGAGATACTGAAGCTAATTTTTACTAACACTTCATTTATAGAGTTATGATGAATCCCAAATGGACTCTTCCTTGTCTAGCTAAAAGGAATTGGTTTCGAGAACAATATTCTTCTTTTGCTGAAGATCGCTACACTGTTGTATTTTCTTAGTTTTTCAAGACACTAGTTACTTTCCAAAAATTCTACATTATCTAGTGGTACAACATCTAATGTCTCGACACCTTGCCAACTGAATCACACAACTTATGCTTCTCCCTTGAGGCAGAAGCTTGCAAGCTTAAATCCGATAAGGCGGTTGCTGACGAGTATAGTGGTGCCCATCTTGGTCTTGGAACTACGACTAATAGTCACAGCACGACTGCAAGTAGCATAGTTGTCTCCATCCAAAAATTTGGACACATCAATGTGATTTTTGGGAATGTGTTATGTGGTCCAACAGATAAGAGAGCCTTCAAGTCTACTCTCTAGGTTGATATTTCTTCCTTTAAAAGGAAGAACAAAATTGTTGGCAATGTATGCAAATAATATAAAGGAATTCGATTCGGAACAGATCAGAGAGCCATCCTGTTCCTACGAATCGTTGCATGAACTACAAATAAGGGTGTCACTAAAGAAAGTATTCGGTTGCATCTAGCCGAGCTAGATTGCCTACGTACCTTGTGCATTCTCAAACAGTTGTAGTTCTTAGTAGCATCCTAGGGCCAAAGTGATACCCTAGAGGCTAAACTAAGAGAGAAAAAGATTCCTAAGAGTTGAGAGCTTATTCTCTCCTCTTTAGAGCAAACAGAATTGTTTCTCTTGGTGTGTTTTCGCCTTTCCCCAAGATCATCTTTATATAGCGGCTAGGAGGGGAAGAGAAAATGATATCAATAGCACACCCTATATTGGGTGGAATAATATTGTCTTTTATGTAATACATGATTATATAAATCATACATCTCCTACTCACCCACATAGGGTGTTGACATCATCTCAATTAGCTCATCCAATTCTCATTTGTTATGGTTTACCTCCTCATACAGAATAAGGGACGTGCGACCTTGTGAACACACTTATCTAGAAGAGCTATCATTAACCTATCACCAAACTTAACAAGAGTGCATCACTTGGAAGTTCATTGCTTTATACCCTAGACAATTCTTCATACACCAAACTTGACATTCTTTCTCCCTCATCATGATATAAAAAGCAATGTTATGTTCCACAAGTATCATGTATATATGTCTTACGTTTGACAACAAATATCAAACAGACGTTGGCCAACTAATGAATCACATGACATAGTGTAGTCATCTAACTATTTTCCCTAAGCTCTCATATCAGTCTAACTCGGTTTAATTGTTTGCCTAGACATGCGTCTTGAAACAGTAGCTAACTAGACCATCTTAGATAGACGTGTCAAAGTAGCGATCATTAAACCTCATCTTTTTTACATCATGTAGTGATTTAAAGCAAGGACCAATTCATCACTCCCACTATCTAACGCAACTAGCACATACAATATGAAATGTATGCTATGGTGCATTCTCAATTTAATAAGTGTGTAACATGTCCATTGGACATACACCATATAGATCTTAGTCTAAGTGTTACACAAACACCTAACTTGAGCATCTAACCTAGTCACCATCTCAGCGCCTACCTAGTTACTCACGTCCTACTTAACAAGTTGGCCTCGCACTCCAATGCGTTTCAGAGACATATGTCTTATCCCACTTGCTACCTAAGCACTAGGGCGAATCATTTTGTGCGAGTGAAACCGATTCTAGCTTGGTGACACTCGTATAAATGTGCATCATAACGTTCTATGAAAATGTTAATCCCAGTGAATCTCTTGTAGCTCTTATACCTAGGAGTGTGACATATCATAACTATTGCTAGCGTTGAATCTTAAGACTCCTCATTTTGTGCAAATGCAAGTAATCATGAACAAATTTATGTTCCTTCCAATTTAGGGACTTCTTTTGCATAGATCAGGGAAGACTCACATAAAATATCTATAGTTAATATAAAAACATCTCCAAAATTGTTCCATAAGGAGCTCTTATGTTTTCACAAGTGGGTGGGTTCTTTCAATTCCATATCAAGTAAATGTAAGTATATTTTCATCACTCTATTGAGAAAATATTTCAACCATGAGTAAACATGGAATTACTTGCACCTTAAACAATCGTTTTTCAACGAAGGATCTTATGTCAACCCTATGATGATATAATAACCAAAATGATGTTTTATGGACATCAAAAACCTCTTTATTTCTCTAAGTTTAGCATTGATTTATGAATACTTTAAAAAATGGCTTGGTTTGGACATGAATAAACTACACATCAATGCTTTGTGAATAAACTATGCATCAATGCTTTGTGAATAACGGGCATACACCATTTTATCAAGAAGACTAATGATTTTATCTATATGAACACCTCAAAACTTGTATTTATACCATTCCTTATTCATAGACGTGTGTCATACATGCCACTACTTAATTAGCACGTATATGAACGAGAAGTTCATGTCCAATATATCGATGTCCAATATATTGCATACTCAATTACAGACAAACCAACGTCATATTTATTGCACTTTTAAATGAATAATTTGAATTATTAATTATTTTCAATACCATGCATGATTAAAAATTCATAATAATAAATTTATAAATATAAAAAATATAAAAAGTTTATGCAACGTTTGGGATTGCATATTGTCTGCTTTTCTAAAAAATCAGTGTCTAATTTCAAGGTTCATAAGTGATTTAGATGTTATTTTCATAAACTTTCATGAGTTGTTACAAGTATTTATATACATTCATCATGAGTCATAATTAGTGTATCACAATATTGATCAGTGCTATGACACACATATACATTCTAAATCTCACATCCCAGACTAGCTCCACTGTAGCACGATATTGTCCGCTTTGGGCCACGCCCCCACAGTTTTGTTTTTGGGAACTCACACGAGAACTTCCCACTGGGTCACCCATCCTAGGAATGCTCTCGCGCAAACTCGCTTAACTTCGAAGTTCCGATGGAATCTGAAGCCAGTGAGTTCCCAAAAGGCTTTGTACTATTTGGAGGTGGGCATGTACATATAAGACACATCACCCCCTCTCTATTAGTAGATGTGGGATGTTACAATCCACCCCCCCTTAGGGGCCAGACGTCCTCGTCGGCATACTCGCACCACACGGCAGAGTGGCTCTGATACTATTTTGTCACATCCTAGATCGGCTCTGCCATAGCACAATATTGTCCGCTTTGAGCCACGCCCTCATGGTTTTGTTTCTGGGAACTCACATGAGAACTTCCCAATGAGTCACCCATCCTATGATTGCTCTTGCCTGAACTCGCTTAACTACAGAGTTTTGATGGAATCCGAAGCCAGTGAGTTCCCAAAAGGCCTCATACTATATGGAGGTGAGCATGTACATATAAGGTACATCACCCCCTCTCCATTGATTGATGTGGGATGTTACACTAAAACAAACAACTTTGGCCACAACAAACCCAAAGTTCATCTCCCTACAAAGTTAACACATCTTGTTTAAAAAAAAAGGAAACGCCGCAAATGACTTTTCAAAATGTTCTTAGTGGTTCATCGAGCATATATTCGTAAAAATCGTCTAACACTTATCAACTTCCAGCTGCCACATCACTGTTACTGTTTTTAGTTGGTTATGAAGTTGGCACAAGGTGAACATTTTCAATTGTATTGTAGAAGAGAAGCTGGAGTTGGAGGAGGCTGAATATAAACTTTTTCTTTGAAAGAATATTCTTGAAGGTAATTTACTTGCTTACTATGAAGCGCTAGGGATACATCGAGTCTTTTGGATTTCATAGCATATCATTGGGTACAACACCGGCAACAGTGCTCATCACGCCCCAATACTGAAATACGTCCAGAATCGACACATGATATCACCACGTACCTATTCATCTATCATGCCTTGCCTCCAAGACATGACCAAAAATAAAACAATGGTTCAACAATGCATTAACTTTTTCTTTTATATCATGACTACATCTAACCTGTGTTAGACTGCTTACGTATCTTAAGACAAGATCAAACCATTCGTAGTTCATCATTTTGTTTAACTCTGACATTTTTCATAATATTTCTAGCAGAAAAACTGGGTTCCAAAATCACTCAATGGAATCTACAAGCATGACTCACTAGATTCTAGACTACGTAACGAACCATATAATAACTAGGAATTTCATTTTGCCTTTCACATCTCAAAATGTTTTCCAACCACAATTCCACATTCATAACAAATTATTGATTTCATGAATCAAAGATGCACAATATTAACATTTAACTATGTTGATCAACCAACAATATCATATATCACTTCACTAATTTTAATAAGGACAACCTTTATAAGGTTTGCCTTATTTCCTAACTTGAAACCAAAGTAATAGCACTGTAACCCTACGTTACCAACACAAACATAAACATAAACTTGGGCAACTTCTATGCATAATAATCTAGGGTTCTAGACCACTCAACAAAACCAAATAGGGATAGGGATTCCAAACCACTTAACGAAATCCATCTCTAGAATGTGTATGGTCCCCTAATGCAGATTAACCACGCATGACCATATGCATTTATCGATAGCATGATCCCCCAATGCGGATTAACTAGGCACGACTACTAGATATAATGTGACCACGTAGGCAGTGACCCCCAATGCGAATTAATCAGGCGAAGCCACCCCTAGAATGCCTATGGTCCCCAATGCGGATTAATCAGGAGAACCATAAGCAAGTATCGCCACCCCTAGAATGCCTATGGTCCCGCAATGCGAATCATTCAGGAAAACCATAAGCAAGTATCCAATAGTGTGATCCCCCAATGCAAATTAACATGGTATGACCACTTATGGAGGTAATGTAACCAAGGAAGCAGTGACCCCCCAATATAGATTAACTAGGCATAGTCAACCGTATAGTGCACTTGGTACCTTAATGCAGAATAACCAGGCAAGACTATTGGTATGCCTCCATATTGTGGTTCCCCAATGCGGATTAACCAAGCTAAACCACTTATGGAAATAATGTAACCAGGTAAGCAGTGACCCCCTAATGCTGATTAACCCCAGGCAAGACCAACCTAATCACACATACGTACAAGCTCTACGGAATAATTCTAATATGGTCCTGGACTTATCACTTCATACTAGTAGTTGCACATTATCATGTTATCTAGAAGTTCAAAACACACATAAATCTTAGCATGCCATTTGCACGCAAAACGAGATACACATCTTCCGAGATGGCTCATTGACCAAGATAGGCCCACTAGCCTTTATCAGGTCTCTGGCAATACTAATTTCAATATTTAAGAACGATTCGAGACTTTTGATCAAGAGTCAACTCTTCATATGAGAAATTCAACATACACCGCCTAAACATATAGATATCATTCTTAGTAGAAATGAATGTGTCACCTAACCACGAAATAAAGTGGCAATGGGTAGAATCTGCCCTTATTCTTTCCACTTTCTTTCTTTCATCGTAAAGCATACAATATTTCCTTCGACACCTCACTTCTAAACCAATTTGAAATTAATTATGTCTGTCGTAATGGAATTCACACTTTGCCTACATAAACAAACTCACTTAAAAATTCCAAATAAAAATTCCATTAACTAAAGGATACATTTTTCGCATCAATCAAATTTCTGAGTTGTCCATGGAAACCCTCTATAAACAATGTATGTGAAGGAGTATATCTAATATTTCCTTCTACACCTCACTTCTAAACCAATTTCAAATTAATTATGCCTTTTGTAATGGAATTCCCATTTTGCCTACATAAACAAACTCACTTAAAAATTCCAAATAAAAATTCCATTAACTAAAAGATACATTTTTCGCACCAATCAAATTTCTAAATTGTCCATGGAAACCCTCTATAAACAATGTATGTGAAGGAGTATATCTAATAACAAATTTAGGCCTACTGATGTCCCATGCAAAATATCTAATTTGTCATATTCTGAACATTCACGTAGAACTTGAAACAAATCCTTTTAGTTTTTCTGTTCCGAGTAATTGGATTGTTCATTCGTATTTGAAAACAATAGTTTGGAGACTGATACTTAATATTCCCAAAAAAGAATCCACTTCGTGTTCAAACTTATGGTGCTGAACTGATATCAAAATTCCCACTGACCAATGAATCCATTATGCTTTGACAAGGGATCAACAATATTAAAATCCAAACTTCATCTATAAAAAAATTAAAATGTAAACAAAATAACTAACATTTGGCTGTTAATGGAATTTAATTAAGTTTGTGTTTTAAGTAGTAATGATGGCAAAAAGGCTACTTAGCTTCACAATTACTTGTTTAAGGCTAAATAGCGAAAATGGTCTCTGAGATTTGCATAACTCATCATTTTGGTCCCTGAGATTTCAAATCAATAGAAGTGGTCCCTGAGATTGTCCACCATTCATCATTTTGGTCATTCTGTTAATGTCCCGTAGCTCTTGGCCGGAAGTTTGGGCAATTTTCAAAGCTTTGTAACTCAATCGTTTCTTAACCAAATTCGACCCATAATATATCAAAATGAAGATAGAAAAGTGTAGAATAAGATTATATCTATTTGGAAGCCCGATGGTTTCCAGAGATGGCCGGAAAATAGCCTCAAAGTTGACTGGTTCGAGAGAAAACTGGAAAACTCGCCGAGATTGGGTAAACTTTAAACATTCATATACCTTCCTCATATTCACGGGTAGTCCAATATGATTTTAAAAAATACATCCAAATCTAAATGTAGTGAGAATGTTAAGGATATACTAGGATTTTAATGTATGAGGGATTTTGAAGGATTTAAGAATGAGTGGTATAAATACCAAATGTCATAAACAATCCAACCTTTCCCCTCTAATTTGTGTTCACGCCAACCATAGAAATAGAACCTGCCAACCCCTTCATCTTCCTCTATACCTTCCTCATATTCAGAACATATCTCAGTGTCCTCTTCAATTTCAACCTTCTTCATCCTCATCCATCCTGGATTTACCCCTCATCTTTGTCCTTCACTCCAACGCAAGAAAGTGCCTTCAACTTTCTGCGAGTTGGGTTTTTCTAATTTCGTATCCGGAACCTGTAATTTCCTTTCTTCGATTCAATTTCTTGTTTTCGGAAACTGGGTAGCTGTAAGTTTCTCCTTGTGAATTGGGTTTTTCGAAAAAGTTGGATAATTTGCATTCCTTTGTTTAATTGTTATTTACTCGTTTTAGCTTCCATGGAAGTGAAGTTTCCTTTTTTTTTTTTTCTTCCCCTGAAGTAGATTCCTTGTTTGTTTGAACTCATGAATCTGTTCTTCAGAATTTGTACAACATTGATTGTGGGTCTGTTTCGATGCCTTGTAGAACTTGATACTTTCGACAATTTTCGATTGTATTATTTATCATCCAAAATAAGGATACTATGGCCTATAGAGTGTAGATAATGGAATGATTCAATGGCTATGAATTTTGTTCAAGTTTTTCACTTACCTGGGATTTTCCATGGGCAAGAATTTTGTTCAGAGTGAAGGAAGATTTGAAGAGAGATATCCTAGCAGCCTTTGCGTTGGAGGGTGGTGTGTGGCCAATTGTTCAGATTACGAATTTCCGATATGTTTATGTGAGGTACCAACTCCTCTGTGTAAACATCTTCTGCCTGTTGGACAGTGCCTTTTTGACATGGGTCGAGCAGCGAGGGATGCCACTTGGAAGCAGCGGTTCACACACGCGCATATATATATATATATATATATATATATATATATATAGACTTTGGATGTTGTTCTTATTTATCAACGTTTTTCATTGAAACTTTGTTGGTTTTCGATTTTTTATTGAAGTCCTTGAAATTAATGCCAATAATGCATTTCTATGCAGGTTATTATAATTATTAAATTAAAATTTGATATTTGTAGTTATTTATATTAATGAGATTTTAAATAAAATCCATAATTTGTTGAAAATATTTATAAAAAAAATACTTAAATAAAACACATGATTTGTCATTACTTATATTAATGACATTTTACATACAAAAAGTTGGTAATTTTTATATGATACATATTACATACAAAAACTTGGTACGTTTTATACAAAAAAAAGTGATACATTTTATATAATGGGTACATTTCATATAAAAAATAACAATGCGTACGTTTTACACAAAAGAGATGGTACTTACATAAAAAAAAAAAAAAGGTACATTTTACATATAACAAAGTGGTACATTTTTAAAGACAAATGGGTTAATAAATTATGGGTACAAATAAAAGGTCAAAAAAATATGAGTGAAAATGAAAGTTTGAAAAATATGGACACAAAAAGAAATTAATATATGGTTGACACACCCCGACCGAAATCAGGGCGTTTTGGGCGTCACGTGAGAGTGACGTAACCATGTGCACAGTGCGGAAGCTAAGAATAATAATAAAAGTACGAATAAATAAAAAACCAAGCTATACACTAAGTAGATAATAAACATGTGCAAGCGTAAGTGTGAAAAACAATATTCAGAGCACAGAAGACCTAGTGCAGTCCAGGGGAACAAACACTAAATAAGCACACCTAGAGGTGGTCCTACATTGGTGATAATCTGTCAGATATGCCGAGAATTCCTCGAGAGCCACCAAAAGAGCAATCCAAACTAGAACCTGGAGGGGCACAAAACAGAAAGTGTGAGTAGGCAAAAACAAAGCTTTTCAAAATCATTTCATTAACAAAAGTTCTAACCCCTCGTCGTAAAACCTGTATAGTTTCCCAGAAAATAGAAAATAAACACATACAGAAAATAGAAAATAAACACATATAGAAAACATGCTCAAAAATATGCCATGTCGAATGCCTCTACATAAAATGTAAGTACTCAGGTAATGCCAATCAATGCAATGTAAATAGTCATCCGGAGTCACCTAACGTGACCTGTACGGCTGAATCTAGAGCTCAAATCTCCAACTCACTAACTATACTTGCACACGAGTCAGAACCACCTAAAGTGGTCTGTACGACAGGACTGGGTGTAAATAAGTACGCTCAAGTGCTACGATCATGTGAAGACTGGGCGAATAATCGCAGGTCACCTACAAGTCGGAACCACCTATAATGGTCTGTATGACAAGATTGTGCACCTAACTTGGATCCAAGATGAGCGTGTGGTGCGGGAGGTGAACATCATGTGAAGGACTGTGCCCTACTCTGGGCGGGAGCACTAACACCGTGGTTGCAGGTTATGAGCTCTCTATGCATCTCACATCACTACTAATCACAAACATAAACCATAACTTACCTGGCACTTACCTGTGCGTCTGCAACACCAAACATACATATATGCAACTACTAATGCATAATTAAATAGGCAAACGCAATGCATGGCATTTAAAACATATAAATGTTTCATTTCATTTTCTGGGAAAATCACAAGTATATAGGTATATACGGAAAACCAAAAGTCCACTCACTGGTATGTAGAAGGGTCGTAACCCCCTTGCCTCGAGTGACTGCGCTCGTCCTCGGGATAGGTCTCACCTATATGCCAAACAACTATAAAAATGTTAATTTAAAGCACATAACCAAAACTAGGTAATAACTTCTCATAAAATACTCAAATGGGGTGTATGAATACATCAACGTGATCCACTCAACCTCACGAACATCCCCATATTTTAAAAATAATTTTCTGACGTCTCACGTGTCGGCCGAGGCACGGCCACACGCGCCGCCCACGAGTAGGCACGTGCCTGGCACACTGACGAAGTCAGGAATATTCCGTTAAAACTAACAGATTCTGTTAAAGTTAACCTAACACTGTTAGGAATATTCCGTCCAAACTGACGGAATATTCCATCGTCTTCTCCGGCCAACCTCTGGCGCCGTCGCCGTCGCCGGAAAACTGAAAAAACTTCTAAACTTCATTTCTCACTCATTTTTCAACCAAAATCCACTTACCAAAATGAAGCTTACAACTAGAAGAACAAAACATTACCACTTCCAAGCGCTAAAACCAATGGAATCTCGTCGGAAAACTTCCCAAAATCCGGCCAAACCTGCAACTCACGATCACGACGTCCAAAACCTTCAAACAAACCACCCCGAGCCTTTTAAGGACCTCACCAAGCTTCCTACAACCCTGAAATTCCCAAAAATGCAAGATTTTACGTGTGCATAAATAGTGACCAAATCGGGAATCTCGAGTTCGACGTGAAAACAAAGGTTTCCTTACCTGAAATGGGTATGGTTGAACTCGTATGAAGCTCACGAACACAAAGGTATAAGTCTCCACCACGATCTACAACGTTTTCGAAGGATTTGGTCTTGTCCGTACACAAGTATAGAAGAAGAAAGAGAGAGAGACTTCGGGATAGAGAGAGTCAACGGGAGAGGGTGATGGAAATGAAGATAGATGTGTGGCTGAGATGCAACCAACCAAGCACCCAAAACAACCACACAAACAACAATTATCCACTAGGGGCAAAACCGTCATTTTACCCCTGCAGTAAGAATAATCCGGGACCGGCTGTCACATGGGTACAAACTAAAACTAAATAAAAAATTGGCACAATTTAAAAAAAAAGGGTTGCAAATTAAAATGGGTACAAAATAAAAATAAAAATATATGATACAAAATTTAGCCATAAATATAAATATATCAAATGTAATGTTTCTAACACTAAATGAGTAATTTAGAAATAAAATTTAATTACCTTGATATGTAAAATATTTTATTATTGAAATAATTAATGATGTTTATTAAAACCAAGGGACCTTGATTAAAAATTGAAAAGAAATAAGGTTTCAATCAATGGACTTGAAAAAAGATGGATGAGAACCAAATTTTTCCTATATATAAGGGATAAAGATTTTGACAAATATTTTTACACTTCTTTACAACCTTTAGACCTTGTAACATTCAACGGTCTTGATTAAGAGTTATGTAGAGAATTTTAAACATTAAATGAGGTATAAATTTATAATTAAGAAATTAATAAAAGTTAAAAATAAGAAAAGAATAAAAATAATCCTGTAAACATAAGGAAGAAGCGAAAATGGCTGTCTTTGATGAAAATGCAGACGCACGACCATCCGAATTGCTTCGTCCAACCCCAACACCTCGAATTCCTATCATTCACGCTGTCAAAGTTGGTATCGTTCAATTGATCGATACAAAATTCCAATATAAAAGCAAATCATTCTCCATAGGGGTGAGGTAGGTTGTGCCTACAACATCGGGACGAACAAAGAGAGGAGATTGATTGATGTGGCTAGGAAAATTGCCAACACTTCTCTTTGAACCCAGATGCACATATTAAGTTTGTGCAGGATAGGCCTTTTCATGATAAGAGATATTTCATAGATTACGAGAAGCTGAAAGCCTTGGGATGGTCCCAACAGACGTCGGGAGGATGGATTGAAAAAGACATTGGACTGGTACGTGAAGAATCCCGACTGGTGGGGGGATGTTTCTGGAACACTAGTTGCTCGCCCAAGGAAAAACTAACAAGGTTTTGAAGAACTAAATTTAATCATCCTGCAGATATGAATAGTAATATAGGATTTTATTTTGCTTACCTAATGAAGATTTAAGAGACCAATAAGTAATAGCTTGATTTGTTGTAGAGGGCATTAGAATTCCGTATCAATCCAAGGCATGGAGTTGCATACCTCATCGGCAAAGAGGAATACGATTTAATGGAGTTCACGCTTATAGGGTTTCTTCCCTTTAAATTTTATATTTATAAATTTCCTTATAGATTTTATGTTTTTTTCAGTTTTATTTTATTTTTAATATTAGCTAAAATTCACATAAGCAACCATGTCATTTAATGAATAAATAAGGACTCTTGGATGTCATATAATCTAAAGGCTTAAAAAGAGTAAAAGTATTTGTCAAAATATTTGTTTCTTGATCCTATTCTATATATAGACAGACCTTTTATGCAAAGCAATCCCCATTTTTTGAAAAAAATGGAGATTAGGTGTGAGGCTCACATTGGCTGTCCTTCTACGAAATGGATGTTTCTTAATCATCAAACAACAAAAACTAAATAGAGGATGAATGACTTTCGGAAAACAATTTTTATAATCCAAAAACTTGCTTGGTATTAGAAACATGCAAACATGTATAATTCGCTTTGAATTTCATTGAGACATTTTAACAAACACCTTATCTGCACATTTTAAGCCCTGAAGAAAACGAAATGAAGAACAATTCGCTTGTTGAAGATTGCCAAAGCTCATTGAAAATGTGTCTAGTGCCCATATCTAAAATGTCAAAAAGTAGTAAATTTGTGTTTGGTAGTAAAGTTTTGTAATATAAATTTTAAGATAGCAATATGGTGTTTGCGGCTAGAATGGTGTTGGTAGCAAGGTAGTTGAGGTGGTGGTAGAGGGCTGTTAGTACCATTATTGGTGAGATCTGCACATTGGGTGGCGGCAAGGGTAGGGTGGTGAGGGGAAAATAATGGTAGGTGACGATGGTGATGCTGGCGCAGGAGGTGGAGCTTGTGGTGGCTATGATAGCAGGGTGATGGCGATAGAGATAGTGGTGATGGTGGCGTGGGTGGTGGGAGATAGTGGTGACTGGCATTGCCATATCTCCAAGGGGTCGTAGATTATTCAATCTTCCCATAAAGAAAAAGAAATGCATAAATAATATACCTTCTCATCGAAAGGAAAATATTTTAGGGAGTTTTAACGAAAAGCTTGTGGTATTATTCACTTTAACGAAAAATCACATTTTTACACTAAAAAGTCAATCCTAGTATTATTCACTTTACCCTTTATTTTGTCCTTATCATTAAAACTCAAAGTTTTCAAATTATTTTCATTAGTTTTCCTAATACTTTACAGCAGTCTCAAGATTCTCCTTCCACCCCTTCTCTTCGGTTTCTTTGTGTATTGTAATACTTTCACTCTTACCATCAAATATGAATGCCCTCAGTTTAAGACAATCTTCTAGATGCAACAGCTTCAAAACGGAAGTTCAATAAATATAACTTCCTGAGCAGAATCTAGCAGGAGATATTGCAGTTGTAGATGTTTTAGCTTGCAAAACCTGTTATCTGTATTTACATCACTATATTCTTTGTTTGCTGCTCTCTTCCATTTTCTGACATTTGGATACCTCAAGATGTTTGAGTTGTCAAGACGTCTAGCCATGGAACAAGAATCTAAAACCATCAAGGTTGTTAAGTTGGGCATCAGAACCTGTATATAATGCACCATGTATTTGTAAATAGGAAGAATGACAATTTTCGTGGTTATTAATTAATTGTATATATTCCAAATATATAGACAAAAAAAGATAAGTAGACATAAAGTAAAGGTGTAATATGAAACAACTAGTAACCCATTGCTAGTATGTTTTTTATTCTTTTGTTAACAGAGAAAAATGGAGAAAAACTGTCTGGAAAAAAAAAAAAAAAATGATCCCAATATTTCTGTGTATGGAATCCAAAACATCAATGCTTTAGAAGAAGTCCATTTTGTTGGAAGAAGTCCATTTTGTTGGAAGAAGTTCGTTTCCATGAATAGAACAAACATACCCCCTTCATGAAAAGTTTCGTAAGCCCGCCAGTTTCATTCTCCATAACGATTTATTCGGCTTTTGTATATGTTGTTAGTTGCTTTTGAGTCCTTGCAGTTACAACAGAGGTGCTGCTGTTGGAGAAGAAACCAATAAACTTCGGTAGATTCCACAACGTCAGAGATCGTAATTTTCAAAACTAACAAGGTTATAAAGAGATAGTGGCTCCAAATTTGGAAAGATATAGCCAACAATCACCAACATGGATGGTGTATCTTTCCAACTTATTCGAGAACAAGTTGTTCGGAAGAAGGTTAACATCTGGAACATGTATGTTTAATGCAGTTAGCTGAGACAAGTGCTTCAGCATCAGGATCATTATTTCTTCCTTCTATCAGACCTTCCACCCTCCTATTGGTCAATGCTGTTTATTCCCAATCTCAAGTCTTCTAGTCTTTTCAAGCTTGATGAAACATTAGGTGGAATCAGTACAATCTCAGAGCAACCACTCAAATCTAACCGTAGACGAGTCAGTTGCCCTGTTTCATCGTGCAACTCTTTGAACTCTTTCATCTCTCCGCCATTCTTCTTTGCAAAGTCAAGCTGAAAATCTTTTTGGGTATATGCATCTCAGAGTGTAAAACTTTTCGCTCTCTAGATGTCAAAAGTAAATTACAAGTCGGTGCCCGTCGAAGTCCTACAAGTTCCAAATGAATTCTTCCCAAAGCATCATCTAAAATAACAAGTGTTCTTGTCTTTTATCCTGTCCCATAAACAATTTGCCCTTACGGCCATACTCTGAGATTCATCAATGTGCATACCGAACTTTTCGGCAATTTGTTTCTGAATTTTTTCCAGGTCTTCTTTTTCCTTGACATTCAGTATTACAACCACATCATCATATAACTTATCTCATGCAGCTTGTCTGAAAACTTGTTTGGCATCAAAGTAGAGGACAAATGAAGCATAAGTTCTTCATGTGACTCCTTAGGTTTGAAGGTTGCTTTTGTAGTGAATTAGGTATCCCACTTGACGTCCAACTGGAACAACTGTGTACTCAATTATTTTCCGATGACCTTGGGAATAATTGAAGGTAAGAATCTCGACCCCACTTTCAGTTAGTAATATATTTGTTGAACATAAAGGAAGCCAAAAACATGGAAAAGATCTAGAAATTTATGCAACAAAATAAAATGAAAAATGGAAAGACAAGAATAAAATGTGATTGAAATTGAATAATGAAACAAAAGACATACCTTAGCTCGTGAGAGTGAGACGAACGGCAAAGGAGAAGAGAGAATGTAACTCGTGATGCTCAATATTCATCTCATTTCTGCACCCCGAGTCCAATGTGAGATAACTTGCATAAGAATCTTTTTTTGTCAAGCTCTCAATATTACTCCTCCCCTCCATTGTAGAAAGATGGTGATGGTCGAGACTAAACAAGAGAAGTTGCGCCTGTGAATTTTGGTTCTTTTCCGAAATAATATTTTTTGAGGGAGGTCATAAAGATCGTACGGTCAAACAAACTGATTAAGGTATGGATGACGAGGATTTGATGAGGAGGCAAGAAAGTGGCTATCAAAATTGAAACATGAGTGGTGTATTTTTTAGAAATTATACCTATACTAAAACCGAGTTCAAAAACACCATTCACCAACAGTAAAAAGACGAAAAACTGAGTTAAAAAACACTTAATGGACAAAAGGCCCCTAAGTTGCTCTCCATTTCTTATTATTTTTTTTTTCCAGTTTAATTACACAATCATCCCCTGAGGTTTATCGAATTTTCACGAAACCCCCTCTTGTTTGAGACATTACACAAACACCCCCTCACGTTTTAATTCTCTTTCATATAATCCTTTGAGTCAAAATTTGACTTATAAATCTACTAATTTACCCGTATTAATTACTTGAAACTAATAAAACAACTTTATAATTATATAAAATAAATTATACAACATTAAACACTTAAAAAACAAGAAGAAGACCATGTGGACAAAACAAATTAAGAGAAAAAAAAATTAATTATTACTTTGAAAATAATATTTTATTAAAAAAGAGGTTGTTCATCTTCTTCATTCCCTCTCACTTGATCGAGCAACCACCTTCATCTTCATGTCCTCATTCTTCCTCCATCACCATCACCAATTCAAACTTTCAACAAACCAAAAAACGATCATTGTCTAATAAAATAATAATTTGGTAATCAGGATCAAATCCCTACTATTTGATTCCGCACTAAATTAGGAAGAACAAATCATAGAAACAGCGGAGACGAATTTGTGGAAGCGAGTGAAGTAGAGGGACTGGATGACTTTGGAGGGGGATTGGAAATGGGAGGGGAGATTTTGGGGATTGAGAGGGGTTGGGGGTAACTTGTCCACATGGTGTTTTTTTTAAGTAATTACACTTTGTTTGGATGAAGAAATTTAAGATTACTAAGAAATTTTAAAATGACGGAAATTGAAATAACGAGATTTTATTTTCTAGAATTTTTTAATTTTCTTATTTGGTTAACTTAAAAGAACAATAAAATTAAATATGGAATTTATTATTTTTAGACTCTCAATCATAGAAATTGGAAAATGACATTTATTTACATGAAATTTAAACTTGGGAATTTGAGGTCCCAAATTCCAAGTTTTTTTTTTTCACCGAAAATTCTAAATTTCTATGCGTATGAATCCAAACAAGGGAATTGGTGCATGCCAATTTATAAATTCTGACTTTTATTCAAATTTAAAGTTTATTTTCTTCATCCAAACATAGTGTTAATGTTTATAACTTTTTTATATAATTATAAAATATTTTTTTTATCAGTTATAATTAATAAGAGTAAATTAGTAAATTTATAAACAAAATGCTGACTGAGGGGTTGTATGAAGGAAAATTAAAATCTGAAGAGATGTTAGTATAATGTTTTAAATGTGAGAAATTTTGTGAAAACTTGATAAACATCAGGAAATAAGTGTAACTAATCCTTCCAATTCGTAACTGGTACCATGAAATTACGAAATTGCCCATGCTGTCTACGCGGTGATCTGATTCTACAAAATCTCATCTATTCCTTCCATTGTCAGGACTCCAATACTGCTTCATCTCACAGAAGTCCGCCTAAGAGCAAAGAAGATCATGTTCAAACTCAATTCCCTCAACTCGCTGCCAGCTCTGAGGCACCTCCACGCCTCCCAATCTTGCGGCGTCAGAGTGCTCACCACCTGTTCGTCATTAATCCTCAAACAGCGGAACCCACAATCTGCATGCCGTTCGAAACTTCTAGAGCATCCGTGATTTCAGGTAATTTACTCTTTTGTGTGTATTGGGTTGGTGGGTTATCGTTAAAATCTGAAATGACATGCAGATTTGATTTGGATTTTGCGTGTTTGTGGTTTTTGAAATTATGATTTGTTTTAGGGATTGGAATTTGGGATTTTAGGGATTTTATGTGAGGTCAGTGGTGAAATTTGGATTCCAGTGAAGTCGGTCGTGAAATCCCTGGAATGCCAAAACCGAAAAGAGGTGTTCATCAACTTGTGACATTGGCTAATTTTTCCCCTCAACTTTAATTTTAGCTAATTTCTCTCCTCAACTCTCATAATTAGTCAATTTCTCCCCTTAACTCTCAAAATTAGTCAATTTGCACCTTACTGTTAATTTTTTTTATTTTTAATTTTCCATCTATTCTTTTCTTAATTTTCAATCTTTCTAATAACTTCCAACAAAGTACTAAAATTAACATAAACTCACCTGCATAATATAGGGTAAAATGTACAAAAACATAATACAATTAGTATGTGATATGGGTTGATTATAAGAAAAAGTTATGAATTGGGTTTAAAGCATGTAGAAGAAGAAATAATAACAAAAAGAAATAATAATCCTAAACTCATAGATCAGACCTATTTCAATAAAATGAATTATTCGGAGTCGAAAATTATGAATAAACTAGCCATTTTTTCATTAAAGTTCGATTCTCCGTAATTTACTTGAACTTAGCTTTCATTTTTATAAAGAAAATTGTATTCACATACAAAAATTTACACATCAATCATTTTCGTTATCAATTTTGTATAGTCAAAAATCAAATAAAATTACTTCATATTGATTTATCATGACTAATAATACTATCTATGATAAATTGTAAAATTCTAAATTTTAATCTATTTGTAATAGGATAAAGATATAGGAACATGATTAACGTACATCTTATTTAGTTTCTTACACACACTTGTTTAATTATGATCAAATTAAAAAATTAACAGTAGGGTGTAAATTGATTAATTATAAGAGTTGAAGGGGGAAATTGACTAAATTAAAGTTGAGGGGGGAAATTGACTAATTATAAGAGTTGAGGAGCAAATTGGCTAAATTAAAGTTGAGGGGGGAAATTGACTAATTATGAGAGTTAAGAGGCAAATTGGCCAAAATTAAAGTTGAGGGGGAAATTGGCTAATAATAACAAGTTCAAGAAAGAAATTGATGAATACCTCCACCGAAAAACCTCGAGATCGTTCAAGTTCTGCTGCCGTTATGCAGGTAAAGCTTCAATTTCCATTTAAATTTTTCCCTGTTGAGGTCAACTCTCTGCTAAAAGCTTCTAACTCATCCTTTATTTCTTTTTTCATCTGGGCAAAATTTTTAATGGATTTATGTATTTTTTTTTTCCGTTGAATTCGAACTCGAATCTGAATTATGGATTCAGAAAAAACAAATTGATGAATTTTTTATTTGCGTGTATGTCGGTCCTGTCACCGAATGATTTGATAATCCGACCGTGAAGCTGATCGTTTCTGCATGTTTTTGGGGTTGCAGACCTGGACTGTCGAATGGAGAGGATGAAAAACAACTGCAGGAAAGCAGCAATGGAAACCCGGCAGCAGCATATTCAAGTCGATCTGGGTAATTTCATGGTCTCTAAGTTATTTTTCTTTACTTATTCAATATATCTCTATTTTTTGGTAATATTTTTGTGTACTTCTGGGCTTTTTGAAATGATTGCTTATGAGAGATTAATTGAAAATTTACTTTTGGAAATTGGGATTTTATTTGGATTAATCCCATCAGTGAAATGGCAGTCTTTAAGTGAAATAGTGAATTTTTCACGCTATGCTGATGGGTTTTTGTTCAGTGGGGGAAATTCTGATTTTTTTTATTTATTATTTATTATTTTTATGGTATTTAGGGAGGAATTAGTGAAGGAATGAATAACGAAAGGGACCGAGTTGGTTTAAGCTATTGCGAATAGTCTTTTCAACTCACATTCAACTGAAGACATAAACGGTCCCATTGTGCAGTTGTTTGCTTCCTGAAACTAAACTGCCAGGATAGAAGCATGTACGTCATTCCTCTTAGTTTACGATTCTCAAACAATGTTTTTTGATAGGTTAGATCATGTTTATGAGCATTTGATAGTGAATACATGTATAGTGCTTCACAATTGAAAACAAGTGGAATGGTAGTTTCAGGTAACTGTCGAGATTTTTGTTGATCCCCTTTTGTTGTGCTGCCAATTTACGGTTCCTATCATGTAAATTGGTTGACTAAAATGTTAGTGTATGCAAAAAGGCTGTTGATGATGCTGTTTTTTTTATTTTTTCTGTAACCGATTTAAGAGTTGCTATTGTATTCTTAGCATAAAGGTCTGACTGCCAATGACATATTCTTTTGTTTTCTACGGCCACCAGTGCTCCAACAAAATGGGAAACTTTTGCCAAAATAAAGGGTAAACCATTACTGACACTGTAGGAGTCGAACAGTACCTTTCTTCCGTTTTTTTTCTTTCTTCTCCCCCCCTTTAAGGCTCTGTTTTGGTTTCTCATATGTGGACATTTGGGCGTTGAGAAATGTAGTTGGATTTAAGATTGTGAGCAATTGGAATATTCTCTAGGAAAATGACACAATTTGGGATTGGACCTGTCAAGTTGTTATAAGAAAAGTCATAGGTGGATACACTCACCATTTTTATAACTGTTGTAGGGATTTCCCCTGAGAGATGGTTGTGTGAGACATTGAGAACCTATAAAATTGTGAGCTGTTCCAAGTCTGAAGGTATCACTCTGGAGAGAGAATTGCTGCTAAGGTCCAAGTTGTAACCCAGGAGTAAGTTACCAATGTGTGCCGGTATTTCTCCAGTCAAGTGGTTCTGGCTCAAGTTTAGAAGCTACTGTTCTGTCATTTGTCCGAGCTCAGGTGGGATTGGACCCGAAATTTTATTCAACCCATACACATATATATAATGCTTATGCATTTTCCCACTGTGGTGAGAGTGTACCAACAAACCGGTTGTCATTAAAAGCAATGAATTCAAGACTGGGATGAACAGCAAATGCATTTATAATGTTCCCAGTAAATTGGTTCCCATCAAACTGGACTCTAGACAATGCCGAACAATTCCTCAAGCACTTTGGCAAATACCCTGTTAGATTCTTATTGTTCACATTGAAACTTGCAAATCGAATCTGCTGCACAACTCCGGTGATGGTTACAAAACCAAGCTCAAAAGCGATTGAAGAGTTTAAGGAATTCTCACCAAGATCCAGGTAATGAAGCTTCCTGAGTTCGCCTATTTCGATGGAATTTTCCCTTAAAAGGGAATTTTGAGCGAGGTCAATATGTTGCACCAAATCTTAAGGGATTTAGCCACAAATGTGTATTTGTCCTTGGTAGACTTTAAAAGGTCTCATCTTTATGTTCTTGGTTCAAGTCTGTCTCCGTATTGTTTTGTTTGTTGTCTTCTGAGAGGATGGTTGTGTGATGTTTTGCAGAATTCATAGATATAGATTTGGCATGGGCTCCATGCATGTAACTGTGTAAGACAACTCTCTTCGTTTCATTTAAAATGGTCTACGATGAGGTTTGATTATTGATGTTGATTGTTATCGTAGAGCCGAAGAAATCTCTCTGTTTTTGGCATGGCTGCTGATGGTATTTTCCTCCACATAGTCTTTCTCTGAATTATTGCTCTTTGATTTATTTTGAGGATCCAACCAATTGCTCAAATTGTTGAAATTTTGTTATTTAGTGACTTTTTGTGTAGCATTTTTGGTTTGGTTCTTATTTAAAATGAATAAAATTGAATATTTATAACCAAAATAATTGATTTTTCTAATTGCCCAAATTAGTCAAATTTGGTAATTCAATGAGCTTTTAAGTGCATTTTTGGGTCGGTTCTTATTTGAAATGAATCTATTTGCATCGAATTGAATATTCAGTGAGCTTTTATGCATATTTCTGGTTTAGTCCATTATTTTAACACAAACAATATTTAGAATTCATTTGACATTCTTGCGGCAATGCACAGGCTAAAGCCACAGTAACTACTAGTCCTCTTTAAATTCTAGTTAGAAGCTCAATGTATATGAGATGCTCTTAAGAAGATGGTTGGAAATGATATTTTTTGCGTATCAGAGAAGCAAAATACAAGAAAGAAAAAAAGAAAAAAAAGAGGCAAAACATGGGAAGAAATAAAATGAGTATTTCATTAAGTTTAGTAGAGAGTAGGGCTGGGCACGGGCCGGGCCGGGCCCAATTTTGAAGGGACCGGACCGGACCTAAGTTCAAAGGGAACGGGGCGGGCCGGGCCGGGGATTACATTTTTTAATATAAGAACCGGACATTACCTGGCCCGGTTGAAACGGGCCGGTTCGGGCAGGGTCCACGGGTTCCTTTTTTTTTTTTTGGTTGTTTGAAAGAAAAAAAAAATTGTACAGAACTACAGATTCACCAGCACCAGGTGGTAAAGTCAGGTGGTAAAGTCAGATCACGATCACGATCAGTAAGATATCCAACTTTAAGATATGGTAAAGGAAGCTGTGAAGATTAGAAATTATCATGTCAGCAAACCAAAAATATAATCTCTCAACCAACGAGATTAAGCAGACATCAAGGTATGACCACTGAAAGAATTAGGAAAATTAAGTCTCTCTCACTGAAGGGATATCCTTCTCCATATAAATATCAAATCAAATTGGTTGAGAAAGAAAACTATGGGAACCTTACATTGTAATTTGGTTTCAAAGCATGAGCAGCTGCAATGTAGATAGCCGATTGACCATACAACTCATTAGGTGAAACTTCTTTGGGGTGTCCAGATCCCCCAGTTCTTAGTGTGTCCTCAGCCAATCCGTACTGCAAGTAAGAAAAAGACCAAGGTTTGGTAATTCAAGTTACGGGGGATTATTAGATAAGAGAACCAGTGGTTTCTTGTTATCCACTATAGAGGAAACTGAGAGTCCATTTAAATTATGAATGGAGTATCACATTATCCTAAAATTATTAAGATAAGTAACAAACTAACCAATACGGTTCCAAGATTGTAAATTGCTCAATGGAAATCAAACTGCAACTGAATAGCTGCGCGGAACTGCACCAGAAGAAAATGACATGAGTCATGACAGTATAAATGAGAAACAAACACTTCAAAGATGAAAATAATATTCTGGTTTCCCATCCACATTTATCCAATCATTCTGATATCTCCAATCATTCTGGTACCTTACTTATTGCAGATCTTACAATTGTTTGCTTTTCCCGTGCAGGAACAATTGCGCTGAGTTACTAAATTGCATAATTGATTAAAAAAAAAAAATCAATTTGGAGTTCATGACATGGAACATAATTATATGCCAAGAGAGAAGAAAAATAACCATCCAAATAACCAATTGTGTGCAGGCCAGTAACATGCAGCAACATGCATGCACTCACCATTCATGACATTTTACCAAAATGCTTTCTGATTGATAGCAAATAATCTACACATTAAGTCTAATGCCCCGAGAATTCCACCCTTAAACAAAAAGTACAAGGTAAAATTGGACAGGCAGGCAGCAGCCGCAGCACAATTAAACAGAGTGAACAAATATGACAATGAAAATAATTTGAAACCTCTGTTGTATCAGTATGCTTCTCAGATCCTAATTTGAAACCTTTAACAAATATGGCAATGAAAATAAATTAAAAATTTTAAAAATGAACAGAAATAGAATGGATGTCTCCGGATTGCAAATCAATATGCTTGGAAATACTTCAGATTCTTCAGAATATATGTGAAATACAAGGACTTCTACTCAACATTTGGATGTGAAAACAAGCTAAAAAATAAAAAAAATCCACCAAATTAGCAAGAACAAACATGAACATCCCAATATATTGAGCACAGAACAGATTACATACATCAGATCAGAGGTTAAAGAACCTATTAAAAAAAAAAAAAAAAAAAAAAAAGAGGTTAAAGAATTCACCTGATCGCGACGGCGGTGATGTCGTCGGGAAAGAGTGAACAAGAATCGGAAGATGGGTTGTGTGGGTGCCTGGGTCTAGGATGAGATGTCGAGGAGAACAATCAAGAAGAAGATCGAGATCGAGGTCGAGAGAGAGTAAAGACGGAGAGGTCGAGGTCGAGGTGAGGTCGGACTTCAGAGACGGAGAGGTCGAGGAGAACAATCAAGAAGAAAGACTCTCACATCAAAGACGGACTTCAGAGTTCAAAGTTCAGAGACGGAGAGGTCGAGGTCAGAGACAGAGAGGTCAAGGTCGATCGAGAGACTGCAAAGACTCTCACATCTCACTGAATCAATTAGGGTAAAACCAACGGTCATGATTGGAAGGTATGTTTATTTTCAATCTGGGCCGTCCATTTCAATTACAAACGGGCCGGTTCGGGGCCCCGTTTTTCTATAAATCTGGAACCGGCCCGACCCTAGAATGCCATTACCTAGGCCCGCCCCGCCCCGTTTCCCCTATTTAAAAACAGGACCCGCCCCGTACCCGCCCCGACCCGCGGGCCCAGGACCCGTTTGCCCAACCCTAGTAGAGAGTGTGAAGAAAATATGGAAATTGAGGTGCATCCCAAAAACCAATTCAGAAATCACACAAGCATTATTTCCCAAACACCAAAACCGAAAATGTAGCGAACAAAGCTCCAAATACAAAACACACCCTTATGACGAAACACACAAGTCAATACAAGCATACATGACTTCCCAAATTGCACACAAGTTTCTGGGATAGCTTTCCATTGAGGCCGCAGCTTGCGGGCTAATATCAAACAAGATGCGATCGGCCACGGAAGCAAGGCTGGGCACAGACCATTGAGGGGGCGAATAGAGAATAGTTTGAGCAAGTAAACAAGAAATATTGGAAATAAGTATACTGAAAGTAGCAACCACAATAACGCCAAAGCCAAGATAGCGTGCATCCTCAATAACCCCAAAGCCAAAAGGGTCCAAGCAATCATACATAAACATAATATGGCCAACAGAAATCACACAAGGCGGAAGCTTGAAAGCTTAAATCCGATAAGCGGTCGCTGATGATTAGAGTGGTGCTCATCTTGTTCTTGGAATATGACAAATAGTGGTCTCCATCTAAAAATATGAGCACACCAATGTGATTTGTGGGGAATGCGTAGTGTGGTCCAACAGATCAGAGTGCCTTCCAGTCTGCTTTCCAAGCTGAAATTTCTTCCTTTAAAAGGAAGAGGAAAATAACACACAAACACGCTATCGCACACAATTGGAAAACCTTAACACACCGCGAAAATTGAGGATTCCTTTTTGGCAGAGAGTCATGCAAATGTAACATCTACATTTGAATCCACAATCATCCGCTGCTCCTGTAGAAATATGTATTTCATTGACGATTACATATAAACACAAACTGTTCAATATGAAATCTGACTGAACAACTATGAATAAGATGAATAAATCAGACTATTAAATTTGACGGTTCAAGGTTCAGAAAAAGCTGAAAATTGGAGAGTGAAATTAACAGATGCTTAATTAGTGAATGAAGAACTTACGGTTTGATCACGATCATTCTCCTCATCATCAGTTTCTTTTGCTATTTCTAGTCTTGGATCACTTTGGAGTAACCCATCAGGAGAAATCGTTAACTTGGTCAGGTGGCAGTCCTTGACAATAAAAGTTTCTAAATGTGGGACCTTGAAAATGCAATTTCCCGTGCAAAAGCCTTGCAGACTTGGTAGATCAGAAAGTTCAAGATGTTGCAAGCAACTGAAAGTAATCTCATTTTCTGGATCATCTCCGTTGCTCGCTACTATTTCTACCATTCTTTGGCAGGACTCAACTTCCAACTTCTTGAGTTGCTGCAAATTCTTAGCGACAGAATAAGGTATTAAGTATCGCAGTCCGTGACAACTCCATATATTCAAAATGGTTAGATTCTGAAAGGATATCAAAGTTGAAGCTAGATTCTCTAATCTGCCACATTTGTGCACGCATAGAACTTCCAAGTTTGGAAAAACAGGGTCCCCTGGTTGGAAGTTTTCCTTTCCTAGATGTACCAACTCTGGCATATCGATGAGCCACAAAAGCTTTACATATGGGAGGGTCTCAACTTCATGTATTTCCCCTCTACTACTTCCTTGGTGGTCGTGGACAATTAATTCTTTCCAAGGAGCAGAGAGCACACGAAGTTCTCCATTGATTTGGGATGTGACGTAGCAAACTCAATTGATTTGAGTTTCCTCAACCACTCCCCCAGGAGTGGACCATACAGTTCATACCAAATCTCCGTGTTCGCGTCCAACGTCAAGTATTCCAAGTCGAGAAATGACTTGCCCTGAAATATTACCAACGGTAACGGCATGCTTTAAAATATTTTGAAAAACTGGACACCACATAATAATTTTAATATTAAAAAGTTAATAAATGTATTTAGTTGATGGTGTATGTTTAACACTTTAACTAGTACGTAAAATCACATAAAATTTTGAATATCAAAAGAATTGTGTACAAGTATGGTTACCTTCTCAATTAAAAAGAAAGGCTGTTTCATTGGTGTCGAGTGGCCCAACTCAAGTTTGTCTTGATATGTTGAAAATTCGGCAGCAAAAATTTCCACACCACCACATTTCTTGAAATTTAATACGTTGAGTGCTGGCCAATTAGAAACATGTAATGCTGGATAAAAACTCCGAAGTTGGGGTAGATTATTAAACATCATATAGGTTACTTGAGGGAACCTAAACTCCT
Source organism: Pyrus communis (assembly GCF_041283825.1). Classification (NCBI taxonomy): domain Eukaryota; kingdom Viridiplantae; phylum Streptophyta; class Magnoliopsida; order Rosales; family Rosaceae; genus Pyrus; species Pyrus communis. The sequence continues at coordinate 26,829,103 of NC_142573.1, forward strand.
TGTACATCGCTTGTGGTCCTTCGTCATTCGCGACAATTTCCTCCATTAAACCACAATTCTCAACTTTCAACTTGCGTACCTGCTTAAGCTCTTTGGCCATTGAAGAGGGAAAGACATTTTTCAAACTGTCACACAAGTCTATCTCAACTGAATGTAGATTTGGGCACTCAAAACCATTCAATTGAGTGGTAGATGATGTGTCATATACTGCTTGTAGTGCCTGACATTTGGATATCTCGAGAAGTTTTAGTTGCCTGAGAGATTTAGCCATGGAACTCGAAAACAAGAATCTTAAACTATCACATTGATGCACAATCAGGGTTGTTAAGTTGGGCATCGTAGCCTGCATAGTACAGAACAAAATTTATGTTATTTTAGGAAATTACAGTTTACATTGCTGTTAGCCATACATGCTCAAAATATTTAGATAGAAATTAAAGGTCATATATTAAAAAAGTAAGCAACTAGGCTACTAGACAGCTGTATGTCTTTGTCATTTCATTAACTAGCAAAGAACAAGAAGAAATATAGGGCCAAAATTATGTCAATTTAATCAAAATTTAAATTATTTTAATTGATACCAAAACATATTGTTGTGAAAGCAAGTTCAAATTTTATGCACACAAAATAAGTGTGACCTTTTTATAGCACGTCTCATTACTTAACACCCATCCACAAACTCAAGTAAGAAAAAGAAGCCGCTCATCCTCCTCCTCTCTCTCTCTCTCTTCCCCAAACACAACAGCAGCAATATCAATTGCATCTCCTTCACACTTTAAATCCATAAATCAAACCCAAAAGCCTCGCCCTTCAATTTAATTGCTCCTTCAAACAATAGGGGACGACCAATTTTGGAATTTTTTTTACTATCATAACCTAATAACATAATATATCATTTAAATGGTTTTTGCTTATTGGAAAAAAAATAAATCTTAAGCATTTATATCTTTTTTCTTATTGAAATAAAAAAAAAAAGAATTATATGTCGAAATTCGAAGAAGAAAGCTATTTGGAGAAAGAATCATGCAACCATTTTGCTAGAAAAAATAACTAAGAAAGTACCTCCCCATTATTGAACAGTCTCGATGGTCCACCAACTTCATCCACCGTAACGATTTCGTCGGCTTCTGTAGCAATCGTTAATTGCTTGCCTTTGGAAGAGAAACCAATAAGCTTTGGTAGATTCCGGAGTCTCAAAGATTTTAACTTTGGGAAAGGCTCGCCTATGAGTTGCCCATAACATACACTTTCCAAACTCACAAGGTCTTCAAGAGCTAGAGATTCCAGGTTGGAGAAGGCATTATGAGAATAACTCCAGCTGACGGAGTTAATGACATATTTAACTTTGTTGTTGTTTTGGACATGGAAATGCTTCAGTTGATTAACAGCTTCACTGTCCAATAGATAGGAAATAATATTCACAATCTCCATCCCATCCAAGTACAATTGCACACATTTCTTTACCAACAACTGCATACCTCGGTCGAACTGATTTCTCCTTGTAATCTTGAGTTTTAGCATGTTCGAGGAGGTTGGATGGATGTCAGGATATGCCCAACAATCACCGATAAGTATGCTGTATCTTTCTAACTTGTCGGAGAACAAGTTGGCTGGAAGAAGGTTAGCATCTGGAACATGTATCTCTAATGCGGTTAGTTCAACCAAGTGCTTCAGCCCTGAAACAGTAGCATTACTTCCTCCACTAGTGGAACCATCACCCTCCCATTGCTTGAAGCTTTTTATTCCCATCCTCAACTCTTCTAGTCTTGTCAAGCTTGATATAACATCAGGTGAGATCAGAACAAGTTCAGAGCAACATGTCAAATCCAATAATTGTAGCTTAGTCAATTGCCCTATTTCTTTGGGCAACTCTTTAACCTTGGAGTATATCAGGCTAAGAATTTTCAAGTTTGTTAGCCGTCCAACAAGAGTTATGTCTTCCAACTCACATTGATCTAAACACAATGTCTGGAGATGCTTTAGGGATTGAAGAGATGGAGGTAATGACTGAATACTGAATGCAGTTACATCCAACCCTTTGAGTTCTTTCATCCCTTCAAAAAATTTGCTTGGGATTTCCTGGGAGTTGCCAATATCATCATTCACAAAGACCAACAATTTTAATTCTGGGCATTCCCAAGGTACTTCAGGAAGCCTGGGGATCTTGCAAACCCTCAAGGAGATGGCAGTGTAACTTTTAAATAAATCCTCAGTTGGCCATTCTTTCACCTCATCTCCATATGCTCTTGAAAAGGCCCTTTGATCATCAGATGCAATCCGGACAGCAACATCTCGTACAAGCTCATGCATTGTAACAGAGTCATCCTCATAACTGTCCAGCAATAGGCAATAATTTTTTAGTTTTTTAACCATTCTATTCAATGAATTCCGTGCATCTTCCATTGTCTCAACATTTTTTATCAAACCCAAACCCATACTATACTTTAGCAAGTCACTGAGATAATTGCTGCAACTCCCGCAAAGCAAGAACAACTGCTTAAGCTCTTGATCCTCCAATTGTTCGTAACTCCACTTTAGAGTCAAGAATGCTTTTTCATTCATTTCTTTCCTGTCAAATCTTTTGAAACTTCTCAACGCATCTTTCCATTCCTCCAAACTACTTTCCCTTAAAGCACTTGCAACTGCAACAACCAAAACCGGCAAACCTCCACATTTCTTTGCTAGCTGGGTTGCTTCTTTTAGTATACGGTTGTCTTTAACGACATTACCCGCCATCTTCTCAAACAAACTCCAACTTTCGTTTTCTTTTAAAAATCCAATTTCAAAATTTTTTTGTGTACGCATATCATGGAATAAAACTTGTCTATCTCTAGATGTCAACAATAACTTATAGTTCGGCACACCGACGAGTCCCACGGCCACAAAGTCAATTCTTTCCAAAACATCGTCTAAAATGACAAGAGGCTTCCCCTCTTTTATCCTGGCCCGTAGGAGATTCGCCCTTGTTCCCATATCCACAGATTCATCAACATCCATCCTCAACTTTTTGGTAATTGCTTTTTGAATTGTTTCATTGTCTTTTTTTTCTTTTACGTTTAGAATTATAACCACATCATCAAATAACTTCTCTTCCATAGCTTCTCTGTAAACCTCTTTGGCAAGTGTTGTCTTCCCAACGCCCCCTAATCCGTACACACCAATCTTGTTGATATCAGGTTTTTTCAATTGCGTAATGATATCCTTCACCATTGAAGTCCTTGATTCAAAGGCAATGTACTCGTCGGAGGCTATGGCAGATATGTCTTCCACAGCAGCATTGTAAGAGATACTGGCAAACTCTTTTTTATTTTCATGTTCTTCAATCTTTCTGACCAATTTAGTTGATTTTCTGCTGAGCTGATGATAGGATATCAGGTTAGGACATACATAGAGACACTTTGTCTTTGCACAGCCTTCATCATCCAATAATGCTTCTGCCTCTCGAGAGATCACATCCGCTTCTGTCTGCCAGTTCCGGACATCAGCTTCCACTTTTTGATTAACTTTTCCTTCGACTTCTTCAACCGCATCGTTCATCCTTTGTTTGACAGCATCAAAATTCTTCAATGTACTCCTTAGATCTTTAAGGTTGCTTTTGTAGAAAATGACATAACTCACTTGGTGTCCAAGTGGTCTAATTGTTTAGTTAATTATTGTAGGAATAATTGCGGCGATTATCTTTATCGCCATGGCACCTTCAGCTTACCAATTCGTCTGCTTCTTCTATCTGTTGAATATATATGAATCCAAACAAAAATTTAAGGATACGAGAAAGGAATCATTTTTTTTCTTTCAAAGCAGATGAAATTAAAAAAATGAAACAAATGAAACAAAAATAAAAGCAAAAAGAAGGTTACACCACACTTGCAAGAAGTCGAGATGATGGACAAGTTTTCATATACAATTATTATACTAAAATAAACTTGCTTGGTACGGAACTTAAGCAACTGTTTTCAAATCTTAAAAACAAAGAAAACATATATAATTTGCTTTGAATTTCACTGAGACATTTTAACAAACAACATATCTGCACGCTTAAAGCCGGTGCATGAGCACTCTGCTAAGGCTCGTTGAACACTGTACCACATAGCTACTGAGCTAGATGGTACGATGGAGTTGACCCCCGATTCTCGCGAGCTGACTGAGTCAACTCTGCTAAGGCTCGACAAGTTCCAGAGGCTCATGACGACCTCTAGTTTACGAAATAAATCTGAGGCCATCAACCGCGAAATCAGGATCAGAGATGGAAAGGTCGAGCAGAGCAAGGAGGCTGCCAAGCGTTTGAGTTTGTTCATCTTGAAGAGAATTCAATTTTTTTACTTAAAAGTATGATAATGGCAGCCATGATGATTGGTCCTAGACGAAGGAAGATGGAGGAAAAACAAGGTGAAAAAGTTGCGAGGAGGAAGAAAAGAGGAGTTATTGGCGTCTGAGTTTGTGTGTTTAAAAGAATTTTTGTAATACTTTTGGGAAGTGTTATTGGTACTCTAAAAATCTTATTCTACATTCCTCACAAGTATATTTTTCTTTCCCAATATAGAAAATTTGGGGTGTAGAATGAGATTTTTGGAGTACTAATAACAATTCCCTTTTGCATTTTTATGTTTAGATAATGTATATGTTAGTTGAATTTTATAATGATCTTTTTTTGAAAAAAAATATTGAAACGTGTATAGTATTCAGATACATATAGATAAGGGTAATGTTAGGGAGATCGAATTTGCAAATCGAATGATGTGTCACAAATAGAAAATTAGCACGTTAATCAACACTTGAGTTATATTCCAATTATCACATCCACATCATTTGGTTTACAATTTTTTTTTTTTTTTAATTTGGTCTCCCAAGCATTACGCTATAGATAATGTCAAAAGCCAATAATTTTGTGTTTGATAGTAATATCTTTGTAATGTATAAGAATAATGGCAGTGCTGGTGAGATGGTGCTTATGGCAAAAGTTGTGCTAGAAGCAATGGTGGTTAGGTTGGTTGTAGTAGTGATGGGGACACACCCATTGGATGGTGACAATAGTTGAGTGGGAAAAGGGTAATGGTAGACTGGTAGTAGGAATGATGGTGATGGTAGTCGAGGCAGAAGGTTGTTGTGGTAACAATGCTAGAAAGGAACAGTATCAACAACATTGATTGAGAGGTTGCGATGGTGATGATGACAAAGATGGTAGAGGTTGTGGTGGCAATGGTGGTAGTAGTGATAATGACATCAACTGTGAAATCTCGGCCCCGAATTTCACTATTTAAACTTACGTATTTTGTATTCTTAGTTTTGATGCCTTTATATTTGTGGCGTATAATTTTTTTTAATAAGTAAAAGGATGAAAACGCCCTTAATGAATTAAATGGATTTTTTGAGGACGTATTTAATTCCTATATGTTTTGTCACTTTATTTATATTTGGATAGTACTCGTTGATACGAACGCGTGGGCGCAAACGAAATGTAATTTGGAGTTATAACAAAAGAGTTATAAACGAACAAAGTTAAGGGCAAAATGGTCATTTGATCATAAATTTGGAAGGCTCCATATTTGTTGCACTAATTTTTGGTGTCATATGTGTGGCGATGATGGGAAGAAAATGAGAGAAAGGAGAGAAATGAGAGGGAAACAGGGCAATCAGGATGAGAAAAAATGAGGGAAAGGAAGGAAGAGAGAAGAATGGAACCTCGGCCCCCCTATCCGAACGGCGACTCGACCCAACTTCCGACATGCAATCCGATGCCTTCTCATATCATTTTCAGGTGAATTGTGACGGGGCAACACTTGAGAACGCATCATTGATCTCTTCGCTTCCATTTTCACCTAGAAATTGAAAGAATTGGGCCTCGGTTTCCTCTAGAACACGCCGACTAGCTCTGTGGGTGCACGACGGCGATCTGCTTTTCCTACATGAATCACCATAGAAAACCACCAACAATCAACTCCTCTTAGGCCTAGGAACAAACCCCAAACAAGTTTGGGGGCGGTGGAGCACCGAAGAAGATGAATCAAAGTGTACACATTTCAAGGGTTTCCGGCGGATCGAGGCGATTTCAGGTGTTTTCGGACCGAATTGGAATTTGGCCCAAGTATGAAAGTTCTTCCCCTTGATGAGTTCTACATTTCTGTAAAATTTGGTAACTTTTAGAGTTAGTCGGAAAATTGGGTTTCCGTTTGCTGGAAACCGCCACCTGCAGTGGCGAATGGCCCATGGACCGATGATTTTTTTAAGCTAAATTAGATGTCCTGATTTCATATTTGATATCCCCTTGATGTGATTTGATTGTTTGAACCCATTTTCATTATGGTACACCACTTGATCATTATATGAATCGATGATCCGACCGTTGGATTGTCACCAAACTTTAATGTGTTATAGTACGTAATATTTGAGGACTGTTGGAACTTACGGATCGGGCATATGATGTACGGATTTTCTGGAATTGAACTTCTAAATTTGTAAAACTAATTAGTGACGCCACCTAATTTTAGTGATTGGCAAAGATCCGACCGTTGGATCGTTCTGAAATTTTAGGATATTGTTCTAGAAGATTAATGAGACTCTTGGAAGTTACGGATCGATGATTCATGGGTGGATATTCCGGATCGAATTACGTAGGGTTGTAGACCCCACCGCTGATTGAGAGTTGACTTTTGGTCAACATGTCTTGAACCGTTTGAAATACTAAAATTATATTACTAGAGACTTAGTGAGGCTTTGTGGGCTTATCTCAGTGAGTGACTTTAATATATATGTGATATATTTATTACCCTGAAAACCTCTCATGCTAGTATACTTTGTGGATACAACATGGATTTTTAAATTATGTTTTATGTTAAATAATTATTTTTATAAAGTTTGCCATCGATCTACTTTATGAAATGTTATGTGACTTGCCTATTTGAAATGTTTGTTAAACATGAGGGCTAGTAGAGGACCATTACCTTAGTGTTAAGGGGTTAGGTGACACCGTGTCCATACCATGTAGCAGTGGTACATGGATGGTTTTGCTTGGTTAATCTGCGATACGGGACCATACTATTTATGGATCATGCTTAGTTAATATGCGATGGGCGATCCTTATGGCCATACATACTTAGGGGTGATCATGTTTGGTTAATCTGCGATGGGTGATTACTGCCTAACAGTTTTATAGGTGTGACTATGTTTGCTTAATCTGAGATGGAGGGTCACTACCTACTAGGTCATCTTCTCAAAGGTGGTCATGCTTGGTTAATCTATGATAGGGGACCGTACAATTGTGCTTGGTTAATCTGTGATGGACGATCCTTATGGTTATACGTACTTAGGGGTAATCATGCTTGATTAATCCGTAATGGGTGATCACTGTTTAACAGTTTCGTAGTTATGACTCTACTTCGTTAATCCATGATGGGGGTCACTACCTACTTGGTTATCTTCTCAAAGGTGGTCATGCTTGGTTAATCTGTGATAGGGAACCATACAATTATGCTTGGTTAATCCGTGATGGGCGATCCTTATGGCCATACATACTTAAGGGTGATCATGCTTGGTTAATTAGCAATGGGTGATCACTGCCTAATGGTTCCGTAGGTGTGACTCTGCTTGGTTAATCCATGATGGGGGTCACTACCTACTTTGTTACCTTCTCAGGGGTGGCTCCGCTCAGTTAATCTGCTATGGGGGGGCCACTTCCTATTTGGCTACTTATGTAGGCTTCGGTCGAACTGCGTCCCTCTAACCCTAGTTTTTAATGTATTTATGAACGATAACTTTTGAGAATCTTTGTGGTTTGAATTAGAAAAGCCGTTGGATGTTTGGGTGACTCATTCGTAGTTTTTAATGACTTGACTATGATTTCATAAGTATGAATTTATATTTGAGGTTTATAAACTATCATCGATGGTTTTTTTTTTTATTTTTTTTATTGATTATCACATAGGTTGTATTATTGTCACTCACACGAGTTTCGCAGCTTATCTGGGTTCTTGTTTACCTGGTGCACCATTCTCATGGTGTAGGCATTGATTGTACAGGTGGTAGGTCTGAAAAGATTACAAGAAGTTGCTTGGTATTTTGGTTTCGTTGAGTGGTCTAGAACTTGATAGTGTTGGATTTTGATGCATTATATGTGTTATTGATTGATGTGACTGTGGAATGGTGTTGGAAAACATATATGGGTGAATGGCATACCTATGTGTGTGGCAATATGACAATTGTTGTTTGGATTATGATTGATGTGTAGTGTGGTACTTTATGTTTTATGAAAAGTTCAGAGTTTGACAAAGGTGAACTACGAATGGCTTGATCCCTATTTGGGGTACATAGGCAGTTTAACGAGGAGGTTAGATGCAACCATAAAGTATACAAAATTTACTACGCAATCCGAATCTTGAGTAGTGCTTTGTCCATATCCTAGAGGCAGGGTATGTTAGATATAAGGGTACTTGGTGACGTCACGTGTCGATCCTGGAAGTATGTCGGGATCAGGGCGTGACAGCAACGATAGTGATTGAGCCTTCCTGGCCACTAGGCTTGTGATATCCCGTCTTGAATTTTAGTATTTTATTTCATTTTTAGAAGTATTTTGGAGATTTAATTGGAATTATTTTGTTAACTTCTCAGGTTTCAAGAAAGTGTTTTTGGTCATGTCGAATTTCCTCAACCCTTTCTATCAACTCTTTAGTTGTTTATGTAGGGTTTGAACCCACGAGCGCGTAGGGGCAAATAAGAAATTGCCTTATTTCATGGAAGAGCAAAAGTTAGAAAACGGTCTCTGTCGTCAGCGGAAGCAGAGTAGCGTTCTATGGCAGCAACGTGTTGTGAACTAGCATGGCTGCAATACTTGTTTCATGATTTGAGGATTAAAAATCAAGGGCCAGCTACCCTATTTTGTGATAACCAAGCAGCCCTCCATATTGCTGCCAACGAACTAGACACATTGAGATTGATTGTCATTTTGTTCGAGATTAGATTATGGAAGGAAATATCGTCACCAGATTCGTTCCATCCACATTAGGAAGGAGTTTTCGAGGTGCCATTCAAGGAGAAGGTCAAGCTCTTCCTCAAGGATGATTCCAAAAAAAAAAAGTAGTGCTTCAAGAGATTGAATCCAAATCTCTATCTTTTGTCTTTAACCCGCGAGCTTAGCCATCAACCTGCCTTTTCTCGGCGAAGCCGACTAGCGTCACCACCGCCAAAGTGAAGCATGCTATCCCAAAATAAAAACCTTATGAAGCACAGATATGGGAACGAGAGCTAGAATTTGGGACTTGGGAAAGGGGGTTCAACACTCCGTGGAAACTCAAACAATCCTAATTTTAAAATGGCAGAGATTCGCCCCGATCGTCAAACCACTGCAAGTCGCAAGGCGTGGACTAATAATTGTAGCATGTTCCAGTATCAATGAGTGGCCCTCTATCTTATGAACTTATTTCTACGATTGTTTTTCCAGATTCAAATGTTTGGTTGAAAAAATCGTAATTGACCGTGGTTCCATTTTTTTAACATGGCAATACAATCGTTGGATTGTCATAAATTTTAATTGAGGTTTCTGAACTTTAATAAATCGAAAAATTAATATTTAATTAAAAGCTGGTGTTAGGTTACATATTTATTTAGTTCTTAGATATGTACTTTAATTCATATTCTGTTTTTGTTTTAGTGTTTAATGTGTATAATATTCAATTAATGTCTCCCATTAAATATTTGAATTTGTTAATTTACACATTTTAATTTATTAATTTTGTTTAACTTCCTCCAATTATATCCTTATAAATGTACCTAAATGAGAAAATATTCAAAAAATAAAAATAATGACAAATAAGAAACATGTAAATATATAAGTGTACCGAAATATATTAAAAGGAATTGATGTATTTAAATGTTTATGACATACCTAAATGTCTATACTGAAATGTATTATATTAAATTAACGTACTTAAATATCAGTATCGAAATGACGATACTAAAATATATTAAATGAATTAATCTACCTTGATTCCCGCACTTCCCAGGTTGAGCTGCAGGGCCAGGCTCCAATAAGGGCATCCACCTCCTCCTACATTCAAATACCTAAAATAAAGATGATCATAGAAAATGTGAAATATTTGATAGGATCCATTTAGGAAACGTCGAATACCAAAAATATATTAAAATGAATTGATGTACCCAAATGTATGTATTGAAATATAAGATGTACTAAATGTCTATACCGAAATGTATTATATTAAATTAATATACCTAAATATCTGTACCGAAATGACTATACTAAAATATATTAAATGAATTAATCTACATAAATTGTAAGATCCCACATCGACCAACGGAGACGAGGTGATGTGCCTTATATGTACATATTCCCCTCCCTATAGTACAAGGCTTTTTGGGAACTCACTGGCTTCGGATTCCATCGGAACTCCGAAGTTAAGTGAGTTCGGGCGAGAGCAATCCTAGGATGGGTGTCCCCCAAAGACGTTCTCGTGCCGAAACCCAAAGACAAAATCGTGAAGGTGTGGCCCAAACCAGACAATATCGTGCTATGACGAAGCTGGTTTGGGATGTGGCATAATGGTATCAGAGCCACTCTGCCATTCGGTACGGATGTTCCGGTGAGAGCATCGGGTTCCCCTTAATTGGGGTGGATTGTAAGATCCCACATCGACCAACGGAGAGGGGGTGATGTGCCTTATATGTACATGCTCCCCTCCCTGTAGCACGAGGCCTTTTGGGAACTCACTAGCTTTGGATCCCATAAGAACTTCGAAGGTAAGCGAGTTTGGGTGAGAGCAATCCTAGGATGGGTGACCCCCCTGGGAAGTTCTCGTGCTGAAACCCAAAAACAAAACTATGAAGGCGTGGTCCAAAGCGGACAATATTGTGTTATAGACCAACCTGTCTAGGATGTGACATAAATGAAGAATAGAAAGTGTATTGAAATATAGTTAGGGATGACAATTTTAACCGCTAAACCCGATAACCGTGGATAACTGCCTGAATGGATTGGATTTGTATATGAAAATTCGGGTATGGTATGGATTTGGGGAAAAATCGTGAACTTTATTTGGTTATGGTTTTGGATATGGTTATAGGGATCCCCAATCCGTATCCGTCCCCGAATCCAACCTGAATATATATATATATATATATATATATATAATTTTATTCAATTTACCGAACCCTCCCTATACTATCTTTATTATGCACCAAACATCATGCATGGGGCATACCAACAACCTCATCAATTCAATACTCTTATTGTTATACTCAACCAAATTAATTCATCGAATCATTTTATATATCAATTATCAAATATTACAAGTTTATCAGATTCATCTCTCTTCAAGAGTCTCACTGTCAAGAAATTGGTGCATGTTATCATAAACAACTTCAAATATATTGTTAGTTTTTTGTAATTGGATGTTGCTAATTAATGACGGAATTAGTATCTACTAAAATTTATAATGCGTCAATTAGATAAATATATATATATATATATATATTTATTTGTTTTTTGACGAAGATGGATATAACCTATAACCGATTGAAATTCTGTTATCCGGTGGATATGGTTATGGATAATCTCCGATAGTTAATTTGCGGTTATGGATATGGTTAATTTTCGTGGTTATGGGGATGAATATAGTATTTTCGTCCCCAAACCGAACCGTTGCCATTCTTAAATATAGTTTACCTAAATAATGATAACAAAAAAAAAAATATATATATATATATATATCATAATACAATTAAATGAGGAAAAAGAAAAATAATATAATTATGAGGTTACTAAATGCATCAAGGGACTAAATTTGATTTTAATCTTACACAATGTTTTAGTTTAAAAGTTATATTTTTGAAGGATTAGAATGCAGTTTTGTATTTTAATTTGTTGTGTGTTGGTACTGTGTGTGACTTGCAGAAACTTACGTATGTAAACCTGAAGTTCGTAGACTTTAGATCAAAGATTTTAGGGTTTAGGACCCTGGGGGCGCCACTTTAACCAAATGGCTAACTATCTATCAGCGTTCCCCATTGCATCCTAGCATCTCGTAGCCAACATATACGATTCTGATTTGATTGTTGTTCCACTTGATCTCAAGTTGACTGGTAAAGCAATAATATGGGTTAAACAAAACGAACAAATTCACACAAACAACTAAAAACCTCATAAAGAGCAGAGGAATGAAACAAAAAACAAGGAAAAATCAAAAGACGCACCTTGTACCTTGTCTCTCCAGATTCCTTTGCCTATAGAACACTGGAGCACAAGTTGATTGTTTATAAAGCCAACTGCGTATATATGCCTTTTTTTCCCTTTCTAAGTAAAACCGAGTGATGGGAAATTGAAATTGTCAAAAAATGAAATCAAGAGGCACGGAAAAGAACGAAATTGACCGAACGTAATTTTTCTTTTTTCTTTTGGTTTTTGGATTCGACTTTTCACTTTTAAAAGTAAAGGAAAGTAGATTAAGCAAAAGAAGGTTGCTGTGATAAAGAAACCAAAACCAGACAAGAGAAGGGCAATGGGAAGAACAACTCTCTTAGCAGATAATGAGAAGGGCAATGGGAAGAACGACTCTCTTAGCAGAAGAAGATGAGATAAATAATGCATGAGAGAGATTACGTGGTACGACAAAGAAATGCAATTGAAAAAGACTAAAAGCGAGGACTTAGTGGTCCTTGGTAGGCAAGAAATAGCTGTATTAGTTGACGTCAATCTTAAATTATAACTTAATTTTCCTGGCAATTATTTAGCACTTTAGCGTGGGAATCTACACCAATTATTTAGCACATTTGATTCATCGACGAAATTGTACTGACTGTATTAGCTATGAAAATAATTTTATTTTATTCTATTATGTTGGGGTTTGAATCTGATTCAAGTAAGCACTTGACCAGTAAGCTTTTTAAGTTGATCAGTAAACCTTAGGAGGTCGCATGATCACTTGATCAGGAAGCTTTAAGAGGTCGCATGATCACTTGATCAGAAGTGCATATTAATTTTTTACTATCGTAAAATGACAATTATTTCCCCATTGTGTTTGTACATCATTTAAGATCGAACAATTAAAAATTACGTAATATAAAATATTTTGAAGTACCATATAATTTTTTGAACGAAAGAGCAATTACATATATTATGTTATGTATGTCGTCATCCAGAAAATAAGCAGGGTGTCATAATGATGTGAACTGTGAAGGGAGGCTTGATAAACTTGTAGATCCAGCTGTCATAACGCTAGAATATGTATATGAACAAATAATTCAACTCTTATGTCGCTATAAAGGAAATTAATAGAGAATTTTAGTCATTAAAAAATTAATAATTCAACTGCAAAATTAAAATATTAAATCTATACTAATACCCACTACTAGTGAACCAACACTTATTAATTTGAAGATTTGACATAATGTTAGAAAATGGATATGAAACCAATAATTCAACTCTTATCTAGGGATGGGCAAACAGGTAGAGGAACCGCGTGTCGGGACAGGTAATGTAGGTTCGGGACGGGTACGGGATAGTTCCAAATATTGTAAAGAGTAAACGGGCCACGCCGAGGCGGGGCAGGGTGCTGTCAAATACAGGGCGGGCCAGGTCCTAATCCTTAGAAAAAAGGACCCCAGACTGACCAATTTCTAATAATAATGAACGGTCGAGATTAAATGATACCCTATCATCTAATCTCAACCCTTAATTCCTACCCTAGTCGATGTCCCATGTGTCCACTGTCCAGGTTTCCACTTCCAGTTTCAGCTTTCAATCACTCACTCCAATCTCCATCGTCTTCTCGAATCTCGACGACATCACCCATCTAGCCTCACCGCTGTCGCAACGGATAACAGCACCACCTATCCAGCCATCCTCCTCGACGACATCCCAGAGAACCCAGGTCCCAGAACCACGACTCGATTTTCTCCTCTTGGACAACACCACCGCCGTTGCAACCACCATCACCCCATCGCCGCCATCGAGGACGCTGCTACCAACCATCATCCCTCTAAAATTTAGGTAATTTTGAATTAGGGATTTGTTATTAATTTGAATTTCGGGTATAGGGATTTTAGGGTTTTTAAATTAGAATTTGCGATTTTAGGGTTTTTGAACTAGGTTACTATAGTTAATTTTGCAATAGATTGATGATTGATCTGTTTGCTTCTGAGAACCCAGAGGGCCTTTGATAATATTGAATGTTTGGATTGGACTATTAGAAATCCTGTTTGCAGTACATATGCAGCAACAACTTTGTTTGATGAATAAATCATGTCATATTGTTTGTTTTTGGTTCCGATTTGGACGCTACGAAATCCTCCTGGCAACCGGTCTAGACAACCTAAGGCGATTTGTGTTGGTTAATGCTTTAAAGTTCAATGTATCTGTCAATTTATTTAAAATGTTAATGCTTTAAGCCTTTTGATTACAAAGCCAAATTACTACTCTAAACTAGGAAGCAGGGGCTAGGGAGTAGGGACTAGGGAGGGTTCAAACCCCGAACAGTAAGCTTTATATCAAACCCCATATAAGGTTATGTAATTTTAAGAGAGCTGTTGCATAAATCATTTCTTCTGCTAAATCTGCACATTGACACCTCTGAGAGAATTTCAGAAAATAATGTCAAAGCATCAGATTAGACCAATCTTTGTCATTTGTATACGTATGATACGCTTTGAGTGGGGGAGTTCATGTTTGAATCTCAATATTTCATACTAGAATGCTACCGAAATGCAGGTTGAGGAATTGGCTTCTCTTGTTAAAGACAATCTTACTTGCAAGCATCTTATTCTCTCAGTGGAAAAGTCCTTGGTGGACTTGCTTTAGAGTGATACCTGGCATGTAAGACAAACTCCTAAATGTTATTAGCATTGCCATTTCTTATGAGATTAGTTTTAGAGTAAAATATTAAAATTATATGGAGCAGGAGTGATGTAATTCTTTGTGGTATATCTACAGTAAAACTGTGGCATCCCACATCGCCCAGGGAAGTGATCCTTATATGTATATTCTCATCCCTACCTAGCACAAAGTTTTTTGGGAGCTCACTGGCTTCGGGTTCCGTAGGAACTCTGAAGTTAAGCGAGAAGGAGGCTAGAGCAATCCCATGATGGGTGACCCACTGGGAAGTTGCTCGTGAGTTCCCAAAAAACAAAACCGTGAGGGAATGGTAAGCCCAAAGCGGACAATATTGTGTTGTCACATCTCGACCCGGGACGAATCACTTCTTGGGCCCACTCCACCACCATAGTACAATATTGTTCGTTTTGGGCTTACCATTCCCTCACGGTTTTGTTTTTTGGGAACTCACGAGCAACTTCCCAGTGGGTCACCCATCATGGGATTGCTCTAGCCCCCTTCTCGCTTAACTTCGGAGTTCCAACGGAACCTGAAGCCAGTGAGCTCCCAAAATGTCTCATGCTAGGTAGGGATGAGAATATACATATAAGGATCACTCCCCTGGGCGATGTGGGATGTCACAATCCACCCCCCTTAGGGGCCCGACGTCCTCGTCGGCACACACGGGGCTAGGGTTAGGTTCTGATACCAATTGTCACATCCTGACCCGGGACGGATCACTTTCCAGGCCCCCTCCATCATCGTAGCACAATATTGTCTGCTTTGGGCTTACCATTCAATTGTCACATCCCGGCCTGGGGCGAATCACTTCCCGGGCCCACTCCACCACCGTAGCACGATATTGTCCGCTTTGGGCTTACCATTCCCTCACGGTTTTGTTTTTTGGGAACTCACGAGCAACTTCCCAGTGCGTCACCCATCATAGGATTGCTCTAGCCCCCTTCTAGCTTAACTTCGGAGTTCCTACGGAACCCGAAGCCAGTGAGCTCTCAAAAGGCCTTGTGCTAGGTAGGGATGGGAATATACATATAAGGATCACTCCCCTGGACGATGTGGGATGTCACAAAAACTGGAGAAGTCATTTAGTTTCGATTGGTGTTCTGTAGCATCTGGTTGTGAGTTACAGATGTTTTCGTCTTTTTTTTTCTGTTCTTTTTCTGTTGATTGGAGTATAGTCTTGTTTTGACGTAGAACTTAATATTAGTGGAAAGAGTTTCACTGGTTTGTTAAATAATTTGCAACCAAGAAACTTTTTTTTTTTCTTTTATTGTGGACAAGTTTCAACAGAGACTAATTTTTCCATATTCATTTATTGGAATCCTGATTCCTTATAGAAACATAACCTTCATGTGCTCTCTCTATTTTTTGAAATATGGGGTGTTGAAATTAAAGTGGGAACAAAACCTTCATGTGCTCTTCCTATTTTTTGAAATATCCGCAGGTAAAGTATGGCACTGAATTATAAATAGAACTATATATGTATGTATTGTTATGGTGGTAAAAAGAAGTGTTAAATAACGTGATATATTTGTGCAAATGTTAGTTTTTTTTTAATATATATATAACCAAAAAAAAAAAAAAAAAACCAAGGACCCGTGGACCTAACCCGTTTCAACTGGGTCAGGTTAGGTCCGGTTTCTATATTAGAATCTACTATCCCCGACCCAGCCCAGCCCGTGCCCACCCCTACTCTTATGTCGTTATATAGGAAATTAATTTAAAATTGTAGTTGTTGAAAATTTAATACTCAAGTGCAAATTACCAAAAAAAAAAACAAAAAACAAAGTGTTACTATGTCCACTCCTCTTTCTTATTTCCTCACCCCACTTATTTTGTCACCCACCATTCTAGACACATGATATTTTTGCCATTCACCATTAACAGTAAGAAAAATAAGAAATCATATTTTTACCACCTATTTGTATTATCTCTCTAATAGAGATAAAACCTACTTGGGTTAGCCGGCCTTACCTCTATTAGAGAGATAATACAAAAATGGTACAAATAAATGGTATGTAGTATTACTCAGGAAAAATAGAATACTATTTTTACGCCCAACATTATTCCTGAAATACACTGTTCTAAAAATCCCCACCTAGCGTCATCTAGGCCAGGTCTAGGTGCTAGGTTGTTGGCCTCCGCCCCGATTAATGCCCAGACGTTTGAAAATTAAGAAATGGCTCCTAGACTTGTTGAGGCACCCTCATAGGTCGCCTAGGTGTCCACCTAGTTTGCCCAAACCCTTCTAGGTTGCAACTCACTTAAACATAAAATAGATAACTTTTATTTTGTATTTTAATTTTTCAATAAATTGTAAGAGACTTACTGAATACTTAAATGAACACACATTATATGCTTGTTCCCCATATTTTTTCTTCTATTCCAATACTTCATAATATATATATATATATATATATGTCATTCTATTTTGTAATTTATGATGAAATTATATATATTTTAAATATAAACAAACACTTATTTACCCAAAATATAATAGATCTACTTAAATCCGCCTAGTCAACCCGGGCGCCCGCGTAGCCGCATAGGTGCTAGGTCCCAGCTTGCCGTCTAACTAGTGCCTAGCGTTTTTTAGAACCTTGCTAAAATAAGATTATATATTAAAGCGTGAATTGCCAATTTAGTCCCTGAATTATCACCTGAGTGATTATTAGGTCCCTAAACTTTTTTTTTTTTCAAAAAAATATGTCTTTGAATTATAAAAATCTACCAATTACATTCTTAATATCATATTCGAAGTGACTATATTCAATTTTCCATCAATTTAAGTCACATTACTTGCATGTAATACACATTGGAAGCTAGATTGGTATTTTTCATAAAGAAATAGTGTATGAAGTTAACTTTGAAGGGTAAATTACATTAGATTCACAATCTATATGAAATGTTAAGGGCTTATAGGCGAAAAAATGACAGTATTACACTCTAAAGTGTGTCAAGTGACTTAAATTGATGAAAATTTGAATAAACTAGCTTTGAATATAATAGTAGGGATGAAATTAACAATTTTTAATGAATCTAGAGATTTATTTTACCAAAAAATAATTCAGAGACCTAAATTTCACTGAGATGATAATTCAAGAACTAAATCGACATTTCATCCTAACCACATGTTGGAGTGTTCAGAAATCAGCCGCATAACGATTTCCCCAAATCCACCCACGCAACCACCCCCAACAACATAGCTGTGCCTTCCCACCAACATACAGAACCAACCCCAGTCCCAAATCTTAGAGGACCACCACTAGACTTGTAAACGGTCAGTTTTATTGGGTTCAGGTTAGTTTTAACCCAATCTGTTAAGTTAATGAGTCATTTAAATTTAACCTGTTAACCTGTTAAGCTAATAGGTCACCAAAACCTAACTCGCTAAGCTAATGACTCATCCTTTTAACCCATTTCACTCGTTAACAAATTTTTTATTTTACATTCTAATACTAATTACATGTATTTTGTACTGGGTTGCTAAAAAAAAAGCAAATGACAATCTCATTTTCCCACACTAGCCCACATTTTACATCCGTTTTTCAACTACCAAACAGAATAATAATAGGGAAATGGATCCTCTCCAAGGCAACCCCTCGGGATCCTTCTAACCAGTGTTAGTAGGCCTTTAGATTTTTATCCAACGGCTACAATTATTATAAATTTTAGAGGGTCTCCTGTTTGTAGCCGTTGGATAAAAATCCAACAGCCCACTAACACTGGTTAGGAGGATCCCGAGGGGTTGCCTCGGATCCATTTCCTAATAAGAGCATAACTTATTGACCATCGTTCATGGTCCTTCCTATGCCAGCTGTAAAGAGGAATCACATATGAGCATTCAAAAACCTTCAAGAGAAAAACAAAAATGAATTGTTATTAACACTCTAAAAATTTTATTTGCAATTCAAAACTTTTTATAATTCAAATGAAAAATACACTTGTGAGGAGTGTAGAATAAGATTTTTGGAATGCTAATAATAGTTTCCAAACAAAAACCCAAAACAAATATATGAAAAAAAAAACAATATAATCATAAAGAATTGAAAAAACAACCACGAGTTGGTGGTAAATGACGGATTTCGAGGCTTCCTTCAAACTAAAAATTAGAGGTTTCAGGTTCGAAACTCGTTGCTAGTGTAGGGTTCGAAACTCGCTGTTGGTGTGGAAGCTAGACTTGTGGCCAGGGAGAGGCTGAAATACCCCTGCAAGTCTTCTCAGCCTCCGAAAGGGATCGATAATCGTGACTTACCACCGGTTGTCTCTTTTTAAAAAAAAAAAAAATTCAAACATTTAAAATTTAGAAATGAAGAAGGTACCCACAAGATCAAACAGAGAGTATGAGAAGTACGAGAAGGATGGAATGGACATTATGGGCCACCCAGAAAGGTATAGCCAACCCGAAGCCAGAAAGCAGGTGGACCACCAGTGCCTCGCTGTGGATATTGCTTTCGAGGAGGGTTTATCAGCTATCTCTTTGTTCTTCTGCTTCATTATTGCTTTTTGAAATAAGCTGCTTCTGCAAAAAGCAATCTCCTTTGATTGTTGGGTATTCGATTGTGTGTTTGTATTCGATTGTCTTATTCTTTATTAAATTTACACACACCAGCGTTAACAGATCTTGCGGTAGACACAAAATGCCCCGTTATTTAACTAGTGATTATGAGTTTTCTCCGTTAAAAACCCGACCGGTTGAGCATCCAAATAATAATTTTAATAGGTGGATTGGGTCGAGTTAATGGACTAGGTTTAAAATGCCAAGTCTAACCATCACGACTCCCCACGTCTCCTACCTCCACCCATCTAGGCCTTCTCTGTACATAATTTTTAGTCGTCGAATTCGAATCAATATAACAAGCTATTGTGTGAGGGAGATAGGAAACATGAAGTGCACAAAGAACTCCAACTCCATCATATCCAGCACAAGAACATGGCAGTCCCATGCTTAAATTAGCCTCAGGCGTCCTCAGCCAAGGCATCAAGCCAATGATGGGTTGGCTGGGAGCATGAACGGAGCCAATGAAGGCTTATTGGGGGCAGGTGCTTCCATTCAAGTAATTTGTTTGTTAAGTTACAGACTACAGTTATATACTATACACGCGTTATCTTTAAAAAGTATATATGTATATAATATCTAACATACTACTTATACTCTATATCAAATATTATATGAACAAAAGTACTCATATTTTGTCATTCAAATTGAAGAACTCCTCTTCCGTCCATCATGTATTAATATTTTTCTCATCACTTTTTCATTTTCCACTACTATATATAGAAATTTTTGTAACATAGAATTGCGATACATCATCATTTAAAATCATTCCTATTATCATATTGAATATAAATCATACTTTAATAAAGTTTTCTTAGTTAATTTTTTTATGCTCCCACTAAAAGTAAATTCTAGCTTTGTCCCTGGCTGGGAGGGAGAAGTTGGGTGATGGGTTGGCTGCCACGGTTGACTGTGGGGTTGACGAGCATTTGTTTCATTTTCAATTTTATGTAGAAGTCTTCATTTGTTAAAATAATATTTTGATTAGGTCCTTTAAAGTCATTTTATATGAGGTAAATTTATCAACAAAATATTCTTTTTAATTTAAAGTAGTGAGAAAATTATACAATGGGGTGGATTTAATCTCTCTCTTTAAAAAATAATCTCTTCGAATACCCACTACTATTGAACAACCACTTACTTATTTGAAGATTCGTCATTTCTTTATCTTTCTATTTAAAGTTGACAGCACAAGCGATTAAATTTTAAATTTCGACAGTCATTAAGGGAATGCTAGTTGTTATTTTTATAAGAGTTGAGTGTAACAAAGTTTTTTGAACTATACCATAAATTTAGTTTTGATCTCTAAACTCTAGTTATTGTTGCTTTCATTCTCGAATTGTCCCGTTCCCTGGGTTCCTGTTTGTAGCCGTTGGATCAAATTTCAATGGTCCAGATCCTCCGGACTTGATGGATTAGAAGGAATGGATCCATAGAGGATCCCTTTCTCATTAACCATTATGATGACATATATAGACTTTTTTTTTTTTTTTTTTAAACGATGTTATCTACATTAAAAGGGAGATGGTGTGCTTAGCCTCACAATGAACTAGTAATAATGTGGTTCAAACTCGCATTTGACGAGAATTGAACCTAAGACCTCTCACTTACAAATGAAGAGGAACACCACTAGACCGTAGTACTAAGTGGTTGTGACATATATAGACTTTATCTCTACTATTATAAATTGTTTATATGCTTTTTCATAGATTTAAAAAATTCTTTTTTTTTTTTATGAGTTTAGAGACCAAAACTAAACTCAGTATAATTCAAGGATCTTTACTACAATTTAGCTTTTTATAAACTAGTTAATCCTTTTCCTAGTGAACGGTAAATGGAAGGACTTGTAAATGGCGTGCTGTAAGGCATGGGGCTCAATGGGTAATGAAATTGGAAGAAAAGACAATAGGCGATGATCCAAAGATAGTTAGGGAAGTTCAAATTCGGCTTATTCACTTCATTTTGCTAGATGGATTGCTACTGTTTAATTTTAGGAAAATTTTATTTGACCTTATATAACCTCTTTTTACATCTATCTTACTCTTTACAAGTAGTTCCTCGTTTCCTTCGTAGACAAACACTTCTTTCCAAGGAGTAGAAAGTACATAGACCTTTACAAGACTGTATAATTTCTAAAGGAAAACAACTGATAGAACCAAATAAATCTGCTGGCAGTGGACCATACTTTTCATCCCAGATCTCTGTTTCCTCCGCCATTCTCATCTTAAGTTTTCAAATTTGTGAAATGAACCCTGAAATATTAGCAACTCACTTATTTAAAGATACTGCACCTCCAATGGACTCCTTAGGTGATCAGCTCATTACAATTGGCGGAAAAGAGAAAAATCGAACTCCAACCATGCTACCTATCTTGCTCCTAGAAGGCATGGTTGGTGTAGAAGTTCTATTCGTATTGGCTCCTTATCATTATGAATCCCTACATCAGAAGCTGTTGGATTATTAGATTGCCGAGCCTGCCCCATTCTAACGATGTTGATATTGTCTCCAACTTTACCACATACCAAATCTGTAAGGTGTGAGACTTTACCACAAAAAACTTCGGTATTAGTTAGAGTGGGGTAATCAATTTAAACCCCTTGGTTTTTTTTCCTATCACCGATGTGGGATTTTAACAGAAGCATGGTTGAAGTACAATTTTTATAAAGAGCTTCTAAAACGATTTTTTTAGTTAAAATTGACATAAAAACAGAGAGCGGGATTAGATATGCTCTAACGGAACATTTTCAAAATTTTGAAGTCGATCTTTGTTTTATTGCTTTTTATTGCTTAGTCTTCTAAGTATATGTTAGCAAATCACAATGATGCATGGATATGGACACGGATAAGGGGATACGACAAGACACGATGCGGAGATACGTCAAATTTCTAAAAACGAGGACACGATACTTCAAGGATACGGCAATTAAAAATATGTATCAATAAAAATAAATAAATATATCCATACCACTACACAATAATATATTATAATATACAAAACACAATAATATTATAATAATACAAAAAGTTAAAAACAGAAAAGCAAAAGGCTTCATCAGATTTGAATGGACTATGGGGTAGTGGAATGGGTATTATAATATATTATTGTGGGTAGTGGTATGGATATAATAATATTAGTTTCAACTTTTAGAAAAACAAAAGGCTTTTTAATCAGATTAAGGGCTGATTTGGTATTGCTATGCTTTTAAAAAAAGCTGCTTCTGCTGTGCTGTGAGAATAAGCAGCTGTGAAATAAAGCAACAGAGTATTTGGTAAAATTTTTTGTAAAAGTGCTTTTGAAAAAAAAGCGGTATTATAGTATTTGGTAAACTTTTATGTAAAACAGATGTGAGGAAAATCAGGTTTTTCAAAGCTGAGTTTTGCAACTTCTTGTTTTTGGCTTTTTTTCACCAAAAACTGTGAAAAAAAGCTGAAGCCGAATATTTACCAAACACAAAAACAGCTCCCAACTTTTTTTGATACTAGTTTTTTCAAAATCACCTCAGTACCAAACCAGGCCTAAGCTTTTAGTTTCAGTTTCAGAGATGTGTTTTGTAACTTGTCCTCGGGGAATCAAATTAAGGCTTCGAATGGATTGAATCAGAGGAGTAAGATTAGGAAAACATCGGATTTGAAACTATTAACAAAGTGAAAACGACAGCTCACCACTCATCAGGAGTTGCAGACAGAGACGAAGGAGAAGATGGAGCAGTTGTAGACGGAGAAGATGGTGACAACGGTGCAGTTACATACGGAGACGACGGAACAGTTGCAGATGACGGTCAATGGTGATTCGTGAAAGTCTCCCAAGTAGAGTGATTTATGAGGTTCGAGATGTAAATCCGAATTTTTTTTTTTTACTTTTGATTATCCTTCGATTTTAGAGTGATATTAGTTAACTAAGTTCGATGAATCATGATTCTGTGCGGATTTATTGTGATTATTATTATTATTATTATTTTCTGATTATCCTCCTATTTTAGTTTCAAACGTATCCAAAAAGTAGGATACTTGTATCTGGACAATACGATACGCGTATCTCATCAGTCCTAAACGTATCCCTTCACTCTGATACGTATCAGGCGCATATCCATGCGTATCTTTCCTGTATCTGTATCCTCAGCGTGTCAGATACGGGATACGGTGACTTTCTCCCGTGTCCATAACCTCCGTCTATGGAGTTCGTGTAATAGATGCATAAAAAATTTGTCCAAGCTAGGAAATCCTACCTGCATATATATTTTTTAAAGAACTTGTCAACAAACCTTATTTCATAGAAGTAAGACGCATTAGTTGCAAATGAAAGCATACAGAAAGATAAAGGAAGGTATAAATCAGCTTTTCATCAAAAATATAGTATGGTACGAGAGTCTCAAATTTCTCCATTGAGTCAATCTCATAGGAACGTATAAACCACTGAAACCAACTCTAATGGTGGGCTAAAAGCCAAATTACCTCTCAAAATTTCCCCCCAAATCCACTTCAACCTAAAGAGAAATTTTGGGCTAAATGCTAAATGCTAAACCAATGCCAAATTCCCCCCAAAATTTAGCCCATAAATCTAAGTGGACTTCACTCAATATTTATCAGAATTTAAATTTTTTTAGATTAAAATGTTCATAAAATTAATTTACGATAGTCTCCATATTTATTTTTTTTAAAAGAATTTAATTTAACAAAAAAAAATAGCC
Source organism: Pyrus communis (assembly GCF_041283825.1). NCBI lineage: Eukaryota > Viridiplantae > Streptophyta > Magnoliopsida > Rosales > Rosaceae > Pyrus > Pyrus communis. The sequence goes on from NC_142573.1 coordinate 26,853,176, forward strand.
TAAGTTCATTCTTTAATAATCTCGGGCTAAAATTTTAGGCTAGAACGGTTGGAGCAAAAAAACTATTTCTGAGCTAAAAGCTAAATTTTCCCGACTAAAAAATTTGGCTTTTAACCCAACCATTGAAGATGGTTTGACCAAAAGCCTTGCAGACTTGGCAGATCAAAGTTCCAAACCAGCTGAAAGCAATCTTAATTAGTTCCTGAATCAAGGTAGCAGTACAATAAATTGTCATAGAGAGCTCGAATAAAAAGCATACTTGTAATACAAAACAGTTATGCACAAGTGAACCGTCTATCTGCACATGATCGGTTATTCATTGCTTTGTTGTAGGTGAGAATGTTATGCGAGTAAGCAAAGGAAATTCTAATGGGAGAAAGAAATGTTCAGGTGAAGATTTTGGTTTCTTTAGTCTCTTATTATATTTGTATTACAGTACATATTTCACTGTTATTTCATTTTGTATGGGGAAAAAACGTTATTACTGTCCTTCATTTGAATTGGTAACGCTGGTGTGGATCTTTCAAATTATATGGGCATACAGTTATTATTATTTATTTGCATATTCTTACAACCAATATTCATGGGCAATTTCACAACCTTCCCGGATCCATGTTTGCCCATCCTTCTCACGATTTTTATTTAGAGTAAATTATAGTAATAGTTCGTTAACTTTCACTTAATTGGAGCAATGATCTCTTAATTAAAAATTCATTATCAGTGCATTCAGTGCATTCACTTAATTGGCTCTTAATAATTGCTGCTCTGTTGCTTGGAATTATCAGTGCATTCAGTTCGACTTCAACAATACTATATGTGCATCTTGAAGTTATAGGAATATAATTTACATTTCAGAATTTAATTTATTTTAAGTCTTCTGCTAAAACACAAACTTTGAGACTTGGTGGTGGCTTGCACTTTGCAGCCACAACTAAGACCAAGGGGTTGATTTTTGTTTTCATTTCCTTACCAATTGGAATAAAAGTGCAACCCACCAGATAAGTAGTTAATTAGTTATACTACTAGAGTTACATAATGCCACTTAGCAGTTGGAAATTAACGAACTAGATTTCTTGACATGTCTTTTTGTATGACAACTTTTTAGGTGCTGCAGTTTTGTTTTGGTTTTTCATTCTTTCCCTGAATTTCAATTGTAGTAGGATTGAATCATTTAAATTGTGGGATTGTTTTGTTTGATGGGTTTCAATTGTGTTTTCATTTATATAGTACTAATGTAGTTAAGGTTGGTGCATTAAAGTCCCGCAACAACGCGGGGGCATATTTACCAGTGCTCTCTATTTTGTAGCGAAGTTTTAGCTAAAACTATACAAAAAAATCATTTTAGGAGCTCTCTGAAAAAATTGTACTCCAACCAATGAAATCTAGCTTTCTTTCCGAACGAAAAAGAAAAATATACACACGTACGCACATCTAGTTAAAAGATGCGATTCTATTGATCCGATTTTAATAAAGAATAAGCACTCTCTAGTACAAAGTAGTTTCGGTAGACAAGTGCATACAAGCACCACTTCAAATGCTTCAATGTTTACAGAAATCACACTAGCATTATTTCCCAAACAACCAATACCGAAAATGTAGTGAACAAAGCTAAGCTCCAAATACAAATCACACTTTTACCACTAAACACGAACAAGTCAACACAAGCATAACATGACTTGGAATATGTATCAGTGCCTACCCAAATCACACAAGTTTCTGGGATACCTTTTCAGTTGATGCCGTAGCTTGCAGGCTTATATCAAACAAGATGAGATCGGCCTCGGATACGAAGCTGGGCACAGACCGTTGAGGGGTGAACAGAGAATAGTCACAGCAACAAGAGAAATTAGAAAGAAGAATACTGAAAGTAGCAACCCAACTAGCAACCGCAATAACGCTAAAGGCAACATAGCCTGCATCTTCAGGATCTCCAATGCCCCTGATTCAACCACCACAGTAACGCCAAGGCCAAAAAGGTCCAAGCAATCATATAACCAAGGCTAGAACTGGCCTCTAGCCGACAGAAATCACATAACCAAGGCTTCTTCGTTGAGGCGGAAGCTTAGGCAGCTTAAATCCAATAGGCGGTCACTGACAATAAGAGTGGTGCCCATCTTGTTCTTGGAACTATGACCAACAGTCATAGCACGACATCAAGTAGCATAGTTCTCTCTATCCAAAAAATTTGGTCATACCAATGTGTTTTCTGGGGAATGTGTTGTGTGGTCCAATAGATCAGAGAGCCTTCCAGTCTGCTCCCCAGGATGATATTTCTTCCTTTAAAAGGAAAAACAAAAGAAAGAAGAATACAACACACAAACAAGCAATCACACACACCCGGAAAAACTTAACATGCCCTCCAAAAAATGAGGATTCTTCTTTGGTAGAGGGTGTTACAATTGTAACATCTAAATTCGTATCTGCAATCATCAGCTGGTCCTGTAAAAATATATATTTAGTTGACGATTACAAATAAACACGCAAACTGTTCAATAAGAAATCTGACTGAAGAACTACGAATAAGATGAATAAATCAAACTTTTAATTTTAACGGTTCAAGGTTCAGAAAAAGATGAAAAATTGGAGAGTGAAATTAGTAGATGCTTAATTAGTGAATAAAGAACTTACGGTTTGATCACGATCATTCTCCTTTGAATCACTTAGCTTTAGTACATCATCAGTTTCCTCTGCTATTTGTAGTCTTTCTGGTCTTGGATCACTTTGGAGTAACCCATCAGGAGAAATCTTTAACTGGATCAGCTGGCACTTCTTGACAATCAAATCCCTGGACAGTAAGGATGGGACTTTGAAAATGCAATTTCCCGTGCAAAATCCTTGCAGACTTGGTAGACCAGAAAGTTGCAAATGTTTCAAGCAACTGTAAGTAATGTCATTTTCTGAATCATCTCCGTTGCTTGCCACTATTTCTACCATTCTTTCACAATACCGAACATCCAACTCCCGGAGTTGCTGCAAATCCTTAGCCACAGAATAAGGTATTAAGTATTGCAGTCCGTGACAGCTCCATATGGTCAAAGCGGTTAGATTCCGAAAGGATATCAAAGTTGAAGCTAGATTCTCTAATCTGCCACATTTTTCTAGGCATAGAAATTCCAAGTTTGGAAAAACAGGGCCCCCTGGTTGGGAGTTCTCCTTTCCTAGATGTATCAGCTCCGGCATATTGCCGAGCCACAAACCCTTTACACGTGGGAGGGTCTTAACTTCATGTATTTCCCCGCTACTACTTCCTTGGTGGTTGTGGACAATTAATTCTTTCCAAGGAGCAGAGAACACACGGAGATTTTCAATATTCTGTAAATTCTCAAAGAAATCATCTGACTTGGGATGTGAAGTAGCAAAACCAATTACTTTTAGTTTTCTCAGCAACTCTGCCAGGAGTGGACCATACAAAATATCCGTGTTCTCGTCCAAAACCAAGTATTCCAAGTTGAGGAGTGACTTATCCTGAAATATAATCAACAGTAATGACATGCTTTAAAATATTTTGAAAAATTGAACATCACATAATAACTTTAACATTAAAAACATAATAAATGTATTTACTTGATGGTCTATGTTTAATTAGTATGTAAAAATCACATAAAATTTTGAATATCAAAAGAATTGTGGACAAGTATGGTTACCTTCTCAATTAAAAAGAAAGGTTGTTTCGTTGACCTTGGGTGGCCCAACTCAAGCTTGTCTTGATATGTTAAAAATTCGACGGGCAAAATCTCCACAACACCACATTTCATGAACTTTAAGATGTTGAGTGATGGCCAATTAGAAATATGCAGCCCTGGATAGAAACTCCCAAGTTGGGGTAGATTATGAAATTCCAGAAATGTTACTTTAGGGAACTTGAACTCCTCATATGCCGTTTCTGGTCCTTCTTTCTTCTCAACAATTTCCTCCAGTAAATCACAATTCTTAACCTTCAACCTGCTTAGCTGCTTAAGATCTTTGGCCACTGAAGGGGGAAAAACATTTTTCAAACTATCACATGAGTCTATGTCAACTGAGTTTAGATTTGGGCACTCAAAACCATTCACCTGAGTGGTAGATGATGTGTCATATACCATTTGTAATGCTTGACATTTGGATATCATGAGATGTTTAAGTTGCCCGAGACATTTAGCCATGGAACTAGAAAACAAGAATCTTAAACTATCACATTGATGCACAATCAAGGTTGTTAAATTGGATATCAAAACCTGCATAGCACATAACAAAATTCATGTTTATTTTAGGAAATTGTAATTTACAATGTTGTTTGCCATATGTGTTCCAAATGCATAGATATAAAGTAAAGATCATATATTAAAAAAGTAAGCTACTAGGTTACTAGACAGATGGATATCTTCGTACTTTCATTAACTAGCAAATAATGAATTGGAGTAAAAAAAAACTATGCCAATTTTATAGGGCCAAAGTTATGTCAATTTTATTCCAAATTTAAACTATTTACTTTCGATCAAATAAAAAATTATTTTATTTAAATTGATACCAAGATTACATTATTGTGAATATTTTTAGTGGCAAATGGTAAATTATCTTAGTGATTGAGTTAAAATTTTTTGCACTCAAAATAAGAGTGACTTCTCTATAACGTGTTTCATTAGTTGACACCTGTTCACAATCTAATCCCTAACATAACCCTCTCCTCCCAGTAAAATTAAATCAAAATAAAATCAAAAGTAAGAAAAAAGAAGCTGCTCATCCTCTCTCTCTCTCTTCCCCAATCTAAACAGCAGCAGTATCAATTGCATCTACTTCACACTTTAAATCCATTAATCAAACCGAAAAGCCTCGCCCTTCAATTTAATTGCTCATTCAAAGAATAGCGGACAACCAAATCTGGGAATATTGAAGAATAAATCCCTTTTGGGCTGTCAGATTTGTGAATATAAGCGTCTCCCCTGACTCACCACCGACGATCTCCTCTTGCAAATCCTTGGGTCCTTGCTGTTGACCGTGCAGCCCACCGAGAATCAGGTTCCGAGAATCTACTTCACCGTGGGAGATGCTGCCGCTGTGCTTGAAGAGGTGGGGGTCAGGGGGCGGTGATTGGTGGCGTTAGGAATGAAGGGGAATGGAAGGGAAATTTTTTTGTTGTAACGGGACACATGTGGTACATACCGGTTACATTGAAAAATCTCACGAATGAGATGGGTACCGCTACGCTGGCTACGATCTGATTGTTTTTTTTATTTTTTTTTATTTGGAGTTAACGCCGTTAGGTTTTGTTGAGTGAAAAGATAGATTTTCAAATTTTAAAATGGAGTTTTAATGAAATGTTTATGGTACTGTTTATCTTAATGAAAAATCATATTTTTACATTAAAAAGTCCAACCTGATACTATTTACTTTATCATTATAGTTAAAATTCAAAGTTTTCAAACCATTTTTATTAGTTTTTCTATTTTACAAAGGTCACAAAACGTCTATGTCTATAAATAGGTGCAGAAGATTTGAACTCATTATTTGAATGTGCAGAGAAAAAAATCTTACATCAAAACTTGGAAAAAAAACTTGTGTGGGATTTAACTTGATCATGCTGAATGGTACTACACCGCCATTCATTCCTTGCCATGTGTTAAACCAAAATAATAGAAGACTCTCCTTATTAAGGAAGGGGAATGGGAGAGACGGAGAGGTGCCGAGTCCGCTGGGCTACACTCTGATTTTTGTATTTTCCTTTCATTTTATTTTATTTGGAGTTAACTCTGTTAGGTTTGGATGAGTCAATGGACAGATATGAAAATTTTTTAAAAGTCACAAGGCGGTCATATGCATAAATGAGTGCAAAAGATTTGAACTTGTTAAGAGAATACCTAGGAAAAAAAATCTTAATATCAAAACCTAATAACATAATATATCATTTAAATGGTTTTTGCTTATTGAAAAAAATAAATCTTAAGCATTTGTATCTTTTTTCTTATTGAAAAAAAAAAAAGAATTATATGTCGAATTCGAATAAGAAAGCTATTTGGAGAAAGAATCATGCAACCATTTTGCTAGAAAAATAACTAAGAAAGTACCTCCCCATTATTGAACAGTCTCGGTGGTCCACCAACTTCATCCTCCGTAACGATTTCGTCGGATTCTGTAGCAGTCGTTAATTGCTTGCCTTTGGAAGAGAAACCAATAAGCTTTGGTAGATTCTGAAGTGTCAAAGATTTTAACTTTCGGAAAGGCTCGCCTGTGAGTTGCCCATAACATACACTTTCCAAACTCACAAGGTTTTCAAGAGCTAGAGATTCCAGGTTGGAGAAGGCATTATGAGAATAACTCCAATTGACGAAGTTAATGACATATTTAACTTCATCATTGTTTTGGATATGGAGATGCTTCAGTTGTCTAACAGCTTCACTGTCAAATAGATAGGAAATAATATTCACAATCTCCACCCCATCCAAGTACAACTGCTCACATTTCTTTACCAGCAACTTTATACCTCGGTCGAATTGATTTCTCCGGGTGAGCTTGAGTTTTAGCATGTTAGATGAGGTTGCAAAGATGTTAGGATACTCCCAACAATCACCGACAAGTATGGTGTATCTTTCTAACTTATCGGAGAACAAGTTGGTTGGAAGAAGGTTAGCATCTGTAATGTGTATGTCCAATGCGGATAGATGAGGTAAGTGCTTCAGCTCTGAAACACTAGCATTACTTCTTCTGCCATCGACCAAACCTTCACCCTCCCATTGCTTGAAGCTTTTTATTCCCATCCTCAAGTCTTCTAGTCTTGTCAAGCTTGATATAACACCAGGTGAGATCAGAACAAGTTCAGAGCAACCGGTCAAATCCAATAATTGTAGCCTTGTCAATTCCCCTATTTCTCTCGGCAACTCTTTAAACTTGGACATTACGAGGCTAAGAATTCTCAAGTTAGTTAGCTGTCCAACAAGAGTGATGTCTACGAACTCGCACCGATCTAAACACAATGTGTGGAGATGCTTTAGGGATTGAAGAGATGGAGGTAGTGACGCAATATGGAATTCGGTTACATCCAACACTTTGAGTTCTTTCATCCCTTCAAAAAATTTGCTTGGGATTTCCTGGGAGTCGCCCTTATAATTTTCGGACAAGATTAACAATTTTAATTCTGGGCATTCCCAAGGTACTCCAGGAAGCCTGGGGATCTTGCAACCTCTTAAGGACATCCTTGTGCATTTTTTAAGGAAATCGTCAGTTGGCCATTCTTTCACCTCATCTCCATATGCTCTTGAAAAGGCCTTTTGATCATCAGATGCAATCCGGACAGCAACATCTCGTACAAGGTCATGCATTCTAACAGTCCTATCGTCATAACTGTCCAGCAATACGCCAGAATTTTTTAGTTTTTTAACCATTACATTCAATGAATTCCGTGCTTCTTCCACTGTCTCAACATTCTTTATCAAACCCAAACCCATACTATACTTTAACAAGTCACTGAGATAATTGCTGCAACTCCCGCAAAGCAAGAACAATTGCTTAAGCTCTTGATCCTCCAATTGTTCGTAACTCCACTTTAGAGCCAAGAATGCTTTTTCATTCATTTCTTTCTTGTCAAATCTTTTGAAACTTCTCAACGCATCTTTCCATTCCTCCAAACTACTTTCCCTTAAAGCACTTGCAACAGCAACAACCAAAACCGGCAAACCTCCACATTTCTTTGCTAGTTGGGTTGCTTCTTTCAGTATACAGTTGTCTTTAACGACATTACCCGCCATCTTCTCAAACAAATTCCAACTTTCATTTTCTGTTAAAAATCCAAGTTGAAAATCTTTTTGCGTATGCATATCATAGAATAAAACATTTCACATCGTCTAAAATGACAAGAGTCTTCCCATCTTTTATCCTGGCCCATAGGAGATTCGCCCTTTTTCCCATATTCTCAGATTCATCAATGTCCATCCCCAACTTTTCAGTAATTTCTTTTTGAATTTTTTCATTGTCCTCTTTTTCTTTGACATTTAGTATTATAACCACATCATCAAATAACTTCTCTTTGACAGCTTCTCTGTAAACCTCTTTGGCAAGTGTTGTCTTCCCGACGCCCCCTAATCCGTACACCCCAATCCTGTTGATATCAGGTTTTTTCAGTTCCATAATGATATCCTTCACCATTGAAATCCTTGATTCAAGGGCCATGTACTTGTCCGAGGCTAGGGCAGATATGTCTTCTACGGGAGCTTTGTAAGAAACACTGGAAAACTCTTTTTTTTTAGTTTCATGTGCTTCAATCTTTTCCATCATTTTTGTTGACTTCCTGCTACGCCGATGATAGTATATCAGATTAGGACATAAAATGAGACACTTTGTCTTTGCAGGGCCTTCATCATGCAAGAGTGCTTTTGCCTCCAGAGTGGTCTCCTCCGCATCTGACTGCCATTTCTGGACATCAGCTTCCACTTCTTGATTAACTTTTCTTCCAACTTCATCAACTTCATGCTTCATCCTTTGTTTGACAAGATCAAGATTCTCCAATTTAGTCCTCAGATCTTCAAGGTTGCTTTTGTAGAAAATGATATAACCCACTTGGCGTGCAACTGGTCTTATTGTGTAGTCAATTATTGTAGGAATAATTGCAGTGAGTATATCCATCGCCATGGCACCTTTAGCTTACCAATTCGTTTGCGTTTTCGATCTATTGAATATATACAAATCCAAAAAATAAAATTCAAGATACGAGAAAGGAATCCTTTATTTTTAAAGCAGATGAAATTAAAGAATGAAACAATAGATCATACCTTAGCTCGTGATCCAGACTACGCTTGGAGAAAAACAGAGCAGTATGCAAATCTTTTTCGTTTTCTTTTGCTTCTTGTAGAGAAAACTGCATAGTAAAAGCAAAAAGAAGGTTATATCACACTTGCAAAGTAGGAGTTGAAATGATGAACAAGTTTTCATATACAAATTCTATACTAAAAAATTTGCTTGGTACGGAACTAGGGCAACTGTTTTCCAATCTTAAAAACTATGAAGACATATATAATCTGCTTTGAATTTCACTAAGATATTTTAACAAACAACATATGTGCACAGTTTAAGCCAGTGCATGAGGCAGATAACCAAACGTAGAACGCGTTGCTCGTTGAAGACTACCAAGGCTCGTTGAACATTGTACCACAGAGCTATTGAGCCAGATAGTACGATGGGGTCGACCCCCTATCCTGGCAAGCTGATCAGAGTTAACTCTACCAAGTCTCGAGGAGTTCCAGATGCTTATGACGAGCTCTATTTTACGAAAGAACTCTGAGGCCATCAACCGCAAAATCCAGGCAGTCATGATCCCGAGCAACGCGAGACAACCTTGCTCTGAAAGGTCGAGCAGAGCAAGGAGGCTGCCAAACGTATAACAGAAAAAGCACCCTGAAAACAAATGGGCTGCCTCGTAGGGCCATCTCTTACCGAAAGAGAGACAAAGGGCCATGTTTAGCTTTGGAAGAATTAATTTTTAATAAACAGTGCTAGACCATATTTTATACCATTTTCAACCCAGGAGGCCAAAGCGTCATAAGACCAAAACATAGTCTGTTTTGACAAAAAACCCATTTCCAACCTAAGGGGGCTATTTTTTAGCCCTCTCAATAATTTATTATTTTAATTGAATTAATGATTAATTGAATTAAACTACCATATTAAAATAAGGTTTTCAAACATATTTTAAGTACCACTTGTCTCTAAATTAATAAGCCACAAGATTTCTTATCTTTATATAATGAAAAGGATGTGAAAATTGGTGAATAATTGAAATAAAATAAGATAAGATAGTATGAAATGGTGAAAAGAATGTGAGAAATGGGGTAGAAATGGTTTAGGTATTTATAGGGAAAAAAAATTGGTTTTTGTTTTTGAAAATTTCGTATATAAAAAGAAAAGTCAAATCCAACAGTAACCTGATGTCAGCATGACGTCAAGTAGCATGTGTTTAGGCTAGGCTATAGGGCTAGCTGGTTGGGTACTCTTGGCAACCTTGCTGGCCGATTCTCCAATTTTTGGTCGGGTGGGGCCCACGAGCCCTTTGGCCTAGCCTTCGGTTGAAGACGGTTTTCGTGTCAAAACTGACTATTTTTTGGCCTATGGCCTTTTGGCAAGGTTGGTTAGAGATGGCCTAACATTCTACAAACAATATTTGGAAAACTGTTCTGTAAAACCAAAGAAAGATAAAGTGGCTCAAAAGACAAATATAATTTTACATTTTTATAATAGGGGAGATTCATGGCACCATATTTTTACACAACTTTGAAACATGTTTTTTCTCCTTCCGTAATGTATTGTAACGATTTGAACTATTTATCTTTTAGAACATCATTCATAGATCATCTTTGCAAAAAATTAGACCAATCCAAAAACATTAAGACATTCATTTGTGGTGAAGGAAATAGACGAATACAGTTCTCCAAAAAAACCCTAAACCCTTAACTCAACGGTCATATAGTTTCAAATTTAGATGATTTAGTAGACATAATAATTGAGGGAAGATTTAAAAGATAAATGGTTCGAATCATTGATTTAGAGGTGGGGATGCTGATGATGGGGAAGTTGGTGAAGGTTGTGGTAAGCCATGGTGACGGAGGTGATGATGTGGAGATAGTGGTGGTGGTTGTGGTTGCAGCGGTGGTGATGAGGGTGGTTGTAGTGATGGCTATTAAGGTTGTGCCCTAAAAAGCAAAACTTTGCAATATCGGATATTATATAACAATTTTATTGTAAGTGTGAGATTTCGTATTCTGAAAATATATATTTAGTATTATTATTTCACAAGAGCTATTTTGATTTTTTTTATATTTTATTTTATTACATGTATAGATGTACATGTATTGTAAGAGCTTAGGTTTGTATTGTTTGCACCAGCTGGTGATACTTTGTTCCATAGGATAGGACCAAACATAGTTTCATGTTATTAGATATCTTCATATGCTCATAGCTTCCTATCTAGTTTTAGGTTAAGGTGGCGTTGTATGATGGTCCTTGGTGCTTTATCCGCACTCTATAGTTGATGACAAACTAAGGCTACATTTAATACTTAACTTAGAAGCAGGAGGTGTATTGCATGCAATCCTTTATTATCTTCTTTGCCACGCGCACCACCCAATCGGATTCTAGTACATTGCCGCCTTCTGAATAGGAGGCTTTGTAGGTACAACAAAACACAGGCAAATTATATAGATGAGAGATCCACTGCTAGCTAGAGACGGCATGCATGCAAATGATAGTTAATTTGCATGGGAAAAGAAGAATGAAGGGAAATCAAGGAGAGAGAGAGAGAGAGAGAGAGAAGGAGAAGGGAGGAGATAAATTAAAGAAGGCAACATTGAGGCAATCAGCAGCAAGTAGACCAAATTTGGAGAATGAATCCCACATTGATGAGATGAGAGATTTTGCATGTGCTTATAAGTAGTTAGGTTATTTCCTATATTGCCAATTAGTTTTATAGTGGAACCTAACTTCCTCATGATATCAAAGCATGTTGTCCATGTGTAAAGTCCTGACACGTGCTCCATGTTACTTAATAGCCATATGTGCTCCATGTTGCCCAATAACGACATGTGCTCCACGTTGCCCAGTAGCCACAAATGCTCCACGTTGCCCAATAGCCATACATGCTCCATGTTGCCGATGTTGTATTGTCCACGTGTTAGACTTGAAAATACACCACACATGATGGGGCATGTTGAGAATGAATCACACATTGATGAGAACGTGCTCCATGAGAATGAAAAAGTGGTCTAGATGGCCACCTAGGCACTAGGCGGCGATGCTCCGCTGCGACTAACCCGAAATCATTCATTAAATCGGCAAGGACATTAAGCAGTGTAAGGCGGCCGCTTGGGTGGGCTAGGTGGGCTTGGCAGACACTAGGCAATATGAGCGGCCTGGGAAAAAGCCTTCTACTGTGAGACTCACAACCTTCTTGTCTCCCCGAATCTCGTCGTTTGCCTCTTAGTTTGCTAGAAGAGGAGTTGACTATGGTTTGAGAAAGAGAGAGTGGTAGATGAGATTTGTGTAATTGCAGAGATGGGTGATGGCGACGGGTTGTAGAAGGTAAGTCTGCAATTGCAAAGATGGGTGCAGCGGCAGGTTGTAGAAGATGAGTTTGTAATTGCAGAGACGTGTGGCTGGCTTTAATTAGGGTTTTAAGCAATTAGTAGCTTTTTTGCTTTAGCTAGCATTTATTAGATTTGTTTGAAGTAACTGAGTCGGTGAAAACAGAACGCAGGGCCAACCTTTTAATTTATTAAGAAGCCCAACAATATGGGCTTAGAAAATGATAGAACCCTAGAACAACTTGTATTTTACATATATACCTATATGGATTCTTTATTTTAAAAAGATAACATAGTATCAATGTTTATATATATATATATATATATATTATATAGTAAATTTAATTAATTTATATGATATATTACTTTAATCCGTCAAGGCTTCGCTTAGCCGCTTAGACGCTAGGCCCCAGCCTGCTGTTTAATTATCATCTAGCGTCTTTTAAAACCTTGTTCGTAAGTAGTTGAATAACTTCCCATATTGTCAATTGATTTATGATGGAACTCCAACTTCTTCATCAAAGACACAATAGAAGACATTGTCAAATAGAAATTAATCGAGGTATGTTTAATGTACAAAGTGGTGACAAATAATTGAAGACTTGTTCCGTTTCTTCTCTTCTAATGTTATCAATAAATGGGCTTTAAGCCTTTCTCGATTACAGAGAAGAAAATGGAAACATAAGAGGGAAAAGAAGAGGACAACTGATCATTATTCACGAGACGACAAGTTTGACGAACAGAGGAGCAGGAGAGCAAAAAAGAATTAGGCTTTCTCTGGACTTAGTTTTTTTAATTTTATTATAGATTTAATGACAATTTCGATATGTTTCGGAATTAATTTTTTTTCGCTAGAGCTGCAATATAACGTAACCATGATTACTTTAGTTTTTTTAATTTTATTATAGATTTAATGACAATTTCGATTATGTTTCGGAATTAATTTTTTTTCGCTAGAGCTGCAATATAACGTAACCATGATTACTTAATTTTTGTTATATCTGGATTGTCATTCGTATTGTTTCCTTTGTCTTGATTATACGCTTCATTTTGATCTTGTTGATTAGCTACAAAATTGGTTTAGTCAAGTTTATCTTATGCAAATTTAAGTACTTGCCATGTTGAATTTGAATTCAAGCTTCTTGCACTTGAAGCCATGAAATCCTTGATATAGATGTCGTACACTATGGTGTAAAAAAGAAAAAGAAAAAGGATGTCATACACTAGGTTACATGTGGCATCTTAGTTCCCAAATCGTTAATAAATTGTTGTGTTTAGTAATCTATATGTCATAAACTGTTAGCACATAAGAGTATACATAGTAATCCAGATACCATGGATACTATATGAATTAGAGGAACTACACGGTTATTTTAAATGATTATTCATTAATAATTTACTACTTGAAATAGGTTGGATTGGTTATGATGAAATCGAATGCTCTAGTGACTCACTCTTCTCGTTTATAATTTGTTTCTATTTTGTTGCATCTCTATTCCTTTATTTTTATTTGTCTTGTTATTGTTCATTGTTTTTAAATCAAGAACTCAATCCTTACAATTCTTTCTTATAATCAATGTTACTTTTAATTTTACTGCACTTCAATTTAATTAGGCAATTTGAATTGACTCAATCTCAGTTGAAACGATTTTCTGTTGCTGATCATTTAGATAGGTGGAGCTACAACATGGATTTGGGAGTCAGCATTTTTCATAATCCTTCTATGTTGATTAGGATGTGTTGATGGATAATACTTAGGGATCTCCAAGGCTCGTTTTGTGAGTTTGAATGTTGTTTTTTAATTTTGTTTGAGATTTTTTTTACCCCCTTATTTTACTCAAAAAAAAAAAAAAAAAAACCAATTAAATAGTTAATTCATAAAATGAAGAGATTGAATTAAAAGTCAATTAATCTTACGGACATTGAGAATTCATTTGGATTTGAAATTTGTCACGGACTTCAAGGTTCATCGGACTAGCCCTAAACGGGGCCCATGGAGTGAAGTTGTGTGAGAAATTAAATCCATGAAGTCCAAAAAAGGTTCAATGAATTCTCTTAGCCGGTTATACAGGGAGGAGAGATAGTTTAGCCGGTTATAGAGGAAGGAGAGATAGTTTAGTGTGTTGCAAGAGCATCTCAACTGGACTCCTTAGATAAGAGTTGAAATCGACATTGGAGAGATAGACAAGGGCGTGAGTGAAGTTGTATTCAACGTTGTACTTGATGAACACGTTTCTGTGTATAAAAATCCTAGTGGGTGTTCAATTTGGGTCTTTAGGAATGGCTAAGAATTGGTAGATTAATGAGGAGTGCTACTACACTCACCTCAGTGTCCTATTTTACCACTCATATGATAATTTCACCCATTATAAAAAGTTAAAAAGTAAAATGTTATTTCCCCGCCGCTTAGTACTACGGTCTAATGATATTCCTCTTCACTTGTAAGTGAGAGGTCTTATATTCAATTTTCGCTAAAGGCGAATTTAAACCACATTATTGCTAACTTATTGTGAGGTTAAGCTCACGCCCTCCCCTTAGTGTAGATAATATCGTTTGCTAAAAAAAAAACAAAAGTTATTTCCCCACCCACCATTATTTCCAAAATAACCCTAATACATTTTGTTTTAAATAACTCTAATATATATTTCAATAATATTAAAATAAATAAATAAAACAAGAAAAAATTGAAAGAAAATACAAGACTGGACATGCATCGTCTCTTTCAAACTAGGGCTGGGCACGGGCCGGGCCGGGCCCAATTTTGAAGGGACCGGACCGGACCTAAGTTCAAAGGAAACGGGGCGGGCCGAGCCGGGGATTACATTTTTCAATATAAGAACCGGTCATTACCCGGCCCGGTTGAAACGGGCCGGTTCGGGCCGGGTCCACGGGTCCCTTTTTTTTTTTTTTTTTTTTTTTTTGGTTGTTTGAAAGAAAAAAAAAATTGTACATATTTACAGATTGCAAACTGCACAGTTTGCAATCTGCACAAAACTGCACAGATTGCAAACTGCACAGATTTGCACAGATTGCAAACTGCACAGTTTGCAATCTGCACAGATTTGCACAGATTGCAAACTGCACAGATTGCAATCTGCACAAAACTGCACAGATTGCAAACTGCACAGATTTGCACAGATTTGCACAGATTGCAACTGCATTTACGCATATTTTGCACAAATTCACCATTATTCACATCCAATCTAAATACAAAGTCCAACATCCAAGTTTATAAATTAACAATACATTCAAAATAATAATATTACATCTTCCAACATCTAAAAATTAAATCAACATACAAAATATCCGAAAATCCAAGTTCCAACACCCAAGTTCCAACAACAATCTTCATTGAATCTGTAAACAAAAATAGAATATAAACATGACATTTTTAACATCCAACATCATATTATCTATATATATATATATATGTATATGTATTATATTATATTATATATATATATATATATATATGCAGGCAGAAGGCCTCGGTTCTCATTCTTGCATTGCATACAGGTCCTAACTTCTAATCCCATTAATTTATATTTCCTTGAAGACTTGTTAACGTAGAAGATAAATTTTATCAAAGCCATATAAACTATCACTTTAGAATAAAACTTATACTAAAATATGAGATACAAAAGAGTAAATGTCAAAGGAGATACCTGAAATTGTCAATTAGAATAATTACTTCAAATGTCAAAGGAGATGTATATGTAAGCAAACAAAAAATAACCATCCAGTAAGCAAACAAATTATTATATGGTACCTTACTTATTGCAGATCTTACAATTGTTTGCTCCAGAATCTGAAATGCGAGCACCAAATAGGTCCAGATGTGTCAATCCTGTAAGACCTGCACCACCTTCGGCATAAATTCTTTGACTGTCTATATAGTTATGATTAGAAGAATTCAAGAACATGATTAATTTCAGTGGAAATCAATGCGTCGATCACAAGGTTTTCTACACAAATAGCCAATATTTTCCCTCTACAGCTTAAAAATACACAAAAATCCTTACTTGTAATAGCTGCAAGTCCAGCATCAGAAATTTGCCGAGCATCCAGATTAAGTGATTTGAGAGATGTCAATCCAGATAACCTTTTCAAGCCACTGTCAGTTACTAGGGTGAACGACAAGTTCAAACTTTCGAGATTTTTCAAACCTGAAAGTGATAACAGCCACCCAAATTAATGCTTAAAAAGAAATGCTTTCAAAAAGATGAACATGCACCAAATAATACAAAGTTTACAAACTGCTTAGCAGAAAAATTATGAGGTGCAGTTTAACTTTGAACACTAATGAGACCTTCAAAGAATTTGAGCCACAAACTAACAAGGTAGTAAATTCAAAGCTTCAGCATAATGTATAGCCTACAGCCTCACACTGAACTCGGAAAACATTCAGATCATAACCATGCAATAGTCTGAGACTCTGATGCAATGCAATCAATCATCACCTGAGAGATGACGAAGCCCGTTGCTTCCAACTTCAGTATCAGATAGCTCCAAGTTCTTCAAGAGTGTCAGCCCTTAATATAGAAACAACACGATAAAATCAGATAGGTGGCCATGTCTTTCAATCTCATGCATTTCTAGCAAACAAACGAAGCTAAAAAATGCAACTAGCAATGGTGTGGCAACAACAGCATGACATGGTGCCCACTGTACAACAGAGAAAATCTTAGTGGTGCAGATTCACAATTATAAATGACAAATTTTAGTCTTTTGTATTCAAACCACACAGGGTATCAGTGTAATGGAAATAATCTACCAACTGTAAAGAAACACAATGACATACATGACGACCGTGTGGAACAGAAGGAGCAGTTTACATACATCAGATCAGATCAGAGGTTAAAGAAGCTAAAAAATCAAAAAAACCCACCAAATCAGCAAGAACAAACATGAACATCCCAATATATTGAGCACAGATTACATACATCAGATCAGAATCATCAGATCAGAGGTTAAAGAACCTATTATAAAAAAAAAAAATAAAAAAAAAAAAGAGGTTAAAGAATTCACCTGAACTGGCAACGGCGATGGAGTGTTGCAGAGACGGTGAGGTGATGGAGTGTTGCAGAGACGGTGAGGTGATGTCGGACTTCAAGAAGAAAATCGAGGATGAGAGAGTCAGAGACGGAAAGGTTGAGAGGTCGATCGAGGATTCGAGAGAGAGCAGCAAACAGCAAAGACTCTCTATTAGGGTAAACCTAAAACCAACGGTCATGATTGGAAGGTCTGTAACAATTCAATCTGGGCCGTCCATTTCAATTACAAACGGGCCGGTTCGGGGCCCCGTTTTTCTATAAATCTGGAACCGGCCCGACCCTAGAAAAACATTACCTAGGCCCGCCCCGCCCCGTTTCCCCCTATTTAAAAACAGGACCCGCCCCGTACCCGCCCCAACCCGCCTATACCCGCCCCTACCCGCGGGCCTAAGACCCGTTTGCCCAACCCTATTTCAAACCACGTGCACGCCTATCCTTAAAATCGTGGCAGCCCTTTCATAATATCTCTTCCTACTAACACCCAGATCCCCATCATTTGTTGTCACCAAATTCCATATCAATGGCCCAATCTTCCCTCCGTTCAAGTCTTTCGCCTCCATCTAGCACACACCTATTCCTTTTCCTATCTTTCTATTGATTCTAGCCCAAATCTTTCCTAGCCTCTCCGCAGCAGAAAACACACCCCACCCACCATTAATTTTATTATTGTAAATTATTTTTGTGTTTTTTTTTTTTCAAAATTTAAGTAATTAATTAAATAGGGATTTAAAAGTCATCTTTTAAAAGGATAAATATGTCATTAACATTTTTTTAAATAGAGGGTGGGAAAATAAGACACTAGAGTAGGAACATCAGCATTCTTAATGAGGGGTATCTGTGGAAATAAAGTAATTAGATTTTTTAACACGGTAAATATGAGATTTTAACTGATAGTGAACTCCACATGTCACTTAGTGAATGGGAAAAAACAAGTGGGAAGATGTAGCTAGCATTCTTCTATATTTTACTTTGAGAAATGCTAAGGAGAGTGCTCTCTTAACATTTCTCATTTTCTTTAGAGAGCACCCTTATCATTTCTCATTAGTGAGGTGACAAAGAGTTAATAGAGAATTCCACTTTTGAGAGAATCCTTAGCATTTCTTTTTCCTTTAAAAAATTTCAACTCTAATCACTCCCTATCATGTTTTTAGTAAACCAGAATTGCTAGCAGCACCTAAATTTAGGAAGTGAGAAAGAAGATCCTAAGGCTCCTAATCCTATTGCATTAATTACTGTTCTTTAATAACCTTTCAAATAAAAAACTATGTTTCTATCAATACATATTTATTATGACTTCCTAAATTAGAGTTTACGGTTTAGTAGAGATTTTCTAGGAAGCTCCTAGTTAAAATTTAGGGTAAAGGAAAAAAAACTACCTCAACTATTAGTATCATGACACTTTCATACCTCATCTTTTTAAAATGATAATATCATACCTCAACTTACAAATTTGTGTCAATGTCAGACATCCGTCAGTTTTTCTGTTAATTTTTCTGTTAAGTGTTGACGTGGTTTAAGATGGGCTCCACTCCTTAGTCCAACTAGATTAAAAAATAATTAAATATATTTTTAATGATTAAATATTATAAAATTAAAAATAAAATTATTTTTTATATAAAATTGTGGGATCCACCCTCTAGCTCTCCCTCTCCTCTTTCTCACGTCTTTCTCCTCTCTCACCTTTCTCTCTTCTCTCTCTCTGGACAGCATCATCCCCAAAACCCAAAAACCCTACCCACCTTTCCCACCCGTCCCCCCCAACCTTCATCCACCATCATCTCTCATCTTTCTCTCTCTTCACTGGCCCGGAAATTGACGAAAGGTCGACACTTTTTCTCCCCAATGCCATGAACTCCCTATCCTCCCTCACGAAGCTATTGTGCCTCATGCCGTCGGGAATTCCGAAGCTCGGATTCTCCGCCACCAAAAACCCGTCATCGAATTCCCCGACCCTTTCTCTGCAATGCCACGACATAAGTGTCGAATCCTTGACCCGAAGAGAGCAAAGCCAATTCGGGCAAAATCTTCACCTGTACATTATTATTGGCTTTAAAATCTCTGCCGTTGATTTGAGCATCAGAATATAAAGAGTTGGGATTGTCGAAAAAGCTTGGAACTCTTGGACGTCGTCGGTCTCGGGGTATGCGATGATGTCATCTTCGTCATCCTCGTCGTCGGCTTCCGGGATGGGGATGATCCGAGACGTTGGAGAGAGAAGAGACTCTGGGTGATGGTGTGTACTCCATTATTATCTTCTTCTTGACTTCGGCAAGCTTGAATTTGGGTTTCTGCTTTGGGGTGGTTTGGCTTTGGACGACGTCGTTTTGGGCGGCGTTGTTGTTGAGGTTCTGGTGGATGGGGGAATAGTTGCAGGTAGCCCAGGGAGAGAGAGGATGGTGGAGGAAGGTTGGGGGGACGGGTGGGGAAGGTTAGGGTTTTCTGTTTGAAAATAGGGAATTAGGGTTTGGGTTTAGGTTCGAAAGGGACGAGAAGAGGTAGGGGAAGGGAGGAGGTGGGGGATGGGGGTGGGTACGGGGAAGAGTTTGGGGTTTGTCGAACATAAGAAGAAGGTTGGTGCGGGTGAAGAAAGGGGAGGCACGCACCCCTAGGCCATTTTAATTTTTTTTATTCTTAATTTTTTAATTTTTTAATATTTAATTTTTAAAAATATATTTAATTATTTTTTAAACTTGTTGGATTAGTGAGTGGGCCCCGTCTCTAGCCACGTCAGCACTTAACAGAAAAACTGACGGAGATCTGACATTGTCACAAATTTGTAAGTTGAGGTATAACATTGTCATTTTAAAAAAATGGGGTATGAAAATGTCATTTGACCCATAGTTGAGGTAGTTTTTTGTAATTTATCCTAAAATTTAACTAAAAATATAAAACATGATTGGACATATTCTTATAGCTTTTGGCAAACTTCTATATACAATTTTCGCGCGCTCTTTCAACTTTGTTGTTTGCTTAGATAGAACCTCATTCTCTTAAAACTTACTACCAGAGCCGGACTTACAAGTGAATTAGCTAGCAACCAATTCACTTATAAATAACTCTATTCTTCACATCAACCTTAAGGTGTTGAAACTTAGAGGTTTCATATTTTTGTAACATATGGAGAACTTGTTCAACCATCAAAGGAGATCAAAGGAAGGAATTTTTGAGGTGCCATTCAAGGAGAAGGTCAAGCCCTTCCTCAAGGGTGATTCCAAAACAAAAGTAGTGCTTCAAGAGATTGAATCCAAATCTCTAAATATGTTTTTGTTTTGATGTTTAATGTGTATAATATTCAATTAATGTCTCCCATTAAATATGTGAATTTGTTAATATGCACATTTTAATTTTTTAATTTATTTAACTTCCTCCAATTATATCCTTATAAATGTACCTAAATGAGAAAACATTCAAAAAATAAAAATAATGACAAATAAGAAACATGTAAATATATAAGTGTACCGAAATATATTAAAAGGAATTGATGTATCTAAATGTTTATGGCGTACTTAAATGTCTATACCGAAACATATTATATTAAATTAACGTACTTAAATGTCTGTACCGAAATGACCATACTAAAATATATTAAATGAATTAATCTACCTTGATTACCGCACTTCCCAGGTTGAGCTGTAGGGCGAGACTTCAATAAAGGGCCTTATCCTCCTCCTACATTCAAATACCTAAAATAAAGATGATCATAGAAAATGTGAAATATTTGATAGGATCCATTTTGGAAACGCCAATAATATATTAAAATGAATTGATGTACCTAAATGTTTGTACCAAATATAAGATGTACTTAAATGTCTGTACCGAAATTTATACCGAAATAACTATACTAAAATATATTAAATGAATTAATCTACATAAATGTAGAACACAAAGTGTATTGAATCATAGTTTACCTAAACAACCATAACAAAAAAAAAAAAAAAAAAAAAAAAAAAAAAAAAAGAAGCATATAATTAAATGAAGAAAAAGAAAAATAATATAATTATGAGGTTACTAAATGTATCAAGGGACTAAATTTGATTTTAATCTTACACAATGTTTTAGTTTGAAAGTTATATTTTTTTTAAGGATTAAAATTCAGTTTTGTATTTTAAATATGTTATTGTTGGTACTATGTGTGACTTGCAGAAACTTACGTATGTGAACCTGAAGTTCGTAGACTTTAGATCAAAGATTTTAGGGTTTAGGACCCTGGGGGCGCCGCTTTAACCAAAGGGTTGACTATCTATCAGTGTTCCCCATAACATCCTAGCATCTCATCATCAACGTATACGATTCAGATTTGACAGTTGTTCAACTTGATCTCAACTTGACTGGCAAAGCAATAATATGGGTTAAACAAAACGAACAAATTCACGCAAACAACTAAAAAACTCATAATGAGCAGAGGAATGAAACAAAAAACAAGGAAAAATCAAAAACGCACCTAATACCTTGTCTCTCCAAATTACTTTGCCTGTAGAACACTGAAGCACAAGCTGTTTGTTTATAAAGCTAACTGCGTACGTATGCCTTCTTTTCCCTTTCTAAGTAAAACTGAGTAATGGGAAATTGAAATTGTCAAAAAATGAAATCGAGAGGCACGGGAAACAACGAAATTGACAGAACGTAATATTATTTTTTTTCTTTTGATTTTCGGATTCGACTTTTCACTTTTATAAGCAAAAGGAAAGTAGATTAAGCAAAGGAAGGTTGCTGTGATGAAGAAACCAAAACCAGACAAGAGAAGGGCAATGGGAAGAACAACTCTCTTAGCAGAAGAAGATGAGATAAATAATGCATGAGAAAGATAACGTGGTACGACAGAGAAATGCAATTTAAAAAGACCAAAAGTGAGGACTTAGTCTGGTATATGGTTGGTAAGAAATGGCTGTCTTAGTTGACGTCAATCTTAAATTAAAACTTAATTTTCATGGCAATTATTTAGCACTTTAGCGTGGGAATCTACACCAATTATTTAGCACATTTGATTCCTCGACGAAATTGCACTGGCTGTAATAGCTATGAAAATAATTTTATTTTATTCTATTATGTTGGGGTTTGAATCTGATTCAAGCAAGCACTTGACCAGTAAGTCTTTTAAGTTGATCAGTAAGCCTTAGGAGGTCGCATGATCACTTGATCAGGAAGCCTCTGTTAGCTATCCACTCATTGTTGAAATTTAAGTTAATATATCATTAATCAACGTAATGCTATGGTTTAGTTTTTCAGTTACCCTTTTAATTACGTTGTTCCAATTGTGTATGTATGTATGTATGTATGCATGTATGTATGTATATATATACACACACCCCGAAACTTGGACATGTCAGCAACGTGGAGTTTTAGTGGGCTCAACGCCTACCATGTTAACAGTTAAATTGACGGGTAAACAAACGAGGTCCTACATTGCAATAAATTTGTAAGTTGATGTATGACATTTCAATGTTTAAACCCAAAATTCGCAGGTCTCGACCTTCAACCACTACCTCACCCTCACCCACCTTGTTGCCGACATCATGACCGTACTACCATCACCATTTGAGTCGTCGACAACTGGGGAATGTCAACCCTTCTCTCCAAGCACCGATGAAGAGGAGAAAGGGTTCGGGGAAAGTGGGGGTGGGATGGGGGGTTGCGGGGTAGGTGGGGGTAGGGTGGGATGTGGTGGGTTTTTGGATGGGAAGGGAGGTGAAGAGAGTGGAGGAGAGGGAGGCCGGGAGGGAGAAAAAGGGTGGGGAGGGGTTGCGGGGGAGGCGGGGGTGGGTTCTGCGTTTTTCAGTTTTTTTTTTTTTTTTTTTTTTTTTTTTTTTAAAGATTCAAGTTTTTTTTATTAAAAAATTATTTTTTTTGCCATATGGCACAAATTTGACAGCCACATGGCACAAAAGTGGCAGCTACGTCAACTCTTAACGGATCAATAGATAGAAAATATAACGGATGTATTACATTGTAATAAAATAGTACTTGAGGTATGAAATTGAAATGTTTTAAAGATGTTGTAAGAAATTGAAATCGGCCCAAAACTTGAGATGGTAAAGTGTAATTTACCCAAAAAACAAAGAGAAACAATTGGCGTTGTTGAAGTTACTATACTCGTCAATCAAGTTTTATTGTTCTTTACTCTCTTGATCATCAAGTTTTATTGTTCTTCACTCTCAATTTTAGACTCTTAACTGCAAACATTTAGTATATTTGCGTCTAAAAACATGAGATGTGTAATTTTTGTATATTTATCTTCTTTTAATATTAATTTTGATGATATTTGATCTGAAAATATAATTTTTTATGTATTTAGTGAATTCATTTTATACATATCAATGCATAAAGAACCGGAAATCATAAAACATTAGGGTCCCAAATCGAAGGTTCGCCCAGGCCCCAAATTCTTAGGGCCAGGCCTGCCAAACACTGATGAAAACAACCATGTTGGGAGTTGAAGACGCGGCATCGGTGATCAACTCCTCTGCCGCCGTCGTTTTTGAACAAAATCTGCGATATGGTGGATGACCCCGCCACCGACGCTTTCGTCTCCCTCCTGGAGCATCGGCAGCAACAGCTTCGATGTCTGGAACGTCCCCGAGTCCTTGAGGGACCTCCTTCCCAAGTATTTCAAGCACTACAATTTCTATAGCTTCGTCAGGCAGTTGAATACTTATGTGGGTATTTCTTCCCTTTCCTAAATTTTTGATTCCTTCGTGCTTTTTCTGCATTTGATTGTTGTTTTCGCGGTGATTCCGATCGGAACTGTGAAATTCGGAGTGGTTACTCAGGATCAATGTTCAATTAGGCTTTGCAATTGTTATTTTGGCGAAAGGGTTATCGAATTGGAGGTTGTAAATAAGTAAATTGTGAAGATAAATGATGGATGTTTGGATTTATATCACCTGATTCACATGATGTATGTCCTTTAGGTCTAGGCGATCACTATGTCATGTAAAAATGATTTGAATTTGTGTTGTTTGTTCCTAACCAAGTGAAAACCGGGAAGGAAAAAGGACATCAAAGGTCAGAACTACATTGAGATTTAAAGTTTGAGCCGACTACTTTTGTGCAAATTGCCTTGTTTGACGTGCTTCTGGATAAATTTGTTCGATTGCATTGCATTGCTCTGAAAAGAAAAATCGAATTCCTCTATTTGATGTCAATTCATCTACACTATGTAGCAATTGGACATGAACACTCAACTGTGGCACAATTGGTTTAAATTCTTTCAGAAGCGAATGCGTTGGAATATATTCCATTCTTGTAGCAGCCACCGCTTCAAATCCAGCTCCTCTACAATTTCTGGGCCCATATTCTGGTTGTGCATAAGCCCCTTTAGAGATAGGGGCGAGCAGGAAGCGTCTCTTTGTATAAGGTTACGAACATATTGTAGTAATAATAAGAAAATGGCAAGCAAAACCTACTCCTAACAAGTTGCTGGCTTTTCAGCAGTGCAAATAGTGCTTTATGCTGTGAGGGAAGATGTTTTACATTGATGAAGATATTTTCTGAAACTGATTGGTAGATGTTTTCTGAAAAAATTTCAGTTGAAATGCCAATTGCAGTGACTGGCATTGCCATATCAGCAAGGTGTATAGATTATTCAATGTGCCCATCATACTTAGCACAAGGATATTCATTCCTCTGGCATCTGTATACTTTGATTTTATTTCTTCCCTCGATCAAATCTTCACCCTCCAAGCTTGATGAAACATTAGGTGAAATCAGTCCAAGTCCAGAGAAACCACTCAGATCCTAGGTCGTGCATTCTAACACTTTGATCATCATAACTGTCTTTGAACCAAGGAATGAAATGCATTTCGTGCCTCTTCCAAAGTATCGACATTTTTAACCAACTATAAACCTATAATATATTTCAACTAAGCTCCTCATCCAATTGATTGCAACTCCACTCTAGACTCAAGTATGCTGTCTCTGTCAATCATTTTCTGTCAAGACTGGGTTGAACATCAAATGCGTTTATAATGTTCCCGGTAAGTTGGTTCCCATCAAACCGGATTCTAGACAATGCCCAACAATTCCTCAAGCACTCGGAAATACCCTATTAGATTGTTATTGTTCACTTTGAAACTTGCAAAGCGAATCCGCTATACAACTCCGGTGACAGTTACAAAAAAAACCAAGCTCAAAAGCGATTGAAGAGTTTAAGGATTTCTCACCAAGGTCAAGGTCGTGAAGCTTCCTGAGTTCACCTATTTCGATGAAATTTTCCCTTCAAGGGAATTTTGAGATGGGTCAGTATGTTGCATGCAGTCCAGACATTAAACCAATATCTTAAGGAATTGGTCACTAATGTGTATTTGTCCTTGGTAGACCTTTTCATCTTTTTGTTCTTGGTTATTTTCCCCTTATTCTGTATTTGTCCGTACGTTTTGTTCTAGTCTGTCTCCTTACTGCTTCGTTTGTTGTCATCTGTGAGGATGGTTTTTTATTGTTTGCGTGATGTTTTGCAGGATTCATAGATAATAGATTTGGTATGGGCTGCCATGCGTGTAACTGTGTAAGACAACTCACTTCGTTTCATTTAAAATGATCTACAAGGACATCGATTATTAGTGTTGATTGTTGTCGTAGAGCCGAAGAAATCTCTGTTTTTTCCATGGCTGCTGAGGGTATTTTTCTCCACATATTTTTTTGTCTTTCTTTTGTTTATCTGCAGCTTTTATGTTGAATTGTTGCTCTTTAAATTGTTTTGATGATAACTAATTGCTCAAATTGTTCAAATTTTGTAATTCAGCGACCTTTTATATGCATTTTTGGTTTGGTTCTTATTTGAAACGAACCAAATTGAACATTTATAATCAAAATAATTGATTTTTCTAGTTGTTCAAATTTGGTATTTCAATGAGCTTTTACGTGCATTTCTGGTTTGGTACATATTTTAACATATATGACATTCCTGTGGTAATGCGCGGGCTAACACTATTCCTCTCTAAATTCTTGTTAGGAGCTCAGTGGAGATGCTCTTAAGAAGATAATGGGAAATTATATTTTTCAAGTATCACAAGAAGCAAAATACAAGGGTAAAAAAGGAGGCAAAACATGGGAAGAGATAAAATGAGTATTTCATTAAGTTTAGTAGAGAGTTTGAAAAATATATGGAAGCTGAGGTTCGTCCCACAACCAATTCAAAGATAAAGAGGCCCAAAATCATTTGAACCAATTTAAGTTTGCATTTTATGAATGGAATATACGCACATACACACATCAAGAAAATGAACAATCCAGTTAAAAGATGAGGATTCGATTGATTCGATTTTAGTAGATGAGCTCAAATAAGAAGCACTCTCTAGTATAAAGCGGTTTCAGTAGACATGCACACAAGCACCACTTCAAATGCGTCAATGTTTTGTAGAAATAACACAAGCATTATTTCCCAAACACCAAACCCGAAAATGCAGCGAACAGAGCTCCAAATACGAATCACACTTATGACGAAGCACACAAATCAATACAAGTAAAACATGACATGGAATATGCATCAGTGCCTTCCCAAACTGCATTGAGGCCGCAGCTTGCAGGCTTATATCAAACAAGATGAGATCGGCCGGGGAACCAAGGCTGGGCACAGACCATTGAAGGGAGAACAGATATAGTTACAGCAAGTGACAAGAAAAATTAGAAATAAGTATACTGAAAGTAGCAACCACAATAATGCCAAAGAACAATGTCCCTGATCTAGTCACCACAACCACCCCAAAGGCAAAAAGGTCCAAAACAATCATACACAAACATAATATAACCAAGGCTTGAAATTGACCTCATTGCCAACAGAAATATCACAACCAAGGCTCTCCCTTGAGGCGAAAGCTTGCAATAGATCAGAGTGCCTTCCAGTCTACTCTCCAGGCTGATATTTCTTCCTTTAAAAGGAAAAGCAAAAGGAAGAGGAAAATAACACACAAACACGCAATAGCACACAATCGGAAAACCTTAACACGCCAGGCAAAAGGAACATTTAAATCTGCAATCATCAGCTGCTCCTGTAGAAATACAAATTTAGTTGACGATTACAAATAAACACAAACTGTTCAATATGAAATCTGACTGAACAACTATGAATAAGATGAATAAATCAGATTTTTTAATTTGATGGTTCAAGGTTCAGAAAAAGCTGAAAAATTGGAGAGTGAAATTATTAGATTCTTAGTTAGTGAATGAAGTACTTACAGTTTGATCAGGATCACTCTCCTTTCAATCACTTAGCATCGATACATCATCAGTTTCCTCTGCTATTTGTAGTCTTTCTGGTTTTGGATCACTTCGGAGTAACCCATCAGGAGAAATCTTTAGCTCCATCAGCTGGCAATTCTTGACAATCAAAGTTTTTAAGGATGGGACTTTGAAAATGCAATTTCCCGTGCAAAACCCTTGCAGACTTGGTAGATCAGAAAGTTCAAGATGTCGCAAGCAACTGAAAGTGATCTCAATTTCTGAATCCACTCCGTTGCTTGCCACTATTTCTACCATTCTTTCACAGTACCCAACATCCAACACATCGAGTTGCGGCAGATTCTTACCCACAGAATAAGGTATTAAGTATTGCAGTTCGTGACAACTCCGTATGCGCAAAATTGTTAGATTCCGAAAGGATATCAATGATGAAGTTAGATTCTCTAATCTGCCACATTTTTCTAGGCGTAGAAATTCCAAGTTTGGAAAAAAAGGGCCCCCTAGTTGGGAGTTTTCCATTCCTAGATGTATCAGCTCCGGCATATCGATGAGCCACAAAACCTTTACACGTGAGAGGGTCTCAACTTCATGTAATTCTTTCCAAGGAGCTGAGAGCACATGGAGCAGTTCAGTATTCTGTAAATTCTCAAAGAAAACATCTGACTTGGGATGTGAAGTAGCAAAAACAATTCCTTTTAGTTTTCTCAACAACTCTGCCGGGAGTGGACCATACGGTTCATACCAAATCTCCGTGTTCTCCTCCAATAGCAAGTGTTCCAAGTTAAGGAATGACTTACCCTGAAATATAATCAACGATAACAGCACCCTTTAAAATATTTTGAAAACTAGACACCACATAATAACTTTAATATTAAAAACATAATAAATGTATTTACTTGATGATGTATGTTTAACTAGTAAGTAAAAGTCACATAACATTTCAAATATCAAAAGATTTGTGTACAAGTATAGTTACCTTCTCAATTAAAAAGAAAGGTTGTTCCATTGGTCTTGGGTGGCCCAACTCAAACTTGTCTTGATATGTTGAAAACTCAGCAGCAAAAATCTTCACACCACCACATTTCGTGAACCTTAAAAGGTTAAGTGATGGCCAATTAGAAACATGCAGTCCTGGATAGAAACTCCGAAGTCGGGGTAGATTATCAAATTCGATAGATGTTACTTTAGGGAATCCGAACTCCTCATATGCCATTTGTGGTCCTTCTTCCCTCGCAACAATTTCCTCCATTAAACTACAATTCTCAACCTCCAACTTGCTTAGCTGCTTAAGATCTTTTGCCACTGAGGCAGGAAAGACATTTTTCAAACTATCACACGAGTCTATCTCAACTGAGTTTAGATTTGGGCATCTAAAATCATTCAACTGAGTGGTAGATGATGTTTCATATACCATTTGTAGTGCTTGACATTTGGATATCTTGATATGTTTGAGTTGCCTGAGACATTTAACCATGGAACTCGAAAACAAGAATCTTAAGCTATCACATTGATGCACAGTCAAGGTTGTTAAGTTGGGCATCAAAACCTGCATAGTACAGAACAAAAATCATGTTTAGGTTAGGAATTTATAGTTTAAATGGTTGTAGCCTTATATGTTCCAAATATGTAGACATAAAATAAAGGTCACGTATTAAAAAGTAAGCTACTAGGCTACTAGACAGTTGTAAGTCTTTCTACTTTCATTAATTAGCAATGAACAAATTGGAGTAATAAAACTATCTGAAAAAGAAATATAAAGCCAAAATTGTGTCAATTTAATTCCAAATTTAATCCATTTTACTTAAATTGATACCAAAAACACATTATTGTGAACCTTTGGTGGCTAGTAGTGGACTCTACTGTGATTAGGGCCTGAGTTTAAATTTTTTGCACTTAAAAATAAATGTGGTTTCTCTAGGACATTTGACATCTGTCCACAAACTTAATCGTAACATAACTTTGTCAACTCCAAAAAATTAAATAAAAATAAAAACAAGAGTAAGAAAAAAGACGCCGGTCATCCTCCTCTCTCTCTCACTTCCCCAAACACAACAGCAGCAATATCAATTGCATCTCCTTCACACTTTAAATCCATAAATTAAACCCAAAAGCCTCGCCCTTCAATTTAATGCTCCTTCAAAGAATAGGGGACGATGACCGTGACCGTGACCGTGAAGCCCACCGAGACGCAGATTCCGAGAATCTACTTCACCGTTCCCGCGAGCTCCTTCGGCCATGGATCTGTTCCTCATAACCTTGGCGATGTCGATGACGATGTCATCAAGGGAGATGCTGCAGCTGTGCTTGAAGAGGTGGTGGTACGTGAGGGAGGGGGCGGTGATTGGTGGCGTTGGGAAGGAAGGAGAATGGGAGAGGTAGCCAGTACGCTGGGCTACGCTCTGATATTTTTTTTTCTTTATTTTATTTGGAGTTAACTCCGTTAGATTTGGATGAGTGAATGGATATAGATATCAAAATTTTTAAAAAGTTAGAACGGCATATACATAAATGTGTGCAGAAGATTTGAACTTGTTAGGGAAATACCTAGGAAAAAAATTCTTAATACCAAAAACGTAACAACATAATATATCATTTAATTGGTTTTTGCTTATTGGAAAAAATAAATCTTAAGCATTTATATCTTATTTCTTATTGAAAGAAAAAAAAAGAATTATATGTCGAAATTCGAAGAAGAAAGCTATTTGGAGAAAGAATCATGCAACCATTTTGCTAGAAAAAATAACTAAGAAAGTACCTCCCCGTTATTGAACAGTCTCGATGGTCCACCAACTTCATCCACCGTAACGATTTCGTCGGCTTCTGTAGCAATCGTTAATTGCTTGCCTTTGGAAGAGAAACCAATAAGCTTTGGTAGATTCCGGAGTCTCAAAGATTTTAACTTTGGGAAAGGCTCGCCTATGAGTTGCCCATAACATACACTTTCCAGACTCACAAGGTCTTCAAGAGCTAGAGATTCCAGGTTGGAGAAGGCATTATGAGAATAACTCCAACTGACGGAGTTAATGACATATTTAACTTTGTCGTTGTTTTGGACATGGAAATGCTTCAGTTGATTAACAGCTTCACTGTCAAATAGATAGGAAATAATATTCACAATCTCCATCCCATCCAAGTACAATTGCTCACATTTCTTTACCAACAACTTTATACCTCGGTCGAACTGATTTCTCCTTGTAAGCTTGAGTTTTAGCATGTTAGAGGAGGTTGGATGGATGTCAGGATATGCCCAACAATCACCGATAAGTATGGTGTATCTTTCTAACTTATCGGAGAACAAGTTGGCTGGAAGAAGGTTAGCATCTGGAACATGTATGTCTAATGCAGTTAGTTCAACCAAGTGCTTCAGCTCTGAAACAGTAGCATTACTTCCTCCACTAGTGGGACCATCACCCTCCCATTGCTTGAAGCTTTTTATTCCCATCCTCAACTCTTCTAGTCTTGTCAAGCTTGATATAACATCAGGTGAGATCAGAACAAGTTCAGAGCAACATGTCAAATCCAATAATTGTAGCTTAGTCAATTGCCCTATTTCTTTGGGCAACTCTTTAACCTTGGAGTATATCAGGCTAAGAATTTTCAAGTTTGTTAGCCGTCCAACAAGAGTTATGTCTTCCAACTCACATTGATCTAAACACAATGTCTGGAGATGCTTTAGGGATTGAAGAGATGGAGGTAATGACTCAATACTGAATGCAGTTACATCCAACCCTTTGAGTTCTTTCATCCCTTCAAAAAATTTGCTTGGGATTTCCTGGGAGTTGCCAATATCATCATTCACAAAGACCAACAATTTTAATTCTGGGCATTCCCAAGGTACTTCAGGAAGCCTGGGGATCTTGCAAAACCTCAAGGAGATGGCAGTGTAACTTTTAAATAAATCCTCACTTGGCCATTCTTTCACCTCATCTCCATATGCTCTTGAAAAGAACCTTTGATCATCAGATGCAATCCGGACAGCAACATCTCGTACAAGCTCATGCATTGTAATAGAGTCATCATCATAACTGTCCAGCAATAGGCAATAATTTTTTAGTTTTTTAACCATTCTATTCAATGAATTCCGTGCATCTTCCATTGTCTCAACATTTTTTATCAAACCCAAACCCATACTATACTTTAACAAGTCACTTAGATAATTGCTGCAACTCCCGCAAAGCAAGAACAACTGCTTAAGCTCTTGATCCTCCAATTGTTCGTAACTCCACTTTAGAGCCAAGAATGCTTTTTCATTCATTTCTTTCTTGTCAAATCTTTTGAAACTTCTCAACGCATCTTTCCATTCCTCCAAACTACTTTCCCTTAAAGCACTTGCAACTGCAACAACCAAAACCGGCAAACCTCCACATTTCTTTGCTAGCTGGGTTGCTTCTTTCAGTATACGGTTGTCTTTAACGACATTACCCGCCATCTTCTCAAACAAACTCCAACTTTCGTTTTCTTTTAAAAATCCAATTTCAAAATTTTTTTGTGTACGCATATCATGGAATAAAACTTGTCTATCTCTAGATGTCAACAAAAACTTACAGTTCGGCACACCGACGAGTCCCACGGCCTCAAAGTCAATTCTTTCCAAAACATCGTCTAAAATGACAAGAGCCTTCCCCTCTTTTATCCTGGCCCGTAGGAGATTCGCCCTTGTTCCCATATCCACAGATTCATCAACATCCATCCTCAACTTTTTGGTAATTGCTTTTTGAATTGTTTCATTGTCTTTTTTTTCTTTTACGTTTAGAATTATAACCACATCATCAAATAACTTCTCTTCCATAGCTTCTCTGTAAACCTCTTTGGCAAGTGTTGTCTTCCCAACGCCCCCTAATCCGTACACACCAATCTTGTTGATATCAGGTTTTTTCAATTGCGTAATGATATCCTTCACCATTGAAGTCCTTGATTCAAAGGCCATGTACTCGTCGGAGGCTATGGCAGATATGTCTTCCACAGCAGCATTGTAAGAGATACTGGCAAACTCTTTTTTATTTTCATGTTCTTCAATCTTTCTGACCAATTTAGTTGATTTTCTGCTGAGCTGATGATAGGATATCAGGTTAGGACATACATAGAGACACTTTGTCTTTGCAAAGCCTTCATCATCCAATAATGCTTCTGCCTCTCGAGAGATCACATCCGCTTCTGTCTGCCAGTTCCGGACATCAGCTTCCACTTTTTGATTAACTTTTCCTTCGACTTCTTCAACCGCATGGTTCATCCTTTGTTTGACAGCATCAAAATTCTTCAATGTACTCCTTAGATCTTTAAGGTTGCTTTTGTAGAAAATGACATAACTCACTTGGCGTCCAAGTGGTCTAATTGTGTAGTTAATTATTGTAGGAATAATTGCGGCGATTATCCTTATCGCCATGGCACCTTCAGCTTACCAATTCGTCTGCTTCTTCTATCTGTTGAATATATATGAATCCAAACAAAAATTTAAGGATACGAGAAATGAATCATTTTTTTTTTCTTTCAAAGCAGATGAAATTAAAAAAATGAAACAAATGAAACAATGGGTCATACCTTAGCTCGTGATCGAAGAAAAACATAGCAGTATACAAATGAAACAAAAATAAAAGCAAAAAGAAGGTTATACCACACTTGCAAGAAGTCGATATGATGGACAAGTTTTCATATACAATTATTATACTAAAATAAACTTGCTTGGTACGGAACTTAAGCAACTGTTTTCAAATCTTAAAAACAAAGAAAACATATATAATTTGCTTTGAATTTCACTGAGACATTTTAACAAACAACATATCTGCACGCTTAAAGCCGGTGCATGAGCACTCTGCTAAGGCTCGTTGAACACTGTACCACATAGCTACTGAGCTAGATGGTACGATGGAGTTGACCCCCGATTCTCGCGAGCTGACTGAGTCAATACACTCTGCTAAGGCTCGTTGAACACTGTACCACATAGCTACTGAGCTAGATGGTACGATGGAGTTGACCCCGGATTCTCGCGAGCTGACTGAGTCAACTCTGCTAAGGCTCGACAAGTTCCAGAGGCTCATGACGACCTCTAGTTTACGAAATAAATCTGAGGCCATCAACCGCGAAATCAGGATCAGAGATGGAAAGGTCGAGCAGAGCAAGGAGGCTGCCAAGCGTTTGAGTTTGTTCATCTTGAAGAGAATTCAATTTTTTTACTTAAAAGTATGATAATGGCAGCCATGATGATTGGTCCTAGACGAAGGAAGATGGAGGAAAAACAAGGTGAAAAAGTTGCGAGGAGGAAGAAAAGAGGAGTTATTGGCGTCTGAGTTTGTGTGTTTAAAAGAATTTTTGTAATACTTTGGGAAGTGTTATTGGCACTCTAAAAATCTTATTCTACATTACTCACAAGTATATTTTTCTTTCCCAATATAGAAAATTTGGGGTGTAGAATGAGATTTTTGGAGTACTAATAACAATTCCCTTTTGCATTTTTATGTTTAGATAATGTATATGTTAGTTGAATTTTATAATGATCTTTTTTTGAAAAAAAATATTGAAACGCGTATTGTATTCAGATACATATAGATAAGGGTAATGTTAGGGAGATCAAATTTGCAAATCGAATGATGTGTCACAAATAGAAAATTAGCACGTTAATCAACGCTTGAGTTATATTCCAATTATCACATCCACATCATTTGGTTTACAATTTCTTTTCTTTTTTTTAAATTTGGTCTCCCAAGTATTACGCTATAGATAATGTCAAAAGCCAATAATTTTGTGTTTGATAGTAATATCTTTGTAATGTATAAGAATAATGGCAGTGCTGGTGAGATGGTGATTATGGCAAAAGTTGTGCTAGAAGCAATGGTGGTTAGGTTGGTTGTAGTAGTGATGGGGACACACCCATTGGATGGTGACAATAGTTGAGTGGGAAAAGGGTAATGGTAGACTGGTAGTAGGAATGATGGTGATGGTAGTCGCGGCAGAAGGTTGTTGTGGTAACAATGCTAGAGAGGAACAGTATCAACAACATTGATTGAGAGGTTGCGATGGTAATGATGACAAAGATGGTAGAGGTTGTGGTGGCAATGGTGGTAATAGTGATAATGACATCAACTGTGAAATCCCGGCCCCGAATTTCACTATTTAAAATTACGTATTTTGTATTCTTAGTTTTGACGCCTTTATATTTGTGGCGTATAATTTTTTTTAATAAGTAAAAGGATGAAAACGCCCTTAATGAATTAAATGGATTTTTTGAGGACGTATTTAATTCCTATATATTTTGTCACTTTATTTATATTTGGATAGTACTCGTTGATACGAACGCGTGGGCGCAAACGAAATGTAATTTGGAGTTATAACAAAAGAGTTATAAACGAACAAAGTTAAGGGCAAAATTGTCATTTGATCATAAATTTGGAAGACTCCATATTTGTTGCACTAATTTTTGGTGTCATATGTGTGGCGATGATGGGAAGAAAATGAGAGAAAGGAGAGAAATGAGAGGGAAACAGGGCAATCAGGATGAGAAAAAATGAGGGAAATGAAGGAAGAGAGAAGAATGGAACCTCGACCCCACTATCCGACCGGCGACCCGACCCAACTTCCAACATGCAATCCGATGCCTTCTCATATCATTTTCAGGTGAATTGTGATGGGGCAACACTTGAGAACGCATCATTGATCTCTTCGCTTCCATTTTCACCTAGAAATTGAAAGAATTGGGCCTCGGTTTCCTCTAGAACACGCCGACTAGCTCTGTGGGTGCACGACGGCGATCTGCTTTTCCTACATGAATCACCATAGAAAACCACCAACAATCAACTCCTTTTAGGCCTAGGAACAAACCCCAAACAAGTTTGGGGGCGGTGGAGCACCGAAGAAGATGAATCAAAGTGTACACATTTCAAGGGTTTCCGGCGGATCGAGGCGATTTCAGGTGTTTCCGGACCGAATTGGAATTTGGCCCAAGTATGAAAGTTCTTCCCCTTGATGAGTTCTACATTTTTGTAAAATTTGGTAACTTTTAGAGTTAGTCGGAAAATTGGGTTTCCGTTTGCTGGAAACCGCCACCTGCGGTGGCGCATGGCCCATGGACCGATGATTTTTTTAAGCTAAATTAGATGTCCTGATTTCATATTTGATATCCCCTTGATGTGATTTGATTGTTTGAACCCATTTTCATTATGGTACACCACTTGATCATTATATGAATCGATGATCCGACCGTTGGATTGTCACCAAACTTTAATGTGACAATCCAAACTTTAATGTGTTATAGTACGTAATATTTGAGGACTGTTGGAACTTACGGATCGGGCATATGACATACGGATTTTCTGGAATTGAACTTCTAAATTTGTAAAACTAATTAGTGACGCCACCTAATTTTAGTGATTGGCAAAGATCCGACCGTTGGATCGTTCTGAAATTTTAGGATATTGTTCTAGAAGATTAATGAGACTCTTGGAAGTTACGGATCGATGATTCATGGGTGGATATTCCGGATCGAATTACGTAGGGTTGTAGACCCCACCGCTGATTGAGAGTTGACTTTTGGTCAACATGTCTTGAACCGTTTGAAATACTAAAATTATATTACTAGAGACTTAGTGAGGCTTTGTGGGCTTATCTCAGTGAGTGACTTTAATATATATGTGATATATTTATTACCCTGAAAACCTCTCATGCTAGTATACTTTGTGGATACAACATGGATTTTTAAATTATGTTTTATGTTAAATAATTATTTTTATAAAGTTTGCCATCGATCTACTTTATGAAATGTTATGTGACTTGCCTATTTGAAATGTTTGTTAAACATGAGGGCTAGTAGAGGACCATTACCTTAGTGTTAAGGGGTTAGGTGACACCGTGTCCATACCATGTAGCAGTGGTACATGGATGGTTTTGCTTGGTTAATCTGCGATACGGGACCATACTATTTATGGATCATGCTTAGTTAATATGCGATGGGCGATCCTTATGGCCATACATACTTAGGGGTGATCATGTTTGGTTAATCTGCGATGGGTGATTACTGCCTAACAGTTTTATAGGTGTGACTATGTTTGCTTAATCTGAGATGGAGGGTCACTACCTACTAGGTCATCTTCTCAAAGGTGGTCATGCTTGGTTAATCTGTGATAGGGGACCGTATAATTGTGCTTGGTTAATCCGTGATGGATGATCCTTATGGTTATACGTACTTAGGGGTGATCATGCTTCATTAATCCGTAATGGGTGATCACTGCTTAACAGTTTCGTAGTTATGACTCTACTTCGTTAATCCATGATGGGGGTCACTACCTACTTGGTTATCTTCTCAAATGTGGTCATGCTTGGTTAATCTGTGATAGGGAACCATACAATTATGCTTGGTTAATCCGTGATGGGCGATCCTTATGGCCATACATACTTAAGGGTGATCATGCTTGGTTAATTAGCAATGGGTGATCACTGCCTAATGGTTCCGTAGGTGTGACTCTGCTTGGTTAATCCATGATGGGGGTCACTACCTACTTGGTTACCTTCTCAGGGGTGGCTCCGCTCAGTTAATCTGCTATGGGGGGCCACTTCCTATTTGGCTACTTATGTAGGCTTCGATCGAACTGCGTCCCTCTAACCCTAGTTTTTAATGTATTTATGAACGATAACTTTTGAGAATTTTTGTGGTTTGAATTAGAAAAGCCGTTGGATGTTTGGGTGACTCATTCGTAGTTTTTAATGACTTGGCTATGATTTCATAAGTATGAATTTATATTTGAGGTTTATAAACTATCATCGATGGTTTTTTATTTTTATTTTTATTTATTTATTTATTTTTATTATTGATTATCACATAGGTTGTATTATTGTCACTCACACGAGTTTCGCAGCTTATCTGGGTTCTTGTTTGCCTGGTGCACCATTCTCATGGTGTAGGCACTGATTGTACAGGTGGTAGGTCTGAAAAGATTACAAGAAGTTGCTTGGTATTTTGGTTTCGTTGAGTGGTCTAGAACTTGATAGTGTTGGATTTTGATGCATTATATGTGTTATTGATTGATGTGACTGTAGAATGGTGTTGGAAAACATATATGGGTGAATGGCATACCTGTGTGTGTGGCAATATGACAATTGTTGTTTGGATTATGGTTGATGTGTAGTGTGGTACTTTATGTTTTATGAAAAGTTCAGAGTTTGACAAAGGTGAACTACGAATGGCTTGATCCCTATTTGGGGTACATAGGCAGTTTAACGAGGAGGTTAGATGCAACCATAAAGTATACAAAATTTACTACGCAATCCGAATCTTGAGTAGTGCTTTGTCCATATCCTGGAGGCAGGGTATGTTAGATATAAGGGTACTTGGTGACGTCACGTGTCGATCCTGGAAGTATGTCGGGATCAGGGCGTGACAGCAACGATAGTGATTGAGCCTTCCTAGCCACTAGGCTTGTGATATCCCGTCTTGAATTTTAGTATTTTATTTCATTTTTAGAAGAATTTTGGAGATTGAATTGGAATTATTTTGTTAACTTCTCAGGTTTCAAGAAAGTGTTTTTGGTCATGTCGAATTTCCTCAACCCTTTCTATCAACTCTTTAGTTGTTTATGTAGGGTTTGAACCCACGACCGCGTAGGGGCAAATAAGAAATTGCCTTATTTCATGGAAGAGCAAAAGTTAGAAAACGGTGTCTCTGTCGTCAGCGGAAGCAGAGTAGCGTTCTATGGCAGCAGCGTGTTGTGAACTAGCATGGCTGCAATACTTGTTTCATGATTTGAGGATTAAAAATCAAGGGCCAGCTACCCTATTTTGTGATAACCAAGCAGCCCTCCATATTGCTGCCAACGAACTAGACACATTGAGATTGATTGTCATTTTGTTCGAGATTAGATTATGGAAGGAAATATCGTCACCAGATTCGTTCCATCCACATTAGGAAGGAGTTTTCGAGGTGCCATTCAAGGAGAAGGTCAAGCCCTTCCTCAAGGATGATTCCAAAAAAAAAAGTAGTGCTTCAAGAGATTGAATCCAAATCTCTATCTTTTGTCTTTAACCCGCGAGCTTAGCCATCAACCTGCCTTTTCTCGGCGAAGCCGACTAGCGTCACCACCGCCAAAGTGAAGCATGCTATCCCAAAATAAAAACCTTATGAAGCACAGATATGGGAACGAGAGCTAGAATTTGGGACTTGGGAAAGGGGGTTCAACATTCCGTGAAAACTCAAACAATCCTAATTTTAAAATGGCAGAGATTCGCCCCGATCGTCAAACCAGTGCAAGTCGCAAGGCGTGGACTAATAATTGTAGCATGTTCCAGTATCAATGAGTGGCCCTCTATCTTATGAACTTATTTCTACGATTGTTTTTCCAGATTCAAATGTTTGGTTGAAAAAATCGTAATTGACCGTGGTTCCATTTTTTTAACATGGCAATACAATCGTTGGATTGTCATAAATTTTAATTGAGGTTTCTGAACTTTAATAAATCGAAAAATTAATATTTAATTAAAAGCTGGTGTTAGGTTACATATTTATTTAGTTCTTAGATATGTACTTGAATTCATATTCTGCTTTTGTTTTAGTGTTTAATGTGTATAATATTCAATTAATGTCTCCCATTAAATATTTGAATTTGTTAATTTACACATTTTAATTTATTAATTTTGTTTAACTTCCTCCAATTATATCCTTATAAATGTACCTAAATGAGAAAATATTCAAAAAATAAAAATAATGACAAATAAGAAACATGTAAATATATAAGTGTACCGAAATATATTAAAAGGAATTGATGTATTTAAATGTTTATGACATACCTAAATGTCTATACTGAAATGTATTATATTAAATTAACGTACTTAAATATCAGTATCGAAATGACCATACTAAAATATATTAAATGAATTAATCTACCTTGATTCCCGCACTTCCCAGGTTGAGCCGCAGGGCCAGGCTCCAATAAGGGCATCCACCTCCTCCTACATTCAAATACCTAAAATAAAGATGATCATAGAAAATGTGAAATATTTGATAGGATCCATTTAGGAAACGTCGAATACCAAAAATATATTAAAATGAATTGATGTACCCAAATATATGTATTGAAATATAAGATGTACTAAATGTCTGTACCGAAATGTATTATATTAAATTAATATACCTAAATATCTGTACCGAAATGACTATACTAAAATATATTAAATGAATTAATCTACATAAATTGTAAGATCCCACATCGACCAACGGAGACGAGGTGATGTGCCTTATATGTACATGTTCCCCTCCCTATAGTACGAGGCTTTTTGGGAACTCACTGGCTTCAGATTCCATCAGAACTCCGAAGTTAAGTGAGTTCGGGCGAGAGCAATCCTAGGATGGGTGTCCCCCAAAGACGTTCTCGTGCCGAAACCCAAAGACAAAATCGTGAAGGTGTGGCCCAAACCAGACAATATCGTGCTATGACGAAGCTGGTTTGGGATGTGGCATAATGGTTCAGAGCCACTCTGTCATTCGGTACGGAAGTTCCGGTGAGGGCGTCGGGTTCCCCTTAAATGAGGTGGATTGTAAGATCCCACATTGACCAACGGAGAGGGGGTGATGTGCCTTATATGTACATGCTCCCCTCCCTGTAGCACGAGGCCTTTTGGGAACTCACTAGCTTTGGATCCCATAAGAACTTCAAAGGTAAGTGAGTTTGGGCGAGAGCAATCCTAGGATGGGTGACCCCCCCCCCCCCCCCCCCCCCCCGCGGGAAGTTCTCGTGCTGAAACCCAAAAACAAAACTATGAAGGCGT
Source organism: Pyrus communis (assembly GCF_041283825.1). Classification (NCBI taxonomy): domain Eukaryota; kingdom Viridiplantae; phylum Streptophyta; class Magnoliopsida; order Rosales; family Rosaceae; genus Pyrus; species Pyrus communis. The sequence continues at coordinate 26,893,185 of NC_142573.1, forward strand.
GGTCCAAAGCGGACAATATTGTGTTATAGACCAACCTGTCTGGGATGTGACATAAATGAAGAATAGAAAGTGTATTGAAATATAGTTAGGGATGACAATTTTAACCGCTAAACCCGATAACCGTGGATAACTGCCTGAATGGATTGGATTTGTATATGAAAATTCGAGTATGGTATGGATTTGGGGAAAAATCGTGAACTTTATTTGATTATGGTTTTGGATATGGTTATAGGGGTCCCCAATCCGTATCCGTCCCCGAATCAAACCTGAATATATATATATATATATATATATATATATATATATATACACACACACATAATTTTATTCAATTTACCGAACCCTCCCTATACTATCTTTATTATGCACCAAACATCATGCATGGGGTATATCAACAACCTCATCAATTCAATACTCTTATTGTTATACTCAACCAAATTAATTCATCGAATCATTTTATATATCAATTATCAAATATTACAAGTTTATCAGATTCATCTCTCTTCAAGAGTCTCACTGTCAAGAAATTGGTGCATGTTATCATAAACAACTTCAAATATATTGTTAGTTTTTTGTAATTGGATGTTGCTAATTAATGACGGAATTAGTATGTATTAAAATTTATAATGCGTCAATTAGATAAATATATATATATATACATATATATATATATATATTTTTTTTTTTGTTTTTTGACGAAGATGGATATAACCTATAACCGATTGAAAATCTGTTATCCGGTGGATATGGTTATGGATAATCCCCGATAGTTAATTTGCGGTTATGAATATGGTTAATTTTCGTGGTTATGGGGATGAATATAATATTTTCGTCCCCAAACCGAACCGTTGCCATTCTTAAATATAGTTTACCTAAATAATGATAACAAAAAAAAAATATATATATATATCATAATACAATTAAATGAGGAAAAAGAAAAATAATATAATTATGAGGTTACTAAATGCATCAAGGGACTAAATTTGATTTTAATCTTACACAATGTTTTAGTTTAAAAGTTATATTTTTGAAGGATTAGAATGCAGTTTTGTATTTTAATATGTTGTTGTTGGTACTGTGTGTGACTTGCAGAAACTTACGTATGTAAACCTGAAGTTCGTAGACCTTAGATCAAAGATTTTAGGGTTTAGGACCCTGGGGGCGCCACTTTAACCAAATGGCTAACTATCTATCAGCGTTCCCCATAGCATCCTAGCATCTCATAGCCAACATATACGATTCTGATTTGATTGTTGTTCCACTTGATCTCAAGTTGACTGGTAAAGCAATAATATGGGTTAAACAAAACGAACAAATTCACACAAACAACTAAAAACCTCATAAAGAGCAGAGGAATGAAACAAAAAACAAGGAAAAATCAAAAGACGCACCTTGTACCTTGTCTCTCCAGATTCCTTTGCCTATCGAACACTGGAGCACAAGTTGTTTGTTTATAAAGCCAACTGCGTATATATGCCTTTTTTTCCCTTTCTAAGTAAAACCGAGTGATGGGAAATTGAAATTGTCAAAAAATGAAATCAAGAGGCACGGAAAAGAACGAAATTGACCGAACGTAATTTTTCTTTTTTCTTTTTTCTTTTGGTTTTTGGATTCGACTTTTCACTTTTAAAAGTAAAGGAAAGTAGATTAAGCAAAAGAAGGTTGCTGTGATAAAGAAACCAAAACCAGACAAGAGAAGGGCAATGGGAAGAACAACTCTCTTAGCAGATAATGAGAAGGGCAATGGGAAGAACGATTCTCTTAGCAGAAGAAGATGAGATAAATACTGCATGAGAGAGATAACGTGGTACGACAAAGAATTGCAATTGAAAAAGACTAAAAGCGAGGACTTAGTGGTCCTTGGTAGGCAAGAAATAGCTGTATTAGTTGACGTCAATCTTAAATTATAACTTAATTTTCCTGGCAATTATTTAGCACTTTAGCGTGGGAATCTACACCAATTATTTAGCACATTTGATTCATCGACGAAATTGTACTGACTGTATTAGCTATGAAAATAATTTTATTTTATTCTATTATGTTGGGGTTTGAATCTGATTCAAGTAAGCACTTGACCAGTAAGCTTTTTAAGTTGATCAGTAAACCTTAGGAGGTCGCATGATCACTTGATCAGGAAGCTTTAAGAGGTCGCATGATCACTTAATCAGAAGTGCGTATTAATTTTTTACTATGGTAAAATGACAATTATTTCCCCATTGTGTTTGTACATCATTTAAGATCGAACAATTAAAAATTACGTAATACAAAATATTTTGAAGTACCATATAATTTTTTGAACGGAAGACGAAAGTAGCAATTACATATATTATGTTATGTGTGTCGTCATCCAGAAAATAAGCAGGGTGTCATAATGATGTGAACTGTGAGGGAGGCTTGATAAACTTGTACAGCCGGCTGTCATAACGCTAGAATATGTATATGAACATATAATTCAACTCTTATGTCGCTATAAAGGAAATTAATAGAGAATTTTAGTCATTAAAAAATTAATAATTCAACTGCAAAATTAAAATATTAAATCTACACTAATACCCACTACTAGTGAACCAACACTTATTAATTTGAAGATTTGACATAATGTTAGAAAATGGATATGAAACCAATAATTCAACTCTTATCTAGGGATGGGCAAACGGGTAAAGGAACCGCGTGTCGGGATAGGTAATGTAGGTTCGGGGTGGGTACGGGACATTTCCAAATATTGTAGAGAGTAAACGGGCCGTGCCGGGATGGGGCGGGGCGCTGTCAAATACGGGGCGGGCCAGGTCCTAATCCTTAGAAAAAGGGACCCCAGACTGACCAGTTTCTAATAATAATGAACGGTCGAGATTAAATGATACCCTATCATCTAATCTCAACCCTTAATTCCTACCCTAGTCGATGTCTCATGTGTCCACTGTCCAGGTTTCCACTTCCAGTTTCAGCTTTCAGTCACTCACTCCAATCTCCATCGTCTTCTCGAATCTCGACGACATCACCCATCCAGCTCACCACTGTCGCGATGGATAACAGCACCACCTATCCAGCCATCCTCCTCGACGACATCCCAGAGAACCCAGGTCCAGAACCAAGACTCGATTCTCTCCTCTTGGACAACACCACCGCCGTCGCAACCACCATCACCCCATCACCGCCATCTTGGATGCTGCTACCAGCCATCATCCCTCTAAAATTTGGGTAATTTTGAATTAGGGATTTGTTATTAATTTGAATTTCGGGTATAGGGATTTTAGGGTTTTTAAATTAGAACTTGCGATTTTAGGGTTTTTGAACTAGGCTACTAGAGTTAATTTTGCAATAGATTGATGATTGGTCTGTTTGCTTCTGAGAACCCAGAGGGCCTTTGATAATATTGAATGTTTGGATTGGACTATTAGAAATCCTGTTTGCAGTACATATGCAGCAACAACTTTGTTTGATGAATAAATCAGGTCATATTGTTTGTTTTTGGTTCCGATTTGAACGCTACGAAATCCTCCTGGCAACGGGTCTAGACAACCTAAGGCGATTTGTGTTGGTTAATGCTTTAAAGTTCAATGTATCTGTCAATTTATTTAAAATGTTAATGCTTTAAGCCTTTTGATTACAAAGCCAAATTACTGCTCTAAACTAGGAAGCAGGGGCTAGGGAGTAGGGACTAGGGAGGGTTCAAACCCCGAACGGTAAGCTTTATATCAAACCCCATATAAGGTTATGTAATTTTAAGAGAGCTGTTGCATAAATCATTTCTTCTGCTAAATCTGCACATTGACACCTCTGAGAGAATTTTAGAAAATAATGTCAAAGCATCAGATTAGACCAATCTTTGTCATTTGTATACGTATGATATGCTTTGAGTGCGGGAGTTCATGTTTGAATCTCGATATTTCATACTAGAATGCTACCGAAATGCATGTTGAGGAATTGGCTTCCCTTTGTTAAAGACAATCTTACTTGCAAGCATCTTATTCTCTCAGTGGAAGAGTAATTGGTGGACTTGCTTCAGAGTGATACTAGACATGTAAGACAAACTCCTAAATGTTATTAGCATTGCCATTTCTTATGAGATTAGTTTTAGAGTAAAACATTAAAATTATATGGAGCAGGAGTGATGCAATTCTTTGTGGTATATCTACAGTAAAACTGACACGCCCCGACCCCGATATTCCCCGAATACCAGAATAGGCACGTGCTGGCCGACACCCGAGGGTGACGAAAGCCATTTATTGAGTGCAAATGCTGAAAACAAGAGATATATAAGGCTTATAAATGTAAAATAATAATGAATATGCAAATAAGGACCGTGTTCAGATCACACCACTAATCTAGAGCACTAAAAGAAAATAATAATAAAATTGAATGAAATAAAGGAGAGGGTCCTACACCGAGAGGACTCGAAGATGCCGATGCGGAAGTGCCTGGACGTCAGGATTGCATGTCTCGATTCTAAGTCCTGAAGGGGGCGTAAAACAAACATGAGTGGACCAAGTTGATATATATATATATATATATATATATATATATAATAAAACAATTATCAACGTACTAACCCCCAGGTTTTATGAAAACACAAATATAATGATAAACATAGGTTTTCTGAAACCTAGCATGTCGTACAATGTCTCAAATCATAATTCGCATAAATAATAAACACTAGTGAATGTCCGATAACTCTTCAGGCCCCATGTCGGCTTCCCGTCTCTGAGCCGACAGTCAGAGGACAATACACTTCAGGCCCCATGCCAGCTTCCCGTCTTTGAGCAGACAGTCAGAGGAAAACACAGTCCAGGCCCTATGCCAACACCAAACCGTCGCCCAGGACGGACCGGATCTATCCCTACGTCCCGTAGCGAAAAGGACCACTAGGTAAGTACAAAACCAATGAACATACATATATTGAAAATCAATTTCATAGTATAAAGTCATGCATCATCTATACTATAAAGAGGTGTTCTAAACATGTACTAAATATCATATCGTCATCCATCAGATATTCTATAAGAACATGGGTTATAGGAAAAATAGTAATAATTCAAACTGGCCTTAGTAAGCATGTTATCTCGTAAAACGTTATCATGCTTTTCATATATGCATTTCTACTATTAAAACATGCATTTTTATAAGGGGTCCACTCACAGTACTTCACCATCGAAAAGCCACGCCATCTAGCGAAGACGGAAATGCCACAGATAATCACCCCTAAGCATATAAATGGTACATTTAGTCAAACTCTACTCAAACGACTGAATTTGGGAAAACGAATATCGAAAACGGGTTTAGGACATCGAAATTAGCCTAGGAGGGGTCCCACATGAAACCCCAAAAGTCAACGGTCAAAGTCAACGTTGACCGTTGACCGGTCAAAATCAAAGTCAACGCTGACCGTTGACCGGGTCAACGGTCAGACCGGGTCCGGGTCAACAGGTCAAACGGGTCTGGGCTTGGATCCGGGTTGGGTTAAAGGGTTTGAACTTGGGTTGGATCCGGGTTTTGGATTAAGGGTTTGGGTCTAATGGGTTTAGGGTTAACGGGCCGAAGCCCCTAAAAGGAACGGCCCAAAGGCCATTAAATTAACAAAACAAAACAAAATAAATAAATAAAAAGGTTGGGTTGGGCTACCCAGGGTTTTGGGCTTGGCAGGAAAGGCCCAAAGGCCTTGGCTTTTGGTGGTTCGCCGGATTCCAAGGCAGGAGAAGGCCGGTTTTCGGCCGGAGAATTCCCAAGCTCCGATGGAGCTCAAAACTCAATCAAAACATGTCATTCAATACACCAAATTGAAGCCCCGACGGTAAGGAATCGAAATATACCCTTGGTTCCTGTCATCGTGGCTGGAGTTGGCCGAAAAACAGCCTGGAAGCCACGGGTGTCCGCCGGAAACTGGGTAAGATTCAAATGAGTATAACTTCTTCAATACTCAATGAAATTGGGTGAAACAAAAAGGAAAGTTGTAGTACGCAGCGAGACGAAGAGATTGATACCTTGCACACTGACCAACTCGCCGTGGTTTGGCCGGAACTTGCCTCGAAAGGGGCGGTGCTTGCCGGAAAACTGGGAAATCTCTCCGAGGTGGTTTCTTCATGGTTTGACATCCAAAACACAACCACGGGGTTAGAAAAGAACTATAGGGATGAAAAGAGAATCATTTGGAGTGTTTTGAGGCTTACCCAAAACGGAAGGACGAGGAACTCGTCCGAGTTCCTCTGTGCTCCACAGAGACGAAGAGAGGGAGAGAGTTGACATGGTGATGCTGCTGTTGTTGTGGTGTTTGATGATAAGGGAGATGAGGGTTTGTTGGTGTGTGTGTGTGTGTGTTCTGCTCGGAGGGGGGGAGAGAAAGACAGAGAGAAAGAAAGAGAGAAGAGTGAATTTTAGAAGAAACAAAAGAAAGGGAAAGGGATCCAGGAAACAAGACAGGGGGTGGGCCCCTTGGACTTACCGATTAAGACTAAAAACAATTTTAAAAAGGAAAGTATCCCCCAAACTTAATGAAAATACAAAAATACCTATTTTCTTCTGTAAATTCTGGAACAGGTTGTTATAAAAACTCGAGAAGTCATTTAGTTTCGATTGGTGTTCTGTAGCATCTGGTTGTGAGTTACAGATGTTTTCGTCTTTTTTTTTCTGTTCTTTTTCTGTTGATTGGAGTATGGTCTTGTTTTGATGTAGAACTTAATATTAGTGGAAAGAGCTTCACTGGTTTGTTAAATAATTTGCAACCAAGACACCTTTTTTTTTTCTTTTATTGTGGACAAGTTTCAACAGAGACTAATTTTTCCATATTCATTTATTGGAATCTTGATTCCTTATAGAAACATAACCTTCATGTGCTCTCTCTATTTTTTGAAATATGGGGTGTTGAAATTAAAGTGGGAACAAAACCTTCATGTGCTCTTCCTATTTTTTGAAACATCCGCAAGCAAAGTATGGCACTGAATTATAAATAGAACTATTTATGTATTTATCATTATGGTGGTAAAAAGAAGTGTTAAATAATGTGATATATTTGTACAAATGTTAGTTTTTTTTTTTAATATATATATAACCAAAAAAAAAAAAAAAAAACCAAGGACCCGTGGACCTGATCCGTTTCAACTGGGCCGGGTTAGGTCTGGTTTCTATATTAGAATCTACTATCCCCAACCCGGGGCAACCAGTGCCCATCCCTACTCTTATGTCGTTATATAGGAAATTAATTGAAAATTGTAGTTGTTGAAAATTTAATACTCAAGTGCAAATTACCAAAAAAAAAAAAAAAAAAAAACAAAAAACAAAAAACAAAATGTTACTATGTCCACTCCTCTTTCTTATTTCATCACCCCACTTATTTTGTCACCCACCATTATAGACACATGATATTTTTGCCATTCACCATGAACAGTAAGAAAAATAAGAAATTATATTTTTACCACCTATTTGTATCATCTCTCTAATAGAGATGAAACCTACTTGGGTTAGCCGGCCTTACCTCTATTAAAGAGATAATACAAAAATGGTACAAATAAATGGTATGTAGTATTACTCAAGAAAAATAGAATACTATTTTTACGCCCACCATTATTCCTGAAATACACTGTTCTGAAAATCCCCACCTAGCGTCGTCTAGGCCAGGTCTAGGTGCTAGGTTGTTGGCCATTGTCCCAATTAATGCCTAGACGTTTGAAAATTAAAAAAGTGCACCTAGACTTGCTGAGGCACCCTCATAGGTTGCCTAGGTGTCCACCTAGTTTTCCCAGACCCTTCTAGGTTGCAACTCACTTAAACATAAAATAGATAACTTTTATTTTGTATTTTAATTTTTCAATAAATTGTAAGAGACTTATTGAATACTTAAATGAACACACATTATATGTTTGTTCCCCATATTTTTCCTTCTATTCCAATACTTCATAATATATATATATATATATATATATATATGTCATTCTATTTTGTAGTTTATGATGAAATTATATATATTTTAAGTATAAACAGACACTTATTTACCCAAAATATAATAGATCTACTTAAATCCACCTAGTCAGCTCAAGCGCCCGCCTAGCCGCCTAGGTGCTAGGCCCCAGCCTGCCGCCTAACTAGCGCCTAGCGTCTTTTAGAACCTTGCTAAAATAAGATTATATATTAAAGCGTGAATTGCCAATTTAGTCCCTGAATTATCACCTAAGTGATTATTAGGTCCCTAAACTTTTTTTTTTTTTTTTTCAAAAAAATATGTCTTTGAATTATAAAAATCTGCCAATTACATTCTTAATATCATATTCCAAGTTACTATATTCAATTTTCCATCATTTTAAGTCACATTACTTGCATGTAATACACATTGGAAGCTAGATTGGTATTTTTCATAAAGAAATAGTGTATGTTGAAGGGTAAATTATGTTAGATTCGCAATCTATATGAAATGTTAAGGGCTTATAGGCGAAAAAATGACAGTATTACACTCTAAAGTTTGTCAAGTGACTTAAATTGATGAAAAATTGGATCAACTAGCTTTGAATATAGTAGTAGGGATGAAATTAACAATTTTTAATGAATCTAGAGATTTATTTTACCAAAAAATAATTCAGAGACCTAAATTTCACTGAGATGATAATTCAAGAACTAAATCGACATTTCATCCTAACCACATGTTGGAGTGTGCAGAAATCAGCTGCATAATGATTTCCCCAAATCCACCCGCGCAACCACCCCCAACAACATAGTTGTGCCTTCCAGCTAACAGACAGAACCAACCCCAGTCCCAAATCTTGGAGGACCACCACTAGACTTGTAAACGATCAATTTTATTGGGTTCCGGTTAGTTTTAACCCAATCTGTTAAGTTAATGAGTCATTTAAATTTAACCTGTTAAGTTAATGACTCGCTAAGCTAATGACTCATCCTTTTAACCCATTTCACTCGTTAACAAATTTTTTATTTTACATTCTAATACTAATTACATGTATTTGGTACTGGGTTGCTAAAAAAAAAAGCAAATGACAATCTCATTTTCCCACACTAGCCCACATTTTACATCCGTTTTTCAACTACCAAACAGAATAATGAAAGGGAAATGGATCCTCTCCAAGGCAACCCCTCGGGATCCTTCTGACCAGTGTTAGTAGGCCGTTGGATTTTTATCCAATGGCTACAATTATTATAACTTTTAGAGGGCCTCTTGTTTGTAGCCGTTGGATAAAAATCCAACAGCCCACTAACACTGGTTAGGAGGATCCCGAAGGGTTGCCTCGGATCCATTTCCTAATAAAAGCATAACTTATTGACCATCGTTCATGGTCCTTCCTATGCCAGCTGTAAAGAGGAATCACATATGGGCGTTCAAAAACCTTCAAGAGAAAAACAAAAATGAATTGTTATTAACACTCTAAAAATCTATTTGCAATTCAAAACTTTTTATAATTCAAATGAAAAATACACTTGTGAGGAGTGTAGAATGAGATTTTTGGAATGCTAATAACAGTTTCCAAACAAAAACCCAAAACAAATATATGAAAAAAAAACAATATAATCATAAAGAATTGAAAAAACAACCACGAGTTAGTGGTAAATGACGGATTTCGAGGCTTCCTTCAAATTAAAAATTAGAGGTCTTAGGTTCAAAACTCGATGCTAATGTAGGGTTCAAAACCCGATGTTGGTGTGGAAGCTAGACTTGTGGCCAGAGAGAGGTTGAAATGCCTCTACGAGTCTTCTTGGCCTCCGGAAGGGATCGATAATTGTGGCTTGCCAGCCAGAGAGAGGCTGAAATGCCTTTGCGAGTCTTCTCGGCCTCCGGAAGGGATCTATAATCGTGACTTGCCACCGGTTGTCTCTTTTTTTTTTAAAAAAAAAAAATTCAAAAATCCAAAATTTGGAAATGAAGAAGGTGTTGGAACTTGTGTTATGTGGGACTGCCAGTCCCACATCACCCAAACACCTTTAACACTACATCTTTATAAGTGAGTTCACTCACTTATAGTTTGAAATGAATTGGGCCAAAGCCATGGACCTTAGGCCTCAGACTTGGAGGGTTTGGGTGTATATATTAAATGTCAAAGATGGGCCTTGGGCCTTGGGGCTCTTGGGCTCGGATGGATGAAAAACACAAGTTACGTTTTTTATTTTTTGGATTCAGTTTTTTCCGAAAAGATAAAACTGATTGAACAGTTACGTTCAGTTTTTAAAATTGATTGAACAGTTGCATTCGGTTTTTTAAAAACTGATAAGCATGAACGGTTGTATTTGTTCAAATTATGCCATTATATATATGGCAATAAAATCAGAAACTCATCATCAATTTCATTTTTTCCTTTCTCCATATTTCACAAAGAAACGCTCAATCAATTCGCCAAGAATCCGAGTTCGTGTGCAATAACTTGGATTAGATAGTTGTATCCTGCAAGATAAATGTCCATTTGAACTACTGCACTGGTGTAGGGACGTATTTCTGTCTTAGGAGATTGCTACTGCAAGCCTCTATCTTCCTATCCAAGTTAGTGTTTTATGGTTTATTAATTGTTTATATTGTAAGATAGATATATATATATATATATATATATATATATATATATTGTATCCTTGTGAAATTTCTATTCGAAATAAACTGTGCAATTGTTGTATAATATATACTTAACATTTGATTGGTTCTAACAATCTAAGATAGAAGTATGGATCAATCAAATGTTGGTGTCGTCAAGCAACACGTTGAGAAACTTGAGAAGTTCAAAGGAGTTGATTTCAAATGTTGGCAACAGAAGATGTTGTTCTACTTACCAACTCTGAACTTGAGTAATGTGATTACTTCTGAGGCCCCCAAAGCACCAGAAGAGGGAGATATTCCTGCCGAAATTCTGTAGGCTACAGAAGCCTGGACTCACAGTGAATTTCTATGCAGGAACTACATTTTGAATGCTCTAGATGACTCTCTGTATGATGTTTATTCATCATATAAGACAGCGAAAGAACTGTGGGAGTCTCTGGATAAGAAGTACAAGTCTGAAGTGGCAAGTTCCAAGAAGTTTGTAATTGGAAAATTTCTGAATTACAAGATGAGTGACACCAAGTCTGTTGTCAAGCAAGTTGAAGAACTCCAAGTGATTGTTCATGAGTTAGATGAAGAAAACCTTGGTCTGAAAGAAGGTTTTGTGGTTGGCTCTATCATAGAGAAACTACCTTCGAATTGGAAAGACTTCAAGATTTATCTGAAGCATCTAACTGAAGACATGAGCATGGATCAGTTGATTCTCAAACTGCGTGTGGAGGAGGATCATCGCAAAAAGGAGAAGTATGATGTCTCATCGCTGGAGGCAAAAGCCAATATTGTGGAAGGAGGTGACTCACACAAGGCAAGGCACCATCAGAAAAACAAAGGCAAGGATGCTACAAAGAAAGCAATGATTGCTGTGAAAGGGAAAACCTTCAAGAAAATCAAAGGAGGTTGCTGGGTTTGTGGAAAGACAGGTCATAGGGCAAAGGACTGCCGCCACAAGAAGGATCAGAATTCTGGAAGTTCCAATTAAGCAAATGTTGTAGAAGACACGTTTGTTGCTGTTGTCTCTGAAGTCAATTTATTGACTAATTCAAATGACTGGTTTGTTGATACAGGAGCAACAAGGCATGTGTGTGCTGATCGAAATTTATTTGTTACTTACCAATCTGTTGATGGTGGAGAAAATCTGTACATGGGAAATGCAATTGCGTCTGCCGTTGCAGGGAAAGGAAAAGTGACGCTCAAACTCACTTCCAGAAAAGAGCTTTCACTCACCAATGTTCTGCATGTTCCTGATATTCATAAGAACCTGATTTCTGGATCGCTTCTGAGTAACAAAGGTTTCAAAATTGTGTTTGAATCTAACAAGTTTGTAATCACCAAAGGTGGGGTGTATGTGGGAAAGGGCTACCTGGTTGAGGGGCTCTTCAAAATGAATGTACTTTCTGTTAATGTTATTAATAATAACAAGCCTAGTGCTTCTTCTGCTTACTTGATTGAGTCCTCTACATTATGGCATGCAAGATTAGGTCATGTTAATTTTCGTTCTCTTCAAAGAATGGTTAACTTAGGCCTATTGCCAAAATGTTCCATGAACAAAGTATCTAAATGTGAGATATGCACATAATCTAAATATGCAAGACACTCATATGAATCAGTGGAAAAATCCAACGAAATACTTGGTTTAATCCATAGTGATCTTTGTGATTTCAAATCCACACCAACTCGTGGAGGAAAGAACTATTATATCTCTTTCATTGATGATTGCATCAAGTATTGTTATGTCTATTTGATTCATAGTAAAGATGAAGCTTTAAACATGTTTAAGACATTTAAAGCCAAAGTCGAAAATCAACTAGACAAAAGAATAAAAGTCTTAAGATCGGATAGAGGTGGTGAATACGAATCTAATGACTTTGCAGAATTTTGTTCGACACATGGAATAATACATCAAACAACAGCACCATATACTCCTCAACAAAATGGAGTGGCTGAACGGAAAAATCGTACATTGAAGGAAAAATCGTAAATTGTGCAATTATTGTATAATATATACTTAACATTTGATTGGTTCTAACAGAAGGTACCCACAAGATCAAACGGAGAGTATGAGAAGTATGAGAAGGATGGAATGGACATTGTGGGCCACCCAGAATGGTATAGCCAACCCGAAGCCAGAAAGCAGGTGGACCACCAGTGCCTCGCTGTGGATATTGCTTTCGAGGAGGGTTTATCGGCTATCTCTTTGGTCTTCTGCTTCGTTATTGCTTTTTGAAATAAGCTGCTTCTGCAAAAAGCAATCTCCTTTGATTGTTGGGTATTCGATTGTGTGTTTGTATTCGATTGTCTTATTCTTTATTAAATTTACACACACCACTCTCAATTAGCAAGCGTTAACAGATCTTGCGGTAGACACAAAATGCCCTGTTCTTTAACTAGTGATTATCGAGTTTTCTCCGTTAAAAACCCGACCGGTTGAGCATCCAAATAATAATTTTAATAGGTCGGTTGGGTCGAGTTAATGGACTAGGTTTAAAATGCCTAGTCTAACCATCACGACTCCCCAAGTCTCCTATGTCCACCCATCTAGGCCTTCTCTGTACATAATTTTTAGTCGTCGAATTCGAATCAATATAACAAGCTATTGTGTGAGAGAGATGGGAAACATGAAGTTCACAAAGAACTCCAACTCCATCATATCCAGCACAAGAACATGGCAGTCCCATGCTTAAATTAGCCTCATACTTCCTCAGCCAAGGCATCAAGCCAATGATGGGTTGGCTGGGAGCATGAACGGAGCCAATGAAGGCTAATTGGGGGCAGGTGCTTCCATTCAAGTAATTTGTTTGTTAAGTTGCAAACTACAGTTATTTACTATACACGCGTTATCTTTAAAAAAAATATATATGTATATAATATCCAACATACTACTTATACTCTATATCAAATATTATATGAGCAAAAGTACTCTTATTTTGTCATTCAAATTGAAGAACTCCTCTTCCGCCCATCATGTATTAATATTTTCCTCATCACTTTCCAATTTTCCACTACTATATATAGAAATTTTTGCAACATGGCATTGCGATACATCATCATTTAAAATCATTCCTATTATCATATTGAATATAAATCATACTTTAATAAAGTTTTCTTAGTTGATTTTTGGGATGCCCCCACTAAAAATAAAATTCTAGCTTTGTCCCTGGCTGGGAGGGAGAAGTTGGGTGATGGGTTGGCTGCCACGGTTGACCGTGGGGTTGACGAGCATTTGTTTCATTTTCAATTTTATGTAGAAGTCTTCATTTGTTAAAATAATATTTTGATTAGGTCCTTTAAAGTCATTTTATATGAGGTGAATTTATCAACAAAATATTCTATTTAATTTAAAGTGGTGAGAAAATTAAACAATGGGGTGGATTTAATATCTCTCTTTAAAAAATAATCTCTTCTAATACCCACTACTATTGAACAACCACTTATTAATTTGAAGATTCGTCATTTCTTTATCTTTCTATTTAGAGTTGACAGCACAAGCGATTAAATTTTAAATTTCGATAGTCATTAAGGGAATGCTAGTTGTTCTTTTTATAAGAGTTGAGTGTAACAAAGTTTTTTGAAGTATACCATAAATTTAGTTTTGATCTCTAAACTCTAGTTATTGTTGCTTTCACCCTCGAATTGTCTCGTTCCCTAGGTCCCTATTTGTAACCGTTGGATCAAATTTCAATGGTCCAGATCCCCTGAACTTGGTGGATTAGAAGGAATGGATCCACTACCATTATGATGACATATATAGATTTTTTTTTTTAAAACGATGTTATCTACATTAAAAGGTAAAGGGTGTGCTTAGCCTCACAATGAGCTAGTAATAATGTGGTTCAAACTCGCATATGGCGAGAATTGAACCTAAGACCTCTCACTTACAAGTGAAGAGGAATACCACTAGACCGTAGTACTAAGTGACTGTGACATATATAGACTTTATCTCTACTATTATAAATTGTTTATATGTTTTTTCATAGATTTAAAAAATTCTTTTTTATTTTATTTTATTTTATTTATGAGTTTAGAGACCAAAACTAAACTCAGTATAATTCAAGGATCTTTACTACAATTTAGCTTTTTATAAACTAGTTAATCCTTTTACTAGTGAATGGTAAATGGAAGGACTTGTAAATGGCGTGCTGTAAGGCATGGGGCTCAATGGGTAATGAAATTGGAAGAAAAGACAACAGGCGATGATCCAAAGATAGTTAGGGAAGTTCAAATTCGGCTTATTCACTACATTTTGCTAGATGGATTACCACTGTTTAATTTTAGGAAAATTTTATTTGAACTCATATAACCTCTTTTTACATCTATCTTACTCTTTACAAGTATTTCCTCGTTTCCTTCGTAGACAAATACTTCTTTCCAAGGAGTAGAAAGTACATAGACCTTTACAAGACTGTATAATTTATGAAGGAAAACAACTGATAGAACCAAATAACTCTGCTGGCAGTGGACCATACTTTTCATCCCAGATCTCTGTTTCCTCCGCCATTCTCATCTTAAGTTTTCAAATTTGTGAAATGAACCCTGAAATATTAGCAACTCACTTATTTAAAGATACTGCACCTCCAATGGACTCCTTAGGTGATCAGCTCGTTACAATTGGCGGAAAAGAGAAAAATCGAACTCCAACCATGCTACCTATCTTGCTCCTAGAAGGCATGGTTGGTGTAGAAGTTCTATTCGTATTGGCTCCTTATCATTACGAATCCCTACATCAGAAGCTGTTGGATTATTAGATTGCCAGGCTTGCCCCACTCTAACGACATCGATATTGTCTCCAACTTTACCACATACCAAATCCATAAGGTGTGAGACTTTACCACAAAAGACTTCAGTATTAGTTAGAGTGGGGTAATCAATTTAAACCCCTTGGTTTTTTTTCTCACCACCGATGTGGGATTTTAACAGAAGTATGGTTGAAGTACAATTTTTATAAAGAGCTTCTAAAATGATTTTTTTAGTTAAAATTGACATAAAAACAGGGAGCGGGATTAGATATGCTCTAACGGAACATTTTCAAAATTTTGAAGTCAATCTTTGTTTTATTGCTTTTTATTGCTTGGTCTTCTAAGTAGATGTTAGCAAATCACAATGATGCATGGACACAGACACGGATACGGGGATACGACAAGATACAATGTGGGGATATGTGAAATTTCTAAAAACGACGACACGATACTTCAAGGATACGACAATTAAAAATATGTATAAATAAAAATAAATAAATAAATATATCCATACCACTACACATTAATATATTATAATATACAAAATACAATAATATTATAATAATACAAAAAGTTAAAAATAGAAAAGCAAAAGGCTTTTTAATTAGATTAAGGACTGATTTGGTATTACTGTGCTTTAAAAAAAAAACTGTTTCTGCTGTGCTGTGAGAATAAGCAGCTGTGAAATAATGCAATAGAGTGTTTGGTAAACTTTTTTGTAAAGTGCTTTTGAAAAAAAAAAAAAAGGCAGTATTATAGTGTTTGGTAAACTTTTATGTAAAACAGATGTGAGAAAAAACCGGTTTTGCAGCTTCTTGTTTTTTGTTTTTTTTCACCCAAACTGTGAAAAAAAGCTGAAGCCGAATGTTTACCAAACACAAAAATAGCTCCCAGCTTTTTTTTATACCAGCTTTTTTCAGAATCACCTCAGTACCAAACCAGGCCTAAGCTTTTAGTTTCAGTTTCAGAGATGTGTTTTGTGACTTGTCCTCGGGGAATTAGATTAAGGCTTCGAATGGATTGAATCAGAGGAGTAAGATCAGGAAAGCATCGAATTCAAAACTATTAACACAGTGAAAACTAAAGCTTACCACTCACCAGGAGTTGCAGACAAAGACAAAGGAGATGATGGAGCAGTTGTAGACGGAGAAGATGGAGACGACGGCGCAGTTGCAGACGGAGACGATGGAACAGTTGCAGATGACAGTCAATGGTGATTCATGAAAGTCTCCCAAGTAGAATGACTTCTGAGGTTCGAGATGTAAATCCGAATTTTTTTTTACTTCTGATTATCCTTCGATTTTAGAGTGATTTCAATTAGCTAAGTTCGATCAATCATGATTCTGTGCAGATTTATTGTGATTTTTTTTTTTTTTCTGATTATCCTCCTATTTTAGTTTCAAACGTATCCGAAAAGTAAGATACTCATATCTGGACAATACGATACGCGTATCTCATCAGCCCTAAACGTATCCCTTCACTCTGATACGTATCGAGCACATATCCTCCTCGTATCTGTATCCTTAGCATGTCAGATACGGGATACGGTGACTTTCTCCCGTGTCCATAACCTCCGTCTATGGAGTTCGTGTAATAGATGCATAAAAAATTTGTCCAAGTTAGGAAATCCTACCTGCATATATATTTTTTAAAGAACTTGTCAACAAACCTTGTTTCATAGAAGTGGGACGCATTAGTTGCAAATGAAAGCATAAAGAAAGATAAAGGAAGGTATAAATCAGCTTTTCATGAAAAATATAGTATGGTACAAGAGTCTCAAATTTCTCCATCGAGTCAATCTCATAGGAATGTATAAACCACTGAAACCAACTCCAATGGTGAGCTAAAAGCCAAATTACCCTCCAAACCCACTCCAACCCAAGGAAAAATTTTGGGCTAAATGCTAAATGCTAAGCCAATCCCAAATTCCTCCCAAAATTTAGCCCAGAAATCGGAGTGGACTCCACCCAATATTTATCGGAATTTAAATTTTTTTAGATTAAAATGTTCATAAAATTAATTTACGATAGTCTAAATATTTATTTTTTTAAAAGAATTTAATTTAACAAAAAAAAAAAAAATAGCCTAAGTTCATTCTTTAATATTCCCAGACTAAAATTTTAGGCGAATACCGTTGGAGCAAAAAAACTGTTTTTAAGCTAAAAGCTAAATTTTCTGGACTAAAAAATTTTGCTTTTAGCCCAACCATTGAAGATGGTTTGATCAAAACCTTGCAGACTTGGCAGATGAAAGTTCCAAACCAGCTGAAAGCAATCTTAATTGGTTCCTGAATCAAGGTAGCAGTACAATAAATTGTCATAGAGAGCTCGAATAAAAAGCATACTTGTAATACAAAACAGTTATGCACAAATAAATTGTCTATCTGTACATGATCGTTTCTTCATTGTTTTATTGTAGGTGAGAATGTTATGCCAGAAAGCAAAGGAAATTCTAATGGGAGAAAGAAATGTTCAGGTGAAGATTTTCGTTTCTTTAGTCTCTTATTATATTTGTATTACAGTACATATTTCACTGTTATTTCATTTTGTATAGGGAAAAAGCGTTATTACTATCCTTCATTTGAATTGGTAACGCTGGTGTGGATCTTTGAAATTATATGGGTATACAATTATTATTATTTATTTGCATATACTTACAACCAATATTCATGGGCAATTTCACGACCTTCCAGAGCTTTTTCGAATTAGGGGGAAGTTGTCAGATCTTAAATTCCAAATCCGCAGGCAAATTGACCCTTGCCATTACCTGGAAACGACTCCTCTCACTCCCAAGAGATAAATTCAGGTATTGCATGTTGGATTTCAGTTCATTTCAGTTCATTTTTCTGGGGAGTTTCAGAAATCCGACGGGTATTTTCTGTTTAAACGGCAAGCAAATGTCGTCTAAGGGTTGTCATCCTTCTTGGTACATGGCCACAGCGCAACCGCACATCACCCTTCTGCTCCTGCTGGTCAGGTAACATCACTATTTAATCAGGGGGAATTTGTGATGTGGTTATTAATCTGCTTTTCTATTTATTTACTATTAAAATGTGTATGTTGCTTAGATTTATGTTGATTTTGATACCAAAACTAATTTTTTCTGCTAAGTGGTAATGGCCTATTAAATTGGGAACACATTTTTGTCGAATGAAACTATGCTTGCACAAATTTAGTCCTAGTCGTATTATTCTTCTTGGCTTTTTGTTTCAATGATCCATGATGGTAACCGTCCTTCTACTCATAAATCCTTCCCTCACGTGGTGAATTGGATTTTGGAAGCGAAGTTATTGGCCATGAAGATTTAATACTTAGTTTGAATGGATCAAAGATTTTTGGTTTTGATGGTTGGAATGTTCGATTGAAGATTATAGACTCAACCGAATAATAGTTTATAAGAAATTAACACATATACAAAACCATTATAAAAGAAAAATAAACAAAGCTGAAATCATTGCAATAACTATAATTGGGTTTTGTCATTTATATATGATATTCCTTGATAATTTAGCAGATAAATTATAACTTTGTTGTTGTGTCATAAAAATGAACTATAATATATTTATATTCTTTTGATTGCCTTGCAATGAAACTCACGAATGAGTTACAAACTGTGAAGGAAATAGCAGAAGAAAGATTACTTCCTGAAGCCTATCCTGCTACACGCTTGAAATATAATGCAAATGAGGTACCCTATTATACTTTTTTTAGATACATTTTCCCACGCAACACTTTGCTATGTGAATGTGCACTTTCCTAGGAAACTTATGTAGTTTTCTATTATCAGATGCATTTGGTTATATAAATGTTTTAGATTTAGAGAAGTGTTATTGGCATTCCAAAAATCTCATTCTATACTCCTCACAAGTGTACTTTTCTTTCCTAATATAGAAAGTTTGGAGTGTAGAATGAGATTTTTGGAGTGCTACTAACAATTCCCTAGATTTATTGTCTGAAAAAGAAGGGCAGTAGACCATAAATTGGAAGTCAATTGGAAACTGAGGAGCCTGATGCAACTATACAAATCTGTCTACATAACTTCTAAAAATTTGTAATGTTAATGATCGCTACAAAGTAAATTATTTAAAATCATATATCAGTTTTAATTTTGGGCCAACATACTTGAATAGAAAGACATTTTCAAGGTTATTGTTAAATGAAAATGTTCTGTTTCTTATGCTTATTAGAAGAAAAAAAATTATGTTTCATTCTGAGTTCATGTTTTTCTCTACTATGTCTAGATGCATAAATTTTCCTTTTTGTTGACCTTTTTAGTCGGTTCTCGTGATTTGGATTTTTTTTTAATTAAAATTGGTTGCAAAGAGAGAGAAAGAGTTTGTTTGACGCTTAAATCACACCCCTGAGATTTTCGTGTCTCCAGAGTTCTCGAGCCAACCAGAGACCTCTAGTTATCGTAATTTTGTAGCACGCAGATATTCTGAGTCACTAAGCATAAATTTAATGGTTTACAAAAACTTTTAATTGTTCCATCCTAAATATCTTCCTTTATTCTTGATGCCATGCTACTTGCTCGACCCTTTCTTGCATCAGTTGTGTCACCTAAAATTAAAATGAAATGAAATAGTTTCCCTACATGCTTAATGTTGTGAATGCCGGTGATGTTAGAAATTTAGTGATTGTTTCTCTATAATATATCCGTACTTATGTTTTTTACGTTTTTTACAGACGTGCAGTTCAAAAGAACTGGTTGCTGCTTGGGTTGTATAATTTCATTTAAAAAAAACCCACCTGTTTTGGTTGCTGGTGGTGGTTTATCTGTATTTGATTGGTAATTTCAACATTTAATGATTCAATAATATTTTCCATATCTGTTGTTAGAAGATAACGTCTCGATTCTGCATGATCAAAATGTGTGTTTGGCTAAGACAACCATGCTTTACAGGTAGAGAGAAAGCTGCGATTAGAAACAATGTTGAGTGACATTTAAGTCTTCATTTGACAAAAAAAAAAAAAAAAAAAACTTTGATTCATATATCTATATTTGTTGTTTTATTCTATTGACAATTCGTTGTTTGATTGGTTTTGTTGCTTTCTTCCACTTTTTAACTCACATTCGTTAATCTACCTATTTTATTTGGGTGATAAGTTCACTCTTTTAGTCTTTAGCTAAAGGAAGATATAGGGTGTGGTTTTGTTAATGGCAGTGGATGATTTGGATGAAAGTATGTATCTTGGGGATTTTTTTGTTTGTAGTTGTTTAGGCCCAAACTGAAGAAGTTTTGTGGTATGAGATTCTTATCAGATTCTTATACCAAATTGTTTCTCCATTTATGGCAGGTAATAAACGTGGTCCAACCAGTAGCTGATAAAATGTCATTGTATATATGCTTTTCTCGATTTGTGCTACGATAATGAGGGAATCCAGAGGATCAACGCCAGTCGATCTGGGGTTTGTATTACTTTATCCCTTTCTTTCTCTCTTTCTGTGAATTTCTTTATCTTCAACGATTTGGAAACCTGCTACTATAGTTTTCAGAATGGTTATGTCACACTCTGCTATTCTTACTGTCAAAATGGGGAAGGTTTGCATCTATTCAAATAATGACTTCTATGTTTTGTCTTTACAGGGAAGCTTGATTGATGGTGACGCTTTAACCCACAAGAGGAATGCTAAATCCACAACGCCCTTCAAGTCGGACCACTGGTGAATGCCTAAACTTTTGTGCTTAAATGTATTTTGTTGGAATTGAGAACATGATGGGGAAGGTTTGCATCATATGGGGAAGGTTTGCATCTATTCAAATAATGACTTCTAAATTTTTTCTTTACAGGGAGGCTTGATTGATGGTGACGCTTTAACCCACCAGAGGAATGCTAAATCCACAACGCCGTTCAAGTCGGACCACTGGTGAATGCCTAAACTTTTGTGCTTAAATGAATTTTGTTGGAATTGAGAACATGATGGGGTTTTGGGCAATACCCAAGTTCTGTAATTTTCCCCGTTTGTTGTTATTAGCGATTTCTTTGTTCATGTTAGTTTGATAGTGTTTTGCTGTCTAGAATATTTTTTTTGAATTTAAAATATCATGGGACAATTGATATGAATTTTGGTGAATTTTGATGCTCAATGGACTTCGTTAACGGCTTCTAACTTTGTTATGCTTTGGAATATTGGTCGGTTTTCATCAAATTTTGCTTATCTCTTTGTGCAGTGTGTCTCTTGTATTATCTGGTCATGGATACCTTCGTTCAGTAATTTGAGAAGCATGGGAAGATAATAGACTAATCAAGGAGATGCATGTGATCAACGATAAGGAGGTAAGCATCATCCTCTTCCTTCTTTTGTTATGATTGGTTGTACAAAGAATTGAGAAAAAAGTTGAAGACAATTCCGCGCTTTTGAGTTATAGCAATTAGTAAATATAAAATGACATTGATTAGTTCATTGAAGTTTTGAATCCTTCGTTAGTTTGTCTATGGTGTGTGCTTGAGAATGAAAGCAATGGACATTATATGGAATTGATGTTCCTTTTAATGTCAGTAAAGAAAGGAATTGTTCGTTTATTAGCAATTATATGAAGTAGGCATATTATGCAATACAATGGCTACAATCGACTATTTTACTTTTTGTAAGTACAACTTTTGATCAAAAGCCACAGAAACTACCTAAAGGCCAAAGAACTGTGTCTGTTAGAAGAACAGAATATGGTGTAAAGCTTAAATTTTGGGCACTTAAATATATATATATATATTTTATATTTCAATGACAATAACTTGCATGAAAATTCAATTGGGGTTGTTCTGGTCTCCAAGATTTTTGCTTTGTTTGGTTACTGATTAATTTATGTGTGGGAGTTTAGTTTTTGCTTTTCTGCCTATGTATATATGATTCGAAATGGATTGTTCAATTATAAATTTGTAATCGAAAAGCTCGAAGGAGAGGTGAATCAGAAACAGTGGTGGTTTATGGGGTGTACTTGAATTTTTGTATGATGTCCCTGGTATGTTAGATCATTGATGAATACATTTCGTTCACTTTTCCCTTAAAATATTTGAAAGCTGCTGATTTTGCTTTTCGCATTTATTTTGTTGGGAGTTGATATTGGGGGTTATGGACTGTTAAGGATTGGGTTTCAAGTCTCCGTGGGAAAGAATGAGTTGGATTTTTGATAAAAGGGTTAGGAGGAGAAGGCAGACAAGAAACCAGTATATTGGATGCACAATATCAGTGATCACTTTTCCTTTTTTTCTTTTAGAAAAAAATTTGAAGGAGCTACTGGTTTTGAACGTGCTTAAATCGTATCCAACATACAGGATTTGGGGGCATTTTAGTCATTTTGTAACTTGGGTTAGGGGTAGGTCGATTTGATGGCTCAGAGGGTTTTCTGCAATTTGGTCTATTACAGAGAGAGAGAGAGAGAGAGAGAGAGAGAGAGAGAGAGAGAGAGAGAGAGAGAGAGAGAGAGAGATGGGGGGAGTATGGGGCCTAGGGTAGAGGATTTTCAGGATGGAGGTATGGGTTTATGGAGAAAAAGTAAGGGAGAAGTATGTGGGTAGGCTGTGCCATTGGGGGGGTGTGGTTGGGTTTAAGGGGAACGCGTGTGCCATTCTTAAAACTAGGGTTGTTTTGTTCTCTTAGCTGCTCTCACAGGCTGCCCCGCTGCCGAGGTCAGGCTCCATGTTTGCCCATTCTTCTCACGATTTTTATTTAGAGTAAATTATAGTAATAGTTCCTTATCTTTTACTTAATTGGAGCAATGATCTCTTAACTAAAAATTCATTATCTTTGATCCCTGAACTTATCAAAACGTGCAGCTATGGTCCCTCAACTTTATTCTAATTGAAGAAACGGTCCCTCAATTTTAACTCAATTGGAGCAATGATGCCTCAAACTTTAACCCAATTGTAGCAATGATTATTCCAACATAACTTATTTTGACAAAATTTTAATAAAGTTAACGAAAAAGACCATAGCTGCACGTTTTGATTAGTTAATAGACCCCAATTATGGTATTTTCAACATAACTTATTTTGACAAAATTCTAACGAAGTTGACGAAAAGGACCATGACTATACATTTTGATGAGTTGAGAGATCAATGGTAATGAATTTTTAAACCACTGCTCTAATTTGATTAAAGTTGAGAAATATTTTCTACAATTTACTCTTTTATTTATTTTCTGCGAAGAAGATCCTTCTGGGTCTCACATTTGACTAATTTGTAACTTTTTGGTTTTTTGAATTACTTTATGTATTTATGCATCTAGTTTTGTAGCTTTTTTCTGTTGTTTTCAAGATTTTAATTTGCAAATCTCCCCCTCTCTCTCTCTCTCTTTCTTCTCTCTAGACAAATTGCTTTGCTTTTTCCCCTTTTCCCTTTCCAAGTAATTTGATTTTGTTTTTCAATTGTTTTTGTGTTCATCAGGACTATGCCGGTAACTCTCTCCAACCGTGTTTGATAACAACTGTGCAACTGTGTTTGATAACTTCAGTGCAATTGTGGTGGTTGAAGGCACAACTGCGAACTTAGGCTTATGGGACACTGCCGGTAACTCTCTCCAACCCAAATTCTAATTTCATCTTATATAAATGCGTTCCCCACCCATTGTTGAGTGATTTCAGAATTAGGTTGGGTTAGGGTCTGTTTGGTTGTCTGGAAAATGTGGGAAAGAAAATGGGGTCATGGGGTTCGTTGATTTGTTGTTGGATTTGTGGGAATTGCAATTTCTAGTGGAATTTTTTTGTGTATTTTCTTAAGGAAAAAAAGTTATATACTTTTTTTGGTTTTCTGAGCCACCAAATGGGAAAATATTTTATTTTATTTTATTTGTGTTTGTAGTGATGTAATTCAGGTTCTGTTTATTGTGATTTTAAATCAAATGCCTTACTTCGTCTAAATTTACTACAAGATCTAATCTGTATCTTGCGGGAAATGGTAAATAGGTCGTTCTCGGAATGACATGAAATTAGTTATAGATGGCATAAAAAGAGGGGGTACTTCATTCGAAGAATTTATTTTGGTGAGGGAACTTTGAGCTGATTAGGTGAAGAACCAAATTGTCTTATAACATGCTTCTCATTTATTTTAAAAATGGATTGGATCCTATAAATATTTTAGCCATTGACTATAGATAAGGCGGTTGTATTGCTACTCTAAGATAAGGCAGTTGTTTTTTTCAAAATGAATTATCTGATACACATACAAAACTATCTGAACTAAAGTATAATCTGGGACTTTTACCGTCTATCTGTACATGATTGTTTCTTCATTGCTTCATTGTAGGTGAGAACATTATGCGAGAAAGTAAAGGAAATTCTAATGGGTGAAAGCAATGCTCAGGTGAAAATTTTGGTTTCTTTAGTGTCTTATTATATGTGTTACATTACATATTTCACTGTTATTGCATTTGGTATGGGAAAAAAACGTCATTATTGTCTTTCATTTTGAATTGGTGACGCTGGTGTATCTTTCAAATTGTATGGGTAGACACTTATTATTATTTATTTGCATGCCTGTGAAAATGCCAGTGACAATTTGTGGCGATATTCATGGGCAATTTCATTACCTTGCAGAGCTTTTTTGATTGGAGCGTTTTATTGCTTGCAATTTTGGATTACTTCATATTATGAATGAAAAGGCTTTTTTGTATTTTTTATTTTTTTATTTTTTACAACATTGTTGAGAGTGAGTTTTGCTTAAACTTTCGAGTTCTGAGTTTATATCATGACATTTGATATGGTTTCATTTATTTTGTGAAATTAGATACTTTTCTGTGCACATTTTTCCTTACAGTTAAGTCCATTGATTGCTCATTTGGCTGTAAATTTGACATTAGTGAATTCTGGACTTCAATTTCAATGATTACCCAGTATTAATTGGTTATTGATTAGCATTTGTTTTCTGGAATATGGACTCTGAACAGTTCAAAGGTTTTGGGAAAGGAGTGCTTTTTAATCAGGCCAATTGGGTCCTCCTGGTAATACAATGTCGAAAATTTTTAAATCCGAGTCCGAGAGATTTGGCAAGATGCAAATAAGTTGTGATTGCTAAGGTAATATCATCCTAATATATTTTTCAAAGCAATTTACTTATTTGCATTTTTCAGCTTTATGTGTCCAAGATTTTTCAAGTGTTAATGAGGACCTCGAAATGTAATACATGCCATATGAGATAAGTTCACTGTAAGAAATGCCAACATATCTTTTGCATAATCACATTTATATGGGGCACTTATACAGTAGCTCTCTTGCACAAAAAATCTCTAACGATGTCAATTTATAAAGGGCACTTATACATGATATATTGGCATTTCTTACAATTTAAGAGAGCTACCATTCACATTCACGTACACCATATTGATCGTTTACATATCTGGTAACCCATACCATAAAAATAGTATGCCTATTTCTTATTGTATACAACCCAGTGCAGCAAATTGTAAAATACTAGATGGCAATTTAAGATAGCATTTAGATGTAAAATACTCTATAGAAACTTCGTTGTAGCATTTGGCGTTTATCCTATCTACAACATCTTAAGCCTCATTACTTTATGTAGAAAATTACTTTATACATATGCAATTTACATATCTTGAAGTAACTGCAAAATCCTTTGCTTCATAGACAATTTCTGAAATTCCTTTTCTTTTTCTCTCCTAATTTCAGTCAACGATGCTGACCGAAGATTTATGGAGTTGAGTACTAGGAATGAGGAGACTAGGAATGAGTTTTATGAAGATTTATGAAGATTTATGGATGAGGAGACTAGGAATGAGTTTTGGCTCTTAATAATTGCTGCTCTGTTGCTTGGAATTGTCAGTGCTTTCAGTTTGACTTCAACAATACTATATGTGCATCTTGAAGTTATAGGAATGTAATTTACATTTCAGAATTTAATTTATTTAAGTGTTTTGCTAAAACAACTAAGACCAAGGGGTTGATTTTTGTTTTCATTTCCTTACCAATTGGAATAAAAGTGCAACCCACCAGATAGGTAGTTAATTAGTTATACTACTAAAGTTACATAATGCCACTTCGCAGTTGGAAATTAACGAACTAGATTTCTTGATATGTTTTTATGTATGACAACTGTTTAGGTGCTGCAGTTTTGTTTTGGTTTTTCATTCTTTCAGTGAATTTCAATTGTAGTAGGATTGAATCATTTAAATTGTGGGATTGTTTTGTTTGATGGGTTTCAATTGTGTTTTCATTTATATAGTACTAATGTAGTTAAGGTTGGTGCATTGAAGTCCCGCAACAACGCGCGGGCATATTTACCAGTGCTCTCTATTTTGTAGCAAAGTTTTAGCTAAAACTATACAAAAAAATCATTTTAGGAGCTCTCTGAAAAAATTGTACTCCAACCAATGAAATCTAGCTTTCTTTCCGAACGAAAAAGAAAAATATGCACACGTACGCACATCCAGTTAAAAGATGCGATTCTATTGATCCGATTTTAGTAAAGAATAAGCACTCTCTAGTACAAAGCAGTTTCGGTAGACAAGTGCATACAAGCACCACTTCAAATGCTTCAATGTTTACAGAAATCACACTAGCATTATTTCCCAAACAACAAATACCGAAAATGTAGTGAATAAAGCTCCAAATACAAATCACACTTTTACCACGAAACACTAACAAATCAACACAAGCATAACATGACTTGGAATATGTATCAGTGCCTACCCAAATCACACAAGTTTCTGGGATACCCTTTCAGTTGATGCCGTAGCTTGCAGGCTTATATCAAACAAGATGAGATCGGCCTCGGATACGAAGCTGGGCACAGACCGTTGAGGGGTGAACAGAGAATAGTCACAGCAACAAGAGAAATTAGAAAGAAGTATACTGAAAGTAGCAACCACAATAACGCTAAAGGCAACATAGCCTGCATCTTCAGGATCTCCAATGCCCCTGATTCAACCACCACAGTAACGCCGAAGCCAAAAAGGTCCAAGCAATCATATAACCAAGGCTAGAACTGGCCTCTAGCCCACAGAAATCACATAACCAAGGCTTCTTCCTTGAGGAGGAAGCTTTGCCAGCTTAAATCCAATATGGCGGTCACTGACAATAAGAGCAGTGCCCATCTTGTTCTTGGAACTACGACTAACAGTCATAGCACGACATCAAGTAGCATAGTTGTCTCTATCCAAAAAATTTGGTCATACCAATGTGATTTCTGGGGAATGTGTTGTGTGGTCCAATAGATCAGAGAGCCTTC
The DNA here is from genome assembly GCF_041283825.1 of Pyrus communis. Lineage (NCBI taxonomy): Eukaryota > Viridiplantae > Streptophyta > Magnoliopsida > Rosales > Rosaceae > Pyrus > Pyrus communis. Next base: position 26,920,617 of record NC_142573.1, read on the forward strand.
CAGTCTGCTCCCGAGGATGATATTTCTTCCTTTAAAAGGAAAAACCAAAGAAAGAAGAATACAACACACAAACAAGCAATCACACACACCCGGAAAAACTTAACATGCCCTCCAAAAAATGAGGATTCTTCTTTGGTAGAGGGTGTTACAATTGTAACATCTAAATTTGTATCTGCAATCATCAGCTGGTCCTGTAAAAATATATATTTAGTTGACGATTACAAATAAACACGCAAACTGTTCAATAAGAAATCTGACTGAAGAACTATGAATAAGATGAATAAATCAGACTTTTAATTTTAACGGTTCAAGGTTCAGAAAAAGATGAAAAATTGGAGAGTGAAATTAATAGATGCTTAATTAGTGAATGAAGAACTTACCGTTTGATCACAATCATGCTTAATTAGTGCATCATCACTTTGGAGTAACCCATCAGGAGAAATCTTTAACTTGATCAGCCGGCAGTCCTCGACAATCAAAGTGGGTAAGGATGGGACTTTGAAAATGCAATTTCCCTTGCAAAATCCTTGCAGACTTGGTAGACCAGAAAGTTGCAAATCTTTCAAGCAATTGAAAGTAATCTCATTTTCTGAATCATTTTCGTTGCTTGCCACTATTTCTACCATTCTTTCACTACCAACTTCTTGAGGTGCTGCAGATTCTTAGCCACAGAATAAGGTATTAAGTATTGCAGTCCGTGACAATCCAATATGGTCAAAGTGGTTAGATTCCGAAAGGATATCAAAGCTGAAGCTAGATTCTCTAATCTGCCACATTTTTTTAGGCATAGAAATTCCAAGTTTGGAAAAACAGGGCCCCCTGGTTGGGAGTTCTCCTTTCCTAGATGTATCAGCTCCGGCATATTGCACAGCCACAAACTCTTTACACGTGGGAGGGTCTTAACTTCATGTATTTCCCCGCTACTACTTCCTTGGTGGTCGTGGACAATTAATTCTTTCCAAGGAGCAGAGAGCACACGGAGCCGTTCAATATTCTGTAAATTCTCAAAGAAATCATCCGACTTGGGATGTGAAGTAGCAAAACCAATTCCTTTTAGTTTTCTCAACAACTCTGCCGGGAGTGGACCATACAAAATCTCTGTGTTCTCGTCCAAAACCAAGTATTCCAAGTTGAGGAATGACTTATCCTGAAATATAATCAACGGTAAGAGCATGCTTTAAAATATTTTGAAAAAACTGGACACCACATAATAACTTTAATATTAAAAACATAATAACTGTATTTACTTGATGGTGTATGTTTAACTAGTATGTAAAAATCACATAAAATTTCGAATATCAAGAGTTGTGTACAAATATGGTTACCTTCTCAATTAAAAAGAAAGGTTGTTCCGTTGATCTTGAGTGGCCCAACACAGACTTGTCTCGATATGTTGAAAATTCAGCAGCAAAAATCTCCACACCACCACATTTCGTGAACTTTAATGTGTTGAGTGATGGCCAATTACAAACATGAAATCCTGAATAGAAACTCCGAAGTTGGGGCAGATTATCAAGTTCCATAAATGTTACCTTAGGGAACCCGAACTCGTATGTTGTTTGTGGTCCTTCTTCCTTCACAACAACCTCCATTAAACCACAATTCTTAACCTCCAACTTGCTTAGCTGCTTAAGATCTTTGGCCACTGAGGCGGGAAAGACATTTTCCAAACCATCACATGAGTCTATCTCAATTGAGCTTAGATTTGAGCACTCAAAACTATTCAACTGAGTTGGTAGATGATATGTCTCATATACCATTTGTAGTGCTTGACATTTAGATATCTTGAGATGTTTGAGTTGTCTGAGACATTTAGCCATGGAACTCGAAAACAAGAATCTTAGACTATCACATCCATGCACAGTCAAGGTCGTTAGCATCGAAACCTGCACAGTATAGAACAAAATTCATGTTTATTTTAGAAAATTACTATTTACATTGTTGTAGCGGTACATGTTCCACATGTGTAGATATAAAGTAAAGGTCATATATTAAATAAGCTACTAGGCTACTAGACAGCTGTAAGCGTTTCTATTTTCATTATAAAAAAAAATTGGTCAAAAGATATATTTTTTTGGGTCAAAATTTTTTTTTACAGCCAATGAGGTTTGAACTCACATTGATATGTAAGAGCTCAATTCATTTCTACCACTACAATAAAAGGCCACTTACTTTCTACTTTCATTAATTAGCAAAAACAAATTGGAGTAATAAAACTATATAAGGCCAAAATTGAGTCAATTTAATTCCAAATTCAAACTATTTTACTTAAATTGATACAATGAAATTGTGATGACAAATGATGGATTGTTCTGATTATTAAGAATAAGTTCAAATTTTCTACATCTAAAATAGGTGTTGTCTTTCTATAGCATGTCCCGTTACTTGACACCCCCAACAAGCGTAACCCTATCATAACCCTCTCAACTCCCAAGAAAATTAAATAAAAATAAGAACAAAAGTAAGAAAAAAGAAGCCGCTCATCCTCCTCTCTCTTCCTCTCACTTCCCCAAACACAACAGCAGCAATATCAATTGCATCTCCACACTTTAAATCCATAAATCAAACCCAAAAGCCTCGCCCCTCAATTTAACTGCTCCTGCAAAGAATAAATCCCTTTTGGGCTGTCAGATTTGTGAATATGAGTGTTTCCCCTGAAATTTCTTTTAGGTGCAAAATTCGTTGAATTTACACCCTTGTCGATCGAGAGGGATCTCGATGTCACCACAACGATCTCCTATTGCAAATCCTTGGGGTCCTTGCCGATGACCGTTCCCGCGAGCTCCTTCGGCCATGGATCTGTTCCTCATAACCTTCGCGATCTCTATGACGTCATCAAGGGAGATGCTGCTGCTGTGCTTGGGAGAGGTGGTGGTCCACGAGGGAGGGGGCGGTGATTGATGGCGTTGGGATGGAAGGGAAATGGGAGAGGTACACAGTACGCTGGGCTACGCTCTGATTTTTTATTTTATTATTTTATTTGGAGTTAACACCATTAGGTTTGGTTGAGTGAATGGACATGAAATGACATACAACATGGGAAAATAAATGGTTTTGTCTAAGGAAAACATTTGAAAATTAAAACACGAAAGAAACCATATTTAACATACCATTTAAATATTTTTCTAATTTAAAACACGAAGGAATTATATGGTCGAAATTCGAAGAAGAAAAGTATAGTGAAAAAGAATCATGCAACTATTTTGCTATAAAAATAACAGAGAAAGTACCTCCCCATTATTGAACAGTCTCGATGGTCCACCAACTTCATCCTCCTTGACGATTTCGTCGGCTTCTGTAGCAATCGTTAATTGCTTGCCTTCGGAAGAGAAACCAATAAGCTTCGGTAGATTCCGAAGTCTCAAAGATTTTAACTTTTGGAAAGATTCGCCTATGAGTTGCCCATAACATACACTTTCCAAACTCACAAGGTCTTCAAGAGCTAGAGATTCCAGGCAGGAGAAGGCATTATGTGAATAACTCCAATTGACGGAGTCAATGACATATTTAACTTCGTCGTTGTTTTGGACATGGAAATGCTTCAGTTGATTAACAGCTTCACTGTTAAATAGATAAGAAATAATATTCACAATCTCCATCCCATCCAAGTACAATTGCTCACATTTCTTTACCAACAACCTTATACCTTGGTCGAATTGATTTCTCCCTGTAAGCTTGAGTTTTAGCATGTTAGAGGAGGTTCCGTACGTGTTAGGATACTCCCAACAATCACCGATGAGTATGGTGTATCTTTGTAACTTATCGGAGAACAAGTTGGCTGGAAGAAGGTTAGCATCTGGAACATGTATGTCTAATGCAGTTAGTTCAGCCAAGTGCTTCAGCTCCGAAATAGTAGCATTACTGCCTCCGCTAGTAGGACCTTCACCCTCCCATCGCTTGAAGCTTTTTATACCCATCCTCAAGTCTTCTAGTTTTGTCAAGCTTGATATAACACCAGGTGAGATCAGAACAAGTTCAGAGCAACCGGTCAAATCCAATAATTGTAGCCGAGTCAATTGCCCTATTTCTTTGGGCAACTCTTTAATCTTGGACTCTAGGAGGCTAAGAATTTTCAAGTTTGTTAGCTGTCCAACAAGAGTTATGTCTACCAACTCGCACCGATCTAAACACAATGTCTGGAGATGCTTTAGGGATAGAAGAGACGGAGGTAGCGACGGAATACGAATTCCACTGACATCCAACACTTTGAGTTTTTTCATCCCTTCAAAAAAATTGCTTGGGATTTCCTGGGAGTCGCCCATACTATTATCGGACAAGATCAACAAATTTAATTCTGGGCATTCCCAAGGTACTTCAGGAAACTTATTGGGGATCTTGCATTGTCTTAAGGAAATCCTTGTGCTTTTTTTAAGGAAATCCACAGTTGGCCATCGTTTCACCTCATCTCCATATGCTTTTGAAAAGGCATTTTGATCATCAGTTGCAATCCGGACAGCAACATATCGTACAAGTTCATGCATTCTAACAGTTCTATCGTCATAGCTGTCCTGCAATAGGCAAGAATTTTTTAATTTTTTAACCATTCCATTCAATGAAGTCCGTGCCTCTTCCACTGTCTCAACATTTTTTATCAAACCCAAACCCATACTATACTTCAACAAGTCACTGAGAAAATTGCTGCAAATTCCACAAAGCAAGAACAATTGCTTAAGCTCTTCCTCCAATCGTTCGTAACTCCACTTTAGAGCCAAGAATGCTTTTTCATTCAACTCTTTCTCGTCAAATCTTTCGAAACTTCCCAACGCAACTTTCCATTCGTCCAAACTACTATCCCTTAAAGCACTTGCAACTGCAACAACCAAAACCGGCAAACCACCACATTTCTTTGCTAGCTGGGTTGCTTCCTTCAGTATACGGTTGTCTTTAACATCACCTGCCATCTTCTCAAACAAATTCCAACTTTCTTTTTCTGTTAAAAATCCAAGTTCAAAATTGTTTTGCATACGCATATCATTGAATAAAACTTTTCTTTCTCTAGAAGTCAACAATAAATTACAGTTCGGCACACCGACGAGTCCCATATCCTCAAAGTCAATTCTTTCCAAAACATCATCTAAAATGACAAGAGTCTTCCCATCTTTTATCCTGGCTCGTAGGAGATTCGCCCTTGTTGCCATATCCTCAGATTCATCAACGTCCATCCTCAACTTTTTGGCAATTTCTTTTTGAATTTTTTCGTTGTCTTTTTTTTCTTTGACATTTAGTATTATAACCACATCATCAAATAACTTCTGTTTCACAGCTTCTCTGTAAACCTCTTTGGCAAGTGTTGTCTTCCCAACGCCCCATAATCCGTACACCCCAATCCTGTTGATATCAGGTTTTTTCAGTTCTGTAATGATAACCTTCACCTTAGAAATCCTTGATTCAAAGGCCATGTACTCGTCGGAGGCTATGGCAGATACGTCTTCTACGGGAGCTTCGTAAGAAACACTCGAAAACTCTTTTTTTTTATTTTCATGTTCTTCAATCTTTTTCATCAGTTTTGTTGCCTTCCTGCTACGTTGATGATAGGATATCAGATTAGGACATACAATGAGACACTTCGTCTTTGCACGGCCTTCATCATGCAAGAGTGTTTCTGCCTCTCGAGTGATCTCATCCGCTTCTGTCTGCCAGTTCAGGACATCAGTTTCCACTTTTTGATGAACTTTTCTTTCGACTTCCTCAACTGCATGCTTCATCCTAACTTTGACAGCATCAAAATTCTTCAATGTACTTCTTAGATCTTTAAGGTTGCTTTTGCAGAAAATGACATAACTCACTTGCCGTCCAAGTGGTCTAATTGTGTAGTCAATTATTGTAGGAATAATTGCAGTGAGTATCTCCATCGCCATGGCACCTTCAGCTTATCAATTCGTCTGCTTCTCCGATCTGTAGAATATATACGAATCCAAAATAAAAAAAATAAAAAAAATGTCAAGACACGAGAAAGGAATCCTCTATTTTTAAAGCAGATGAAATTAAAAAAATGAAACAATAGGTCATACCTTAGCTCGTGATCGAGACTAGGCTTGAAGAAAAACAGAGCAGTATGCAAATCTTTTGGTTTTCTTTTTCTTTTGGAGAAATCTGCATGGTAAAAGCAAAAAGAAGGTTATACCACACTTGCAAAGGAGAAGTCGGGACCATGAACAAGTTTTCACATACAATTATTATACCAAAAAAACTTGCTTGGTACGGAATTCAGGCAACTGTTTTCAAATCTTGAAAACTAGGAAAAACATATATAATCTGCTTTGAATTTCACTGAGACATTTTAACAAACACCGTATCAGCACACTTAAGGCCGGTGCATGAGGCAGAGATCGAAATGTAGAACGATTTGCTCGTTGAAGACCACCAAGGCTCGTTAAACTCTGCCAAGGCTCGACGAGTTCTAGAGGCACATGACGAGTTCTAGAGGCACTTGACGAGCTCTAGTTTACGAAAGAAATCTGAGGCCATCAACTGCGAAATCCAGGCAGTCATGAGCTCGAGCAACGCAAGGTCAGGAACAGAGACAACCTCGCTCTGAAAGGTCGAGCAGAGCAAGGAGGCTGCCAAGTGTCTGATTTTGTTCATCTTTAAGAGAATTGATTTTATTTTATTTTATTTGCAAGTATGATAAATGGCAGCCATGGTGATTGGGTCCTAGACGAAGGAAGGTGGAGGAAAAATGGAGAAAAAGTTGCAGAGAGGAAGAAAGGAGGTGTTTGGTTGTGTGTTAATTCTTATAATAGCAGGTGTCTTAAACTTAGTGGACCACATAAGCAAGTCGAATTGGGTACTCAAAAGACAAATACAATTTTGTATTTTTATCATTAGATAATGTATATGCTGGTTTAATTTAATAATGAATTTTTTTTTTAAAAGGAAAATATTAAAAACGTATCTAGTATTCAGATACATAGATAATGTCAAAAGCTAATAATTTTGTGTTTGATAGTAATATCTTTGTAATGTATAAAATAATGGTGGTGTTGCTGGAGATGGTGATTATGGCAAGAGTTGGGTTGGAAGCAATGGTGGTTAGGTTGCTGGTATTAGTGATGGGGACACGCCCACTAGATAGTGACAATAGTGGAGTGGAAAAAGGGCAATGGTAGACTGGTAGTAGGAATTGTGGTGACGGCCGGCGATAGCGGTAGAAAGTGGTTGTGGTAACAATGCTAGAGAGGGGTGGCATAGGCGACGTTGATTAACAGCTGGTGACAGTGATGATGGCGAAGATGGTAGAGGTTGTGTTGGCCATGGTGGCAAAGGTGACGACATGGAGATATATAGTGGCGGTGATGGTAGTAGTGATAATGACGGCAATGGTAGTGGGAGGTGGTAGTGGTAAAGATGGCAGCGATACTGGAGGAGAGAGTTGTGGTAGTGGTGAGAGTAGTGGTGGTAATGATTGTTGGAGTTGTACTTTAAAAATCAAATAACACAATATTAGATATTATATAGCAATTCTATTATAATGGTAAGATTTCGTATTTAGAAAATACATTTAGTATTATTATTCTACAAGAGCTATTTTGAATTGATTTTATATTACATTAAGTTATATATATGTATGTTTAGGTTTGCATTGTTTGAAAATACATTTAGCTAGAGACGGCATGCATCCAAATGATAGTTCATTTGCATGGGAAAAGTAGAAAAAAAGGGGAGGCAATCACAGGCAGAGAGAAGGAGAGCAGCGAATAATTAAAGAAGGCAACATTGCGGTAATCAGCAGCAAGCAGATCAAAGCCACAAGAGAAGACATTGTCAAATCGAGAAATTAATCAAGATATGATTAATGTACAAAGTGGCGAGCATATCATTGAAGAGGTTTTCTGTTTTTTATCTTCTAATGTTGTCAATAAATGAACTTTAAGCCATTGTCAGTTGGGGAGAAGAAAAGGGAAACAGAAGAGGGAAAAGAAGAGACAATTGGTCATTATTCAGGAGACAACTTTAAGCCGTTGTCAATAAATGAATTTAGTATTGAGTTTCTTTTGTTGTGGATTATACGCTTGATTATTATCTTGTTGATTGGCTACAAACTTGGTTTAGTCAAGTTTATCTAATGCAAATTTAAGTGTGTGCCATTTCAAGCTTCTTGCAATTAAAGTCATGAAGTCCTTGATATTAGAGGTTACACAGTAAATTTCATGCGGTCTCTTAATTAGTGTCCAAATCGTTAATGAATTTTTTCTTTTTGTGTTTAATCTTACATGTCATAAATTCTTAGCGCATAAGAGTATATTTAGTAATCTAGATGCCATGGATACAATTAGTAATCTAGATGCCATAGATACAATATGATTTAAAGGAACTAGATCGTCAATTTGGATTATTATTCACTAATAATTTACTACCAGAAATAAGTTGGATTGGTTACGATGAAATTGAATGCTCGAGTAACTCACTCATCTCTTTTACAATTTGTTTCTATCTGTTTCATCTCTATTCCTTTACTTTTAGGGAAATTGGGGATGGTGGAGTTCTTAGAGATCGTTGTGGTGATAGGTTATGGAGATTTTCTGCTAATTTGGAGCAGGGACAAGTTATGGAGGTAGAGATTTGGCGTTTGTATTTTGGACTTAAGCTTTAACAAACGTGTATATAGACTTATTATTGAGATGAATTGTGTGGGTGTGTCAACTTGATTAAGCAAAATATGGCAAATGATTTTCATCTTCTCCATACAATTGTGAGCAGCTGCAGAAATATGAGGAGTCAGCTGGAGAGTTATCAGTTGGTTTATATTTTCAGGGAGAAGAATTCTTTTGCTGATCGTTTAGCTAACTTGAGCTACAATGCCGACTTGGAGGTTTGTGCTTTTCATGATCATCTATGTGGATTGAGATGGTGTTGATAGAGGATTGCTTAGGGATCCTCAAGTCTTGTTTTGTCAATTCAAATGTTGTTTCTTATTTTTGTGGGGGTTTCTGACCCCCTTATTTAAAAAATATCAATTAAATAGTTAATTATGAAGAGATTGAATTAAAAGTCAATTACTCTGAGAAATAATTTGGATTTGAAATTAGTCATGGACTTCAAGGTTCATTGGCCAAGACCTAAACGGGAAGAAATTTTATATTGTGCCTGCAATATGGTGGCACATCATGTGTTATTATATAAGCGGTAGAAAATTTTATTATTTTAGTTATTAATTTTTTAACATAAGTATCTCACCACTCTTTGAAATCATTTGTTCTTTGTAACGGTGGCACATTATGTGTTATTATATAAGTGGTGTGTGAATATCACTATTTTTTTAAATAAAAAAACTAGATTTTAATCCTTAAATAAGATGAAACTTAGAAAAATGTCTTATACAAGATTAAAAATTGATTTTAGTCCCTAAACTCTGTTTAATGCCAGCATATGTATTGAATGTCTTTCTTTTTTTTTTTTTTTTTATAATTTTATGATGTTCATAAATTATGGTAAGTATCTTATATAAGAGATATTTTCTTAGAGATTTTTCAGTATACTTATGTTTTTACATATTTTCTTATGTGCCACTAATTGATTACAATATATCTCAAGGTTCTAAAAGACATAGGCGCTAGTTGGGTGGCGGGCTAGGTTCTAGCGCGTAGGTGGCTAGGCAAAGACTAGGTGGGAGCCTAGGTGGACTAGGATGATTTAAATAAGAGTAATGTTATTCATACCATGGTTTTATACCACATTTCTATGTCACCTTATAAGTAATATCTGATGTGAACAACCGCATTTCTATACCAACTTAGTGTTCTAAATGTCAAAGATCTATGGATGGAGGCCATGAAGGAGGCTCATACTTTTACTTTTTCTATTCACCCCGAGGGCACGAAGATATATCAGGATGTTGGTGGGAGTTTCTGGTGGGGAAACATGAAGAAAGAGATTGCAGAGTTTGTAGCACATTGCTTGACTTGTCAACAAGTAAGGCAAAGCATCAACGACCTGCATGCTTATGTCAGGCATTCCTTATTCCCGAGTGTGAGTGGGATCTCATTACCATCGATTTCGTGACAGTGTTACTGAGGACTAAAGAAGGGCATGATTCTATTTGAACAGATTGACTAAGTCCGATCATTTTTTCTTATTTACAAGTATGATAAATGGCAGCCATGGTGATTGGTCCTAGACGAAGGAAGGTGGAGGGAAAATGGTGAAAAAGTTGCAGGGAGAAAGAAAGGAGGTGTTTGGTTGTGTGTTTAAAAGGTGTTTGGTTGGCATCAGGATCGTTTCCTGATCTTTGTATGGGGATCCTCATGACCAACAAGTGTGGGCCGTTGGATGAAAATCCAACGGCTATAATTATTATAACTTTAAAGGGACCCCCTATTTGTAGCCGTTGGATTTTTATCCAACGGCCCACACTTGTTGGTCATGAGGATCCCCATACAAAGATCAGGAGAGGATCCTGATCCGTTTGGTTGTGTGTTAATTCTTATAATAGTAGGCGTCTTAAACTTAGTGGACCACATAAGCAAGTCGTATTGGGTACTCAAAAGACAAATACAATTTTACATTTTTATCATCAGATAATGTATATGTTAGTTTAAATTAATAATGAATTTTTTTTCAAAAGGAAAATATTAAAAACATATCTAGTATTCAGATACATAGATAATGTCAAAAGCTAATAATTTTGTGTTTGATAGTAATATCTTTGTAATGTATAAAATAATGGTAGTGTTGCTGGAGATGATGGTTATGGCAAGAGTTGTGATGGAAGCAATGGTGGTTAGGTCTGTGGTATTAGTGATGGGGACACGCCCATTGGATAGTGACAATAGTGGAGTGGAAAAAGGGCAATGGTAGGCTGGTATAGGAATGGTGGTGACGGCCGACGATAGTGGCAGAAGGTTGTTGTGGTAACAATGCTAGAGAGGGGCAGTATAGGTGACGTTGATGACAGCGAAGATGGTAGAGGTTGTATTGGCCATGGTGGCAGAGGTGATGACATGGAGATAGTGGCAGTGGTGGTAGTAGTGATAATGACGGCAATGGTAGTGGGAGGTGGTAGTGGTAAAGATGGCAGTGATACTGGAGGAGAGGGTTGCGGTAGTGGTGAAAGTAGTGGCAGTAATGATTGTTGGAGTTGTACTTTAAAAATCTAATATCACAATATTAGATATTATATAACAATTCCATTATAATGGTATGATTTCGTATTTAGAAAATACATTTAGTATTATTATTCTACAAGAGCTATTTTGAATTGTATTTATATTACATTAATTTATATATATGCATGTTTAGGTTTGCATTGTTTGCACCACGTGATACTTTGTTCCATAGGATAGGACCGGACATAGTTTTATGTTATTAGAATCTTCATAGCTTCCTATCTAGTTTAGGTTAAGGTGGCATTGTATGATGGTCCAAGCCTGCAAGGTGCTTTATCGGCACTCTCCTAAGATGAGAGATCCACTAATAGCATGCATCCAAATGCTAGTTCATTTGCAAGGGAAAAGTAGAAAGAAAGGGAAGGCAATCACAGGCAGAGAGAAGGAGAGCAGCGAATAATTAAAGAAGGCAACAATGCGGTAATCAGCAGCAAGTAGACCAAAGCCACAAGAAAAATATTGTCAAGTCGAGAAATTAATCAAGATATGGTTAATGTACAATGTGGCGAGCATATAATAGAAGAGTTTATATGTTTTTTATCTTCTAATGTTGTCAATAAATGAACCTTAAGCCGTTATTAGTTAGGGAGAAGAAAATGGAAACAGAAGAAGGAAGAAGAGACAACTGGCCATTATGTTGATTGTTGGCTCAAACAAAGTAGAAAGTAGTCTAAAACCAACAAATAATGTTGGCTACTTTTGTGGTCAAAATTGGTGATTGGCATGCTACATGTGTGAAACAAAACATGGATGCTCTTATGCCTAATTTGTGGTCAAAGAATGGATGCATTTATGCCTAATTCTTTTGACTTGATGAGAGGCCTTTGGCCTATAAAAGGAGGTGTAGGCATAACTCAAACACAACATCAAGGAAACAAGGAAGAAAGAAAAATAGCAAGAAGCCATTTGGCATAGAGAAGTATTTTCTCAAATTGTCTTGCTTTGTATTTTTGGTTTTCTCTTCCTATTGTAAGTGTGTGAGCTTGGGTTATTCGGGTCTTTGGGAAATTGAGTGATAAACACTATTGTATGTTCTCATTGATTATAGTGGAATACTCCGTCGTCTCCAAACTGGATGTAGGCATTGCCGAACCAGTATAAATCTTGGTGTTCTTGTTGGTATTGTTCCATTTATCTTTTGTCAGTTATTGTGGTTTATTTTTCACTCACACTTGGTTGACGCTTCCGCACAACAAGTGGTATCAGAGCCTAGTGTTACGACTAGGTGTTCTCGTGGGAGTGAAAAATTTGCTGGCGCTAAAGTCCCGTGAATAGTGCCGAGTAGATGGCTGGAGATAAAGATGAATCTGTGAAGGGGAAGGAGTCGGCATCGTCTTCGTCGGCATCTACATCCAATAGACATCAAATTGCTACTACAAGGTTAGAGGTTGATAAATTCAATGGCTCTAATAATTTTGGTATGTGGCAATGTGAAGTTATGGATGTGTTGTATCAACAAGAGTTGGATATGGTTCTGGAAGATAAACCAGAAGATATTGATGACAAGCAGTGGACACGAATTAATCTTCATGCTTGTGCTGCTATTCGATCATTCCTTGATAAGGCGTTGAAATACCCATATATGAAGGAAACTTCTGCTAAGGAGTTATGGACAAAATTAGAGGAGAAGTATATGACCAAGAGCGCAGAAAATCGGCTCTTCTTGAAGAAGCGACTCTTCCAATTTCAGTATAGTCCAGGTATTTCTATGCATGAACACCTCAATGATTATAATAAAATACTTGCTGATTTAGCAAACCTTGATGTGAAAATTCCTGACGAGGATAAGGCACTATGTTTGTTAAATTCATTGCCTGATGATTATGATCATTTGACAACTACTTTGTTGTATGGAAAATCCGAGGTGAAACTTGATGAGGTGTCTGCGGCATTGGTGAATCATGAGTGTCGAAAGAAGGAACTAAAGACTCACAATTCACAAACCGAGGCACTTGTTGCAAGGGGTCGAACAGAGGAAAGAAAATCTGGGAAGCGGGGAAAATCTCATTCAAAGTCACGAGGGAAGTTTCCTGCTAAAGATGAATGTGCCTTTTGTCGCCAAAAGGGTCATTGGAAGAAAGACTGCCCCAAATTGAAGAACAAAGAGAAGGAGAAAGCGGGTTCTGAAGCAAATATTGCAAAATCTGGAGATGATGATTTCGAGTTTGCTTTGGCTAGTTCATCTGCTGATGGTCACTCCAAGGAGTGGATTTTGGATTCAGGTTGCACCTATCATATGTGTCCCATTCGAGAATGGTTTTCTAGCTTCGAGAAGCTGGATGGTGGAGTTGTTTTGATGGGTAATGATAATGCCTGCAAAACACAAGGGATAGGCAAAATCTGTTTGAAGATGCATGATGGAACAGTCAGAGAATTAAGTGATGTTCGGTATGTACCGGATATGAAGAAAAATCTTATCTCACTGGGTGCATTGGAATCCAAGGGTCTCAAGATCACCATGAAGGGTGGAGTTCTTAAAGCTGTTTACGGGGCACTGGTGGTGATGAAAGGTACAAGACGAAATAACTTGTATTTCTTGAAAGGGAGTACAATTATTGGTGAAGCAGCTGTCACCGAAGCTGCTGACGCAGATAGCACAGACACCACGAGGTTATGGCATATGCGTCTTGGGCATGCTGGTGAAAAAGCGTTGCAAGGATTGGTGAAGCAAGGCTTATTGAAAGGTGCAAAGGCATGCAAATTGGAATTCTGTGAGCATTGTGTGTTGGGTAAGTAAACTAGAGTAAAATTTGGCACTGCTATTCACCACACTAAAGGCATTCTTGATTATGTTCACACTGATGTTTGGGGACCTTCCAAGAATGCATCTTGGGGAGGTAGCCATTATTTTATCTCCTTTGTTGATGACTTCTCTAGAAGAATATGGGTGTACACCATGAAGCGTAAAGATGAAGTCTTGAAGATATTCCTGAAGTGGAAAAAGATGATTGAAACGCAAAGCGGTCGAAAGATCAAGACTCTCAGATCAGACAATGGGGGTGAATATAAGTCTGATCCTTTCTTGAAAGTTTGTCAAGATGAGGGTATTGTGAGGCACTTCACGGTTAGGGAGACACCGCAACAGAATGGGGTGGCGGAGCGCATGAACCGTACTTTGCTTGAGAAAGTTCGGTGTATGTTGTTTAATGCTGGATTAGGCAAGGCGTTTTGGGCTGAGGCAATTACTTATGCAAGCCATCTCATTAATCGATTGCCAGCTGTTGCGAATGAGGGCAAAACGCCCATGGAGGTATGGTCTGGTAAACCTTGTACTGATTACAAGTTCTTACACATATTTGGTTGTCCTGCTTACTATCATGTCAGAGAAAGCAAGTTGGATCCAAGAGCAAAGAAAGCTCTATTTATGGGCTTTAGCACTGGCGTGAAGGGATACCGACTCTGGTGTCCAGATGAGAAGAAATTTGTTGTAAGCAGAGATGTGACCTTTGATGAGGCTGCTATGGTTAATCAGAACAAGCATGAAGGTGAAACTAAAACGACCGAGACCATGAGTAGCTCAAAGCAGGTGGAGTTACTGAAGACTCCAGTTGTTCCAGTAAGGTCTGATGTTACAGACACTAGTTCTACAGTTAATCATGATGATGAGGACGAGGATGATGATGAGGAGGCACCTACCCAAGAGCCTCCACAGCAACAAGACTATATTGCAACCAGAATATCGAGAAGGGAAATTCGAAAGCCTGCTCGATTTACTGATATTGTGGCATATGCACTTCCCGTTATTGAAGATGATATTCCATCCACCTACAAAGAAGCTGTCATGAGTTCAGAGTACGAGTTGTGGAAGAAATCTATGGATGAGGAGATGAAATCTCTTCATAAAAATAAGACTTGGAAGCTGGTTCAGTTACCAAAGGGGAAGAAAGAAATTGGTTGTAAATGGGTGTATGCCAAAAAGATGGAATCTTTGGGAAAAGACAATGTAAGATTCAAAGCCAGATTGGTAGCTAAAGGCTATGCTCAGAAAGAAGGCATTGACTACAATGAGGTATTTTCTCCTGTAGTAAAACATTCTTCTATTCGTATTCTGTTGGCTTTGGTTGTGCAGTTTGATCTTGAGTTGGCCCAACTTGATGTCAAGACTGCGTTCTTACATGGTGATTTGGAGGAAGAGATTTATATGTCTCAGCCAGAAGGTTTTAAGGTTGCTGGAAAGGAAAATTGGGTTTGCAAATTGGAAAAATCATTGTATGGCTTGAAGCAGTCTCCAAGACAATGGTACAAGCGATTTGATCCAGTTTCGTTGCTCAAGTTTAAGCACTGCTTAGACTTGATTGGCATTTGTAAAATTTGTTGATTGCCCCATGGGGGAGTGGGAGACGACTATTGGAAGTTCTACTTAGAGGGTTTGCGCCAAGGTGGAGATTGTTGATTGTTGGCTCAAACAAAGTAGAAAGTAGTCTAAAACCAACAAATAATGTTGGCTACTTTTGTGGTCAAAATTGGTGATTGGCATGCTACATGTGTGAAACAAAACATGGATGCTCTTATGCCTAATTTGTGGTCAAAGAATGGATGCATTTATGCCTAATTCTTTTGACTTGATGAGAGGCCTTTGGCCTATAAAAGGAGGTGTAGGCATAACTCAAACACAACATCAAGGAAACAAGGAAGAAAGAAAAATAGCAAGAAGCCATTTGGCATAGAGAAGAATTTTCTCAAATTGTCTTGCTTTGTATTTTTGGTTTTCTCTTCCTATTGTAAGTGTGTGAGCTTGGGTTATTCGGGTCTTTGGGAAATTGAGTGATAAACACTATTGTATGTTCTCATTGATTATAGTGGAATACTCCGTCGTCTCCAAACTGGATGTAGGCATTGCCGAACCAGTATAAATCTTGGTGTTCTTGTTGGTATTGTTCCATTTATCTTTTGTCAGTTATTGTGGTTTATTTTTCACTCACACTTGGTTGACGCTTCCGCACAACACATTATTCAGAAGACAACAAGTTCGACGAACAAAGGTGCGGGAGACCAAGAAGGACTCTGGCTTTTCCTGAACTTAGTTTTCTTAATTTTATTATGCATTTAGTGACAACTTCAATTATGCCGGAACTAATTTCGTTTCCCTAGAGCAACGAGGTTGCCCAATCATGATTGCTTAATTCCTCAGTTTTGTTATTTTTGAATTTTCAGTAGTATTGAGTTTCTTTTGTTGTGGATTATACGCTTGATTATTATCTTGTTGTTTTTAGAACAGTGATATATTTAGGTACGAACATTTCGGTACACTAGGTTAGTATAATATATTTAGGTACAGACATTTTAGTACACTAGTTTAATATAATATATTTGGGTACATATATTTCAATACATTAGTTTAGTATCATATGAAATTGTCGGTACACTAATGTTTTTACATATTTTCTTTTGTGTCACTAATTCACTACAATATATTTAGGTACGAATATTTCGGTACACTAATTTAGTAAAATATGTTAGATCGCACATCGCCTAGGGAAGTGGATCCTCTAAGCCTTATATGTATATGTCCACCTCCATATAGAGCCAGGGATGTGGTGGAGCCCGGTTGAGATGTGACAAAATATATTAATTAAAGGAAGTAAAATAAAATTAATGAATTAAAATGTGTATAATAACAAATTTAAATATATTAAATACTGCCACATAATACTATGGTCTATTAGTATTCCTCTTTATTTGTAAGTGAAATGTCTTACGTTCGATTCTTGCCAAAGGCGAAGTGAAAGGTCTTACGTTCGATTCTCGCCAAATGCGAATTTGAACCACATTATTGCTAGCCCATTGTGAGGCTAGCCCTTCCCCCACCCTCTTAGTGTAGATAATATTGTTTGTTTAAATATATATATATATATATATATATATATATATTAAATATTAAATATAAATAAAAGATGAATTTGAATTAAGTACACATTAAAGGACTAAAATCAATATCTAATTCAACACCAAGTTTTTATTAAATTTTAAGCTTTTTCAAGGATTAAAGTTCAAAAACCCTTTTTTTAAATCCTGTTAAATCCTATTTTGACTATAACATGATGAACCACATTATTGCTAGCCCATTGTGAGGCTAGCCCTTCCCCCACCCTCTTAGTGTAGATAATATTGTTTATTTAAAAAAAAAATATATATATATATATATATTAAATATTAAATATAAATAAAAGATGAATTTGAATTAAGTACACATTAAGGGACTAAAATCAATATCTAATTCAACACCAGGTTTTTATTAAATTTTAAGCTTTTTCGAGGATTAAAGTTCAAAAACCCTTTTTTTTAAATCCTGTTAAATCCTATTTTGACTATAACATGATTTCAAATTCTTTTAAAATTCTATTGACCACACCATGATTCTAAAATCCTTTAAAATCATAATTTGATTATACCCCTAAGATTATATTAGAGCATCAGGACTTTCACCACCACCTTTGAGTACTCATAAAAGGAATACTTGTGTCCTTAAAGGAATATTGCCTCCAATGAAAGAGTTTTTATAGTAGAATCCCAAAATTTGAATTAATTAAAAGCATTAAAGCTTCAATCAATATTGTGGGTTCCACTCAAGATTGTCTCCCTATACAGTTCCTATATATGAGTACACACATTATATATCAAGTGAGTCCCTATACTTTAGGAACTCACTTTTTGATCCATTGGAGATTCATTTTGTCCTATATTTGTTTCATGCTCATTTTATATATACATTAGTTGTCCTTATTTAGGGATTTCATTGGAGATCCTCTAAAGAGTCTAGTAAGTTTTTTATAGTAATTGTACATACGAGTATAAGTATTATTTTTCATTAAATAAAATGGAAGGGTGTCTAGAAAAAAAAGTTGAGTATAAACAAAACAAAATTGAGGAATGCTAGCTACCCTGTCTTCATGTGAACTCCACTACTACTTTTTTTTATTAGTACATATTGATTATGACTCCTCAATTAGAGATTACAGTTTAGTAAAGATTCTAGTTCAGTTGCATCTTTGGCTCAGAGTAGACCTTCCGTAGCACCTCAGGCACGAGGCAGCAAAAGACTGGACAACAAAAAGGTAGACAACCTGGAAGAGGTTAGCAGGGAGTAGAAGTTCAGAGCAGTGGAGTTGGGATGCCACATAAAGGTTTTCAGCAAGTTGGCAAAGATTATGCATTATCTGCTTTGGAGGGTGAGGCAAAGCCTAACACAGTCACATGTATTATTCATATTGATTCGCCCCTAGCTAAAACAGTGTTTGATCTTTGGTGCTACTCATTCTTTCATATCTAGTACTTTTGCCGAGTCTTTGGGTAGAACTATTGAGACAATGAAGGTAGCGTACCCCATTTTCTTTGAATAGTTCGATCTTGTGAGGCTCATGTGGGTCAGGGTAAGATGATAGTTGATTTGATGGTTATTCCAATGTGAGATCTAGATGCCATTATTGGCATGGATTACTTATCCATGTATTGTGTAAATCTTGATTGTTTTGAAAATGTGGTGACTTTCTGACCACTTGGCAGACTTGAGTTTCAATTTACTGATGTTCGTAGAGTTATTTCACCACTGGTGATGATATCAGCCGCCAAGGCTAGGTGACTCATGAGACGCGGATGTTAGGGTTATCTAGCTTATGTCGTAGATTTTGATTGATAGGATAGTAGGATTGATGACATACTAGTCGTTAAAGAATTTCTAGATATGTTTACAGCAAAGTTACCAGGCTTGCCTTTAGCGAGGGATATCGAGTTCATTATTCACCTTTTGTCAGGGATATTGCCTATTGCTAAGGCCTCGTATCATATGGCACCTTTGGTGCTTATAGATCTTAAAGAGCAGCTGCAGGAGTTGTTGGGTAAGGGTTTGATTCGACCCAATGTTTCACCGTGGGATGTTCCCATTCTTTTTGTGAAGAAGAAAGATGGATCCATGCATTTGTGCATTGATCATCTTGAGCTTAACATGGTGACAGTGTGGAAGAAGTACCTCTTTATTGAAGATTGATGAGCTGTTTGACTAGCTAAAGGGTGCGCAGTACTTTAGTAAGTTGGATTTGCAAGCTAGTTATCATTAGTTGAAGATTAGAGATAAGGACATACTAAAGATGATTTTCTAGACTCGTTATGGTCACTATGAGTTCTTGGTCTTACCGTTTGGTCTGACTAATACGCTTGCTGCGTTCATAGATGTGATGAACTGGGTGTTTTAACCGTTTATTGATCATGTTTTGTTGGTGCATCGATGATATTTTAATCGACACACGGAGTTTAACTGAGCGTGAAGAGCATTTGAGACTTGTTCTGTAGGCTATGAAAGATTGTCAGTTGTCTACCAAGTTAAGCAAGTAAATTTTGTCTAGACCGTGTTGGTTTTCTTGGTCATGTGATCTCGCAACATGATATCGTGGTGGATCCTACGAAGGTTAAGGTGGTTGTTGGTTGAAATCAACCAACTACAGTGACTGATAGTCGATTTCTTACCATTCACATTTTCTTTGACAAGACTGACGGGGAAGACTACTCATTTCATTTGGGATGATGAGTGTGAGGCCAGCTTTGAGAAGCTAAAGAGCAGACTCGTTACTACATATTTTCTTACCTTTCTTTCTAGTTTTGGGGATTTGTAGTTTACACTGATGCCTCCTGTAAGGGACTAGGTTGCATTTTGATGCAGCATGGTAAGGTAGTAGCCTTTTCCTCTCACTAGCTGAAACCTCATAAGCTTAACTATATGCCCCATGATTTGGAGTTAGTTGTTATGGTCTATGCATTGAAGATCTAACGACATTATCTTTATGAGGAGTCATATGAGATTTACATCGACCACAAGAGCCTTAAGTACATCTTCACTCAACGGGAAATGAATTAGAGACAGAGATGTTGGCTAGAGTTGGTGAAAGACTATGACTGTTAGATTCTCTATCATCTGGGCAAGGCAAATGTAGTTGTTGAAACCTTCAGCCGAAAAAACTTAGCTAGTGTTGTAGCTTTATTACTTTACGTTGGTAAGTTAACAGAGGATTTGAGGAGGATAGAGATTGAGACTATTGATCAAAGTGGTGATCATTTACTCGTAGCCCTTACTATGTAACCTACGTTGATCAATCAGATTGAGGCAGCTCAAATTGAGGATCCAAAATTGGTTTGGATCATAGATGAAGTTCGAGTAGGTACTCGCTTCAAATTTTCCATGTCTAATAGTGGTGTTCTTTATTTCGAGATCAGACTTAGTGTTCTGAATGTCAGAGATCTATGGATGGAGGCCATGAATGAGGCTTATACTTATACTTTTTCTATTCACCCCGAGGGCACGAAGATATATTAGGATCTTGGTGAGAGTTTCTGGTGGGGAAACATGAAGAAAGAGATTGCAGAGTTTATAATACATTGTTTGACTTGTCAACAAGTTATGGCAGAACATTAGCGACCTACATGCTTACTTCAGGCATTCCTTATTCCCGAGTGTGAGTGAGAGCTCATCACCATCGATATCGTGACAAGGTTACAGAGGACTAGAGATGAGCATAATTCTATTTGAATAGATTAACGAAGTCCGATTATTTTCTCAAAAAAGACCTATTATCTGGAGTGACTTATGAGACTCTACATGGATGTGATTGTGAAGTTGCATGAGGTTCCAATGTCTATCATTTCTGATTGAGATCCTCGTTTCACTTCTCTTTTTTTTTAGTAGTCTTCACAAAGTTATGAGGACTAAGTTAGGTTTCAGCACAACTTTTCACCTCAAACAGATGGTTAGACAGAGTGTACTATTCAGACTTTGAAGAATATGCTTTAAGCCCATGTCCTAAACTTGAAGGATAATTGGGACACACATCTTCCATTGATTAAGTTGGCGTATAATAACAGCTTCTAGGCGAGTATTCAGATGGCACCTTACAAGGCACTATATGGGTGGAGGTGCAGATCTCCTTCGTATTGGGATGAGGTAGGAGAGCGTCGGCTATTGGGACCAAAGTTAGTACATATTACTGCAAAGAAGGCACGTTTATTAGCAGCTCAGAGTCGACAATGGAGTTATGCCAGTCCTCACTGACGTGAGGTGACATTTAAGAATGTAAAGTATGTTTCCTCACTGTTTCTCATATGAGAGGCAACTTCATATTCGGGCGAGAAGCTTAGTCTGGGATATGTGGGATTGTTTGAGGTCTTAGAGAAAGTTGGCAAGGTTGCCTATTGCCTTGCACTGCCACCAGATCTATCACACATTCATTTGGTGTTCCACATATCTTCACTTTGAAGGTATCGCAGTGATCCGTCTCATTTCTTTTGTCATGAGCCTATCCAAATTAGAGAGAACCTCACTTATGACTAGTAGCGCGTTGAGATTCTTGATTGAAGAGAGAATGCTCTATGCACCAAAGCTATTTCTTTGGTGTGTATCTTGTGGAACAATCATAGGGTGGTTATGTCCACCTTGGAGACATAAGATGTAACATCCCACATCGCCTGGGGGAGTGGATCATGTAAGCCTTATATGTATGTTCCCATCTCTACCTAGCACGAGGCCTTTTGGGAGCTCACTAGCTTCGGGTTCCATTGGAACTCCGAAGTTAAGCAAGTAGCGCACGAGAGCATTCCCAAGATGGGTGACCCACTAAGAAGTTCTCGTATGAGTTCCTAGAAACAAAACCATGAGGGTGTGGTAGGGGCTCAAAGCGGACAATATCGTGCTACGGTAGAGTCGAGCCCAGGATGTGGTGGGGGCCCGGGCTGGGATGTGACAATTTGGTATTAGAGCCAATCCCTGGCCGAAAGTGTGTCGACGAGGACGTCGGGCCCCTAAGGGGGGTGGATTGTAACATCCCACATCGCTCAAGGGAGTGGATCTTGTAAGCCTTATATGTATATTCCTATCTCTACCTAGCACAAGGCCTTTTAGGGGGCGTTTGTTGCACCGGACTGTCTCGGACTGTACTAGCTGCAGGGACTAAGCTGGACTGGCTTAGACTAGACTAAGCTGGACTAGCTTAGTAAAGCGTTTGGTGCAGTGTCGTACTAAAAAGAAGGATAATAACAAACTATAATATTATATTTTTTAATTCATATTTAATAATATTATATTAATTAATTCTACCTTTTTTATTCTAATAATACTCTCCCTCTCTCTGGAAGCCTCCATCTTTTTCTCCCTTTTTATCTCCTTTGTTCTCTCCATCTCCATCCCACGCTCTCCACCACGTCCCAAACCTCTCGATCGAGATCCCATCGGAGAATCTCCGGTTCGGGAGGGAGCGAAAACAGGCAAAGCTGTGCAGATCGGAGACAGAGGCATCGAGATAGAGAGAGAGACTGGGGGAGAAAGATCGAGAGGGAGGAGGTTGAAAATCGACAAATCTGAAAGGTGTGAGAAATTGGAGATAGAGGCGTTGGGAGAGAGAGACTAAGGGAGAGAGAGATTGAGAGGGAAGAGACTGAGGAGAAGAGAGTCTTCGAGAAGGTGTGAGACACTCTGGTGGAGGTCGTGGTGGGGTGTGGGTGTGGATGTGGTGTGTTTGCTTCGGGAAGGAGAGTTGCAGAGATGGGGGAGAAGAAACAAGGAGAGGAATGACGGAGAAGGTTCGAGAGATTGGGGAAGGGGGAAACACGGGGAAGTGGTGGACAGCGATTTCCAAGGTTTTCTCTCCGTCCCACGCTCTCCTTCCCTCCCCTATTTTTCAGGTTTTTATTCGGTGCAAGGTTCGAAGGTTTTTATTCGGTGCAAGATTCAAACTGGAGAGAGCTTTCCAAGTCTGTGGATTCAATCGGAGCCGCAAGTTTGTGGAGCGGCGAAACCGGCCTGCAGCGATGCCTGGCGAGCTAACCGGTGACGAGTCGGTGTTTGTGGAGTTAGGGAAGTGAGAGACGATGATGGCTTGGATTTCTTGGATCCGTTTCTGTCAAACCCAATATTGCAGACTTGGAGATCCTCTGAGATGGAGAAGAGGAAGGAGGAGAAATGCAAAGCAAGCAACACGAGGTGAAGCCTGAGGTGAAGAACAGAAAGGGAGGTGAAGCGGTGAATCGAAGAACAGAAACACGAGGTGAAGCGAAGAACAAAAACGGGACTACGAATCCCCTCGTTTTTGGTGGCTCTCGCTAAGCCCACCTAGGGCAGGATTTAGTCGGCACGAGTCCGGCTTAATCCCATTAAACACAATCCTAATTTACACCAAACACTGGACTACTAATCCTAACTAAGTAGTCCAATCCAGTGAAACTTAATCCGGCCAAACAAACGCGCCCTTAGGAGCTCACTAGCGTCGGGTTTCATCGGAACTCCAAAGTTAAGCGAGTAGCGCACGAGAGCATTCCCAATATGGGTGACCCACTGGGAAATTATTGTGTGAGTTCCTAGAAACAAAACCGTGAGGGTGTGGTAGGGGCCTAAGCGGACAATATTGTGCTACGGTGGAGTTGAGCCCGGGATGTGGTGGGGGCCTAAGACGAGATGCGCCGTCACTATCCACATTTGTTTGATTTAAGTACATTGAGTTTAGGGGACTAAACTCTTTTTTAAAGGGGGAAGGATGTGAAATCCCATCCCAAATTTCATTATTTAAATTTTGTATTTCGTAGTTGTTGTGACGCATCCTTAATTATGGCGTAAATTTTTTTTCAAATTTGTAAAATGATGAAAATGCTCCTGTTGGACCAAAACGGAGTCCTATGTGCACTTTGGAGCTCATTCGATGTTTTGTCTATTTTCTTATCACATTTGGGTATCATGTGTTGATCCTGAACATATCTTGGGATCAGAGCATGACATTTACCCTACTGAGCAAGAAGCTCACCCCTTATGAATATTTGACAGGTGAGTCTTGAAAATGTAGTCAACTTTCACAGAAAGTATAGAGAAAATTTTGCAATGTAATTTAAGAGATGTTTGTTTTCTTTTTCTTTTTTATTTTATTTTTTATCCGCACACCGAGTTCGAGAATTTAATTGTTCTGCCGATTCTAAATCTAAGGCGTGACAATAATAGTGGATATTATTTAACATCATGCAACATGATGCCTTTTATATTGTCAATAACAACTCTCTTTGTATATAATACGCTAATATACAAAAAGCTCAAAGTTGCCGCAACCATATGCAATTATTACGTTGCAACTAATATGTCAAGATTTTGTCTCATCTCATTGCACCAAAAAATAGTACTTTAAGAAAAACAACAATGTTTGACAAAAAATAAAATAAAAAGAAAAACAATGAGAAATGATTTAGTCTCGTCTAATTGCACCAAAAAATAGTACTTTAAGAAAAACAATGTTTGACAAAAAAGAAAATAAAAAGAAAAACAATGAGAAATGATAATCACATTTGAGGGAATCATAGATTGGATCGCCTTAGGCATACGACATGATAACCTAGATCAATGTGACTTAGAGTATTGATGTAAGAGAAGGATTGTATTGTATTGTTATTTAACTAAATAAATTTTGATAATAATAACATACTACTTGGCATCATTCATGGTTTGTGAGAGTTAGAGTTTATTTTAATTCACTAATCTATTGAAGAAATGGTATTACTCAATGCCTTGCTAATTAAAATATTATAGATCATACATCCGTTTGAGAAATAGATTGAAGAAATTAACAAGGATAGTCAAGATCAATTTTTTTTTTTTGTTGGAATAGTTAAGATCAATTAAATAGTTAATTCATGAAATGAATAGATTGAAATAAAGGTCGATTAATCCTACAAAGTACAAACATTGGGAACTCATTTGGGTTTGAAATTAGTCACGGATTTCAAAGTTCATTGGGCCTGGACCCAATTGGGGCCCATGGATTTAAGTTGTGAGACAACATAATTCCATAAAGTCCAAAAGAGGCTGAATGAAACTCTCTTAGCCGGGTAAAGAGGGAGGGGAGATTGTAAAGTCCGTTGCTGTAGCATCTAAAATGGGCTCTTTAAATAAGGTCCTTAAGAAGAATTTAGAAAAGAGAAATCTTGTTTACACCCAACTTTTGTTTATGGACGTGCACATTGACAAAAATTTAAATCACAACTATGTTTGGATGAGAGAAATAAACTTGAAATTTGGATAAAAGTCAGAATTTATAAATTGACATGCACCAATTTCCTTGTTTGAATTTATAAACATAGAAATTTAGAATTTTTCGTGTGAAAAAAAAAAAAAAAAAAAAAACTTGGAATTTGGAACCTCCAATTCCCAAGTTCGAATTATATGTAAATTACGTGTAATTTCTTAGTTTCTATGATTGAGAATTTCAAATTAAAAAAATTCTTATTCAATTTCATTGTTCTTTTATGTTAACCAAATAAGAAAATTCGTAAATTTTTAAAAATAAAATCTTGTAATTTCAATTTCAGTCATTTTAAAATTTCGTATAGATTTCTTCATCCAAACATAATGTTAGATGTTTACTTTTCCAAACATAGTGTTAGATGTTTACTTTTCCGTTGCTAAGAAAAATGTAAAAATATAATTAAAAAAGTTGTACTTGATGACATGTTTCTTTGTATATAAACCCTAGTGGGTCTTCAATTTGGGTGTCGATGAAATTAAGATTATGTTAAAGAGTCTAGTAAGTCCTTTATAGTAATTTCATATATGAGAATAAGTATTATTTTACATTAAATAAAATTGAAGGGTGTAAATACAAAAGTTTAGTGCCAACATAATTTCCCTGTAAAAAATTCCAACGCCAATCACACTCCCCATTTATAGGATAGCAACCCCATCATATTTATAGGATAGCAAAATTGCTAGGAGCTCCTAAATTTAGGAAGTGAGAAAGAAGCTTTTAAGGGTACATATTTATTATGACTCCCTAAATTAGAGACTATTGTTATATTAGAAATTTTTTATGGAGCTCCTAAAATAGCTTTGTAACCTTTTTAGCTAAAACTTAACTAAAAATAGAGAGTACGAACCTAATTCTAGGATTGTTTTTCCAGATTCAAATGCTTGATCGGAGAAACCGTAATTGATCGCCATTCCATTTTGTGAACGGTGACAATCCGATAGTTTAATTGTCATGAATTTTAAATATATTATTGTTAATGCTATATGCAACTTATAAAAACTTACGTTCATGTACCTGAAGTTCGTAGACTTTAGATCAAAGATTTTAGAGGTGCCGCTTTGACCAAAGGGTTGACTTTCCTATTAACGTTCCTCAAAGCATCGTAGTGTGTCATTGCCAACGTGTACGACTCAGATTTGAGAGTTGATGGACTTGAATCTCAACATAACTAGTAATCTGGGTTAAACAAAACGGACAAAATCCACACAAACAACTATAAAAGCCAGAGGAATGAAATAAAAACAAGGAAAAAAAAAAATCAAAACACGTACCTTACACCTTATCTCTCCAAACTCCTTTGCCTATGGAAAGCCGAAGCACAATCGGTCTGTAAATGAAGTTGAACATGGTATGTATGCCATTTTTTTTCTTTTTCAAGTAAAATTGATCGACAAGAAGTTGAAATTGGCAGAAAATGAAATCAAGAGACACAGAAAAACAACGAAATTGACAGAATGTAATATTTTTTTGTTCTTCTGGGTTTACGGATTTGATTTTTCACTTTTAGAAGTAAAGCAAAGTAGATTAAGCAAAAGAAGGTTGCTGTGATGAAAAAACAAAACCAGACAAGTGTGTTTAATAAGAAGATGGAGCAAATAATGAGAAGGGGGATGGGAAGAACAACTCTCTTAGCATAAGAAGAGGATATAATGAACGCACGAGTGAGACAGTAGAGAAACCCTCACGTAGTATGTAATTACAAAAGACTTAAGTGACGCAATTAATTTCATGGCAATTATTCAGCACTTTGGTGTGGAAGTCAACACCAACAAATTTACAATATTAATTGTATTATAACATCAATGAGGTGAGTGTTCTGCATGAAGAAAACATCACAACAAGACTGTAGAGGTGCTAAAAATCAATTTTGTGACACTAAGTACAATATTTAGCTTTTTTTTAATTATTATTATTCAGGGAAGGGGGAGCGTTCAAAACTATTACAATAATTTAGGGGATGAGAGTTTCGAATTCTAGCCGCATAGGTGGAAACTCGATCCACTAGGATTTTAAACCATATGCAAATACAATATTTTGCTTCCTAAACAGGCCTTTTTTTTTTTTTCCAACTCTGTACTGCTAAAATTTAACGTTTCAGTTTTACTAGATGTCCAAAAATTGTTTACTAAACACAAAATGGATGTCCCAAATCAGTCCTCAAACTAATTAAAATCTTCCAATTACATCTCTAATATTGGATGCGAAGCTATTCTATTCAAATTCTCTTCAATTTAAGTTACATAATTTATAATTTGTATGTGATACACTTGATCAATGTTTTGTTAATTCATCTTGTTTTATCAAAAAAATAATTTCAAAACCTAATTTTTACTCAGATGTTAACTCAGAAATTAAGTCAACAATTTATCCAAACAAAAATAAAAGTATAATTGAAAGACTATTACTATAGTTAAGCCTTTGTAATTTTTACCAATATTTGTGACATCCCGTCCCGGAAATATCGAAACGTACGTGTGAAATTACAATTTTACCCCTAGTGCGTTTTTCGTCACGTTTTTGGTTGTTTTGTGTGTTGTGGTATGTGTTTGGAACCACACACACTCCCACTGTCCCTCTCTCTCTCTCCTTCTGTCTTTTCTCTCTCCCCCGAGCTCCCATTTCCACCATTAACGTACGGACACACACCAAGAACCCTCAAACCTTTGCAGATCGAGGGAACCAACTATACCATTGAACTCGTGAGGTCGTGGCGAGCACAGCCATACCATTTTCAGGTGAGAAATCCTTGGTTTTCACGTCGATTCGACAATGTCCGATTCGAGTACTGTTCATGCAAAGTTTATTCATTGAGTTTTTGGGATTTCTAAGCTCGTAGGTGTGTTGGTGAGGTCCCAAGGAGCTTGGGAGCGCATCGTTGGAAGTGTTTCGACGTCGGAGAAGCTTGGTTCGAAGTTGGCCGAGTTTTGAGTTTTGAGACAGGTATGATCGCGTGGTTTTTAGCTTTTAAAAGTTATATAACGTGATTCTACTAGTCTAGGGCTTTCTTTTGGTCCAAGAATCATAGAAAATGGTTGAAAAACGAAGGAGAATAGTGAGTTTGAACTTTCCCAGTTTTTCCGGTGACCGGAGTCCGGCGAGGGTAGGCCGGAGAAGAAACAGGATTAACGGAATATTCCGTTAAGTTTAACGGAATATTCCTAACGGCAGTAACGGAATCTGTCAGTTTTAACGGAATATTCCTGACGGCGTCAATTGACACCGTCAGTGTGCATGGCACGTGGCCGCGCGTGGGGGCGCGTAGGTCCGTGCCTATTTTGGCGCGTGGGGGCGCGTGAGGAGTCCAAAAATTATTTTAAAAATATGGTTGTGATCCTGAGGTTGTGTGGAACACGTTGGTATATTCATTTGTCCATTTTGAGCAATGTATGAAAAGTTATTACGAGAAGTTGGTTATGTGCTTTAAAGTTAACGTTTTTATAGTTATTTCGCATATAGGTGACACGTACCCCGAGGACAAGCGTTCGCACTCGAGGCAGGGGGGCTACGACCCTTCCACATACCAGTGAGTGGGCTTTTGTTTTCCATATATACCTATATACATTTATATTCCCAGAATTTGATTAAAAATGGTTAAGTGTCTATGCCATGCACCATATTATTATTGTTTATGCATCATCACATGCATTAGTAGTGGCATAT
This sequence comes from Pyrus communis, assembly GCF_041283825.1. NCBI lineage: Eukaryota > Viridiplantae > Streptophyta > Magnoliopsida > Rosales > Rosaceae > Pyrus > Pyrus communis. The sequence continues at coordinate 26,949,421 of NC_142573.1, forward strand.
ATATACATATGCATATTGGGTGCTGTGGACGCACAGGTAAGTGCCAGGTAAGCATTATTCACGTTTATGTTTCAAGTAGTGGTTTGAGACAGTTAGAGAGCTCATAACCTGCACCCCCGGTGTTAGTGCTCCCGCCCGTGGCCAGGGCACAGTCCTTCACGTGATGTTCACCTCCCGCACCTTATGCTCACCTTGGATTCAAGGTAGGTGCACAGGCCTGTCGTACAAACCACTTTAGGTGGTTCCGACTCGTAGGTGACCAGCGATTATTCGCCCAGTCTTCACGTGATCGTAGCACTTATTTACACTCAGGCCTGTCGTACAGACCACTTTAGGTGGTTCCGACTCGTGGGCAGGTTTAGATATTGAGATTGAGATTCGAGCTCTAGATGCAGCCGTACAGGTCACGTTAGGTGACTCCGGCTGCCAGATTACTTGATATTGATATGTTTATACCTGGGCACTTGCATATCCTTATGAGATTTCGGCATGGCATATTATTCGAGCATGTTTGGCATATGTATTGTGTATATATTTTCTGGGAAGTATACAGGTTTTACGGCGAGGGGTTAGAAAGTATTTTATAAATGGTTTTAGAAAGATTTGTTTTTGCCCACTCACGCTTTTGTTTTGCGCCCCTCCAGGTTCTAGTTGAGTAGCAGTTTCGGTGGTCTCCCAAGAGGATTCTTCCGGCTTTTCTAACAGACACTCACCATAGTAGGGTCACCTTCGGGTGTACTATTGTTGAAATTTCGTTTGGACTGCTATAGACCTGCTCTGAATTTGTATTTCACTTGTGCTAGCACTTGTTCTAGGACTTTGTATGCTAGTTTTTAATTATTCGTACTTTTATATTACTGTTCTATTAGCTTCCGCACGTGCACATGGTTACGTCACCTTCGTGTGATGGCCAGCACGCCCTGATCTCGGTCGGGGTATGTCAATATTTGTTCTAAATTTAGACTGGAAATCCGTGCACCGGTTCCTCTATAGAAATTAAAGCTGGTTAGGAGGTTTCTCTTACTAATTTGAGTACTTATCCATAATTGAAGCTTTTCTCTAATATGGCGTGGAAGAATAAAAGTTGACTGTTAAGTCCATTTGTGCTGTCAAACTCAATCGAAAAATCTGCATGCACGAATTAAGGAGAACCACATATCTCCAGCCTAGCAATTTAATGTTGGTTGTTAGTACTTTAATGTCGGTTGTCAGTATTTTAATTGATATGGGACCATTGACCCCATTGCCTGTTCCATGATCACACACGCAAACGTCATTGAAACATTTGAAATTGAATCACTATAAAATCCGAATGAAAATTCCCTTCGGATTTTCTTTACGAGGATTTGGAAAATCATTCAATTAAATTTATTTATTGTATATTATGTGATTAATTTTTTTTAAATACTGTTTATATTTAATTTTAAATAAAAAAATTTATAATGATTTCTGATCGTACAACATATGATAAATGGATGTGATTGAAAGATATCCGAAATTTTTACAAAGAGGATCCTCATTCATAACACCCCGATGTTCACATGTAAGTCCTTCCTAACATTCAACCTTACAGAGGTCAACAAAATTTTTTTCTCTCCTCTGTGAGAGCTTTCTCTCCTCTGTGAGAGTCCGCCTGAGTGCGAGTCCTTTCTCCCCGGAGTGATTCCGTGGTGTGATTCGGTTTCCCGGTGATCAGACCATCCTTCAGTCCTCAGATCTGACGGTTTTGAACCCGTTTCTGTGATCTGCAGAGCCTTTACTCCCCTTGAACCTCTCTGTACGCCATCAACCTTGTTTTCCTCTCACGACACCCATCATAAATCGTAAGAGCAGAGGATCCACACGGCTTCGAGATTCTGGCGGACGCCGATCGGCATGGCGTCGTAGGTTGATCTGACGGCTGAGATCCAGGGAAGCTCTCGCACCTTTGAGCTCCGGTGTGCACGTACCTGGAAACATCCTCTTCTCCAAACACCTCTGCAGATCATCCAGCACAGCGAACGATGGCGGATGCGTCGAGCAAAAGAGCAAAGCGTCATCTAAGTTCTGACCGAGGGATACTTCTGCATCTCTTCACTCCGGTGTGAGAGTGATTGACTCTCGCGAGTTCCGCATCTAGGCGTGTGGCTACAGGTGAGTCTCGATCGTGTGTTTTGTACTGTGCAGGTCAAGATCTTGGGGTTTGGGTAACTGAGGCTCTGAAAGCAGGATGGCGTGGGGTGACAGGGCCTAGGGTGACGAAAAGGATTTGGGGCTTTTCAAATTGGTGTGTTGTTCTCCACGAGGGTTGCAGTGGCTGTGGTGTTGATCTGATTGGGGGTGTTATCTCTGTCAATTTGGTTTTGTGGAATCTGTGAGCTTGGGGGTTTCTACTATTATGGTTCGTTTTGGGGGGGGTGGTGGACTCCGTCAACTGGAAGGTAGTAGAATGGGTGAGGTAAGGGATTAGGGTGAAGGGAAGGGGGTGGGGTTTCTCAAACTAGGGTGAATATCTCTTCGAGGGGGAATGGGGTGGGGTGGTTTGTCTCTAATTAGTGTGTCTCTCTCCGAGAAGTAATGGGGTGGGTAAATTGAATCGGGTTGGGGGGTTTTAATTCTGTCAGTCGGGGTTTGAGGGGGCAGGATCAGTGGATGGAAAGTCTTGGTGACAGGGAGGAGAAGAAAGAAATCAGTTAGTATTCGGGGTGCTTATCTGTGTGTTTCTGAGTTTGTGTCCAGCAAGTCAAGCATTCTTCATCGTCTCAGGCTGGCCGTGTGGGGCAGTGCTGTTCCTTTGTGATGGCGAAAAATGGAGTGGATGAACTGGTGATTCAATTGAACCAAACACTGGATTTATCAACCATGGAGCAGGGAGTTAAGCTGGTTGGGAAAGTCCTAACGCCAAAACCATTGAACAAGTGGGGAGTCAGGAATATTCTCAGAGCGGCGTGGAAACAATTGGGTGAGGTGGAAATAAAATGGGTAAGGGAGAATGTCTTTATTATTTCGGTCAAAGATGAAAATGTAGCCTCAAAAATCCTTGAGCAAGTTCCCTGGGCAGTAATGAAAAAGGTGTTCTCTGTCGTGAAATGGCCTCCGGAGCTCGCTTTGGAGGAGCTGGAGCTGGATGCTGTTCCATTTTGGGTTCAAATAAGGGGAATTCCGCTGGGCTTAGCCTCTGTCGAGAACGTGCAGCGTGTAACCAAAGAGGCTGGGAAATTTATAGCTATGGAGGATCCCGGACACGCTCGTGGATTTGTGCGAATCAGAATTTTAGTTGATATGGAGAAGCCATTATTTAAGGGATGCTGGATTCGAAGGGACTCAAATAAGGAAACCTGGGTGGAATTCCGGTATGAACGGCTTCAAGATTTTTGCTACAGGTGTGGACGGATCGGGCATATCAATACAGAATGTTCCGTTGAGATGTCTGGAGATGGGGAGGTGGCGTATGGAGAGTGGATGAAGGCACAGCCGGTAAGGGAGGTGGCGATAGCGAAGAAAGTGGAGTATGTGGGCAGGGGGGAACGCCGGCAGGCTGGGGCGGTGCGCGGACCAGGCATCACGGCTGCACAGAATCAAAGTAGTTTACGGAATTTGCAGGCTCAAGGAATGGAGTGCAATCAAACCATGGAGTCAGGGGGAGCATCACAGAGTCGTGGCACAGGTCAAAAAAAATGGCGTAGAAGAATGCGGGGGGTGGCAGAGGATACGTCTTCCTGCTCAGAAATGGAGAGCATTAAAACAGTGGGTGAAGGAAGGTCGGGCAAGGTCCAGGGGGGCAATAACTTTCTGTCCGCCCAGGATGATGAACCATTATGGGGTAGTAAAAGAAGTGGGGATGCACAGGATAATATGCTAACTCAAGCTCCACAGAAGAAATTCAAGGGCCCGGATACGGAGAAGAATTACCAAGGAAGGGTGGTAGAAACAGGGAAGAGGTTAAATTGCAAGGAAGGAGATCTATTGGGGGAACAAATAGTCCATACGACGGGTGAAGATAAGGAAGAAAAAAGTGAGAAGCATAGAGGACATGAAGTAATGGAAGGGGAGTCGGATATTGTTAAAGGAAGGCTGGTGACAAAGAAGGCGGGCAAGTTGGCTTGGGGCGGTGGCGGCTGGCCTTCAACAGCCGCAGGCCAGCCATGAGTTATATATTCTGGAACTGTCGTGGGCTAGGGTCGGCAACGACAGTCAGGGCTCTCCATGGGCTTATTTGCAAAAAAAAACCCTCTATGATCTTTTTATCAGAGACTAAAATGAAAGATCATAGAATTTTAGGTGTGAGGAGGCGATTGGGTTACTTACATGGCTTTGATGTTTCGCCAATTGGAATGGCTGGAGGATTGAGTTTATGGTGGGAGGACAATCTGGAGGTTAATATTATCTTTTCGTCCAAGCATATTATTGATGCTGTGATGAGAATTAAAGGGCAAACGCAATGGAGTCGGATTACGGGTGTGTACGGAACGTCGTATAGAGTGGAGAAAAATCTGTTTTGGGAATGGATGGTTAACCATTTTACTCCCACAGATATACCTTGGATTTGTGGCGGGGATTTCAATGAATTCCTGTGGGATTATGAGAAGTCTGGAGGAGTTGAGGTCTTGTACAACAGACCAAGATTCTTAGAAGAGTTTTTGTCTTCCTCTCAGTTGATGGACTTGGGTTTCAATGGACCAACATTCACGTGGAGAGGGCTGAGAAAAGGGGATTGGGTGGAGGAGCGATTAGACAGGGTCATGGCGAATGAAAAGTGGCAGCAACTCTGGCCGAACTCCCATGTTATGCATGAAACGGTTTTAGCCTCGGATCACTGCCCAATTGTTCTTAGTTCTATATCTGATGGGCAGAAAGGAAGAAAGATGTTCAGGTTTGAGGCGTTTTGGGTCTCGGAGGAAGAGTGCAAGAAAATGGTGGAAATGTGCTGGGACCGGCGGCATCATGGTAGCCCTGTGAATAGGTGGGTGAGATCTTTAAACGAATGTCGATATCGTTTGAGCAGGTGGAATCGTACCAAATTTAAGGGGAGGGGAAGCAGGATCCATGATCTTCTTTCACAGTTAGATTCACTCCAGCGAGACTGGGGTCCAAACTATGAAATGATAAGGGAGATATCTCGGCAGATTGATGAGTTAAGACTCCAAGAGGAGAGTTATTGGTGCCAGCGATCGAGGGTAAAATGGTTGAGGGAGGGGGATGCAAACACCCAGTTTTTTCACTCTTCAACCCTTCAGAGGCGTAGGAGAAATAAGATTGTGAAGCTTAGGGCGGAAAATGGAAACTGGGTGGAAAATCCGTCTCAGGTACGCCATTTAGTGGATAATCATTTCTCTTCTGTTTTTAGCTCGGCAGGGGATCGTAATTGGGGGTCGCTGCTAGATTGCATTAATCCCTCGGTCTCGACAGAAATGAATGAGGCGCTAACTGCACCGGTTACGGAGGAGGAGATAAAGGAGGCTGCTGGGAATATGGGAGGTCTTAAGGCTCCTGGCCCCGATGGTTTCCAGGGGATCTTCTATCAGACATACTGGGAGATTGTGAAGGAAGATGTTTCGGCTCTGGTCAGAGAGTTGCTTCAGGACGTCGAGGGTTCGAGATTGATAAATCAGACTAACATAGTTCTGATTCCCAAAGTCCCTAATCCGGAATTTGTGTCGCAGTTCAGGCCTATCAGCCTTTGTAACTATTCGTACAAAATACTGTCAAAGATTCTTGCTAACCGGTTGAAGGTATTATTGCCTGAAATCATATCTCCATCTCAGAATGCTTTTGTGGCGGGTAGACAAATTCAGGATTGCATTGGCATAGCCCATGAGATGTTTCATTATCTGAAGGGAAGGAAAGTCAGGAACAGATTTGAAATGGGGATTAAACTGGATATGCAGAAGGCGTATGATAGGGTTGAATGGGACTTTTTGGATGCGGTAATGGAAAGAATGGGGTTCAGTAGTAGTTGGAGATCGCTAATTATTGGATGTATTTCGTCAGTGAGTTTCGCTGTTCTTCTAAATGGGCAGGCTGGTGAGTCTTTTGCTCCCTCGCGGGGTCTCCGTCAGGGGGATCCTCTTTCTCCTTATTTATTTATTTTGGTGGGGGAAGTTCTTTCAAAACTGATTCAGGGTGCGGTGGACCAAGGTAGATTGGAGGGTGTTAAGATTGGTGGATCCGGACCCGTAATTTCTCACATTTTCTTTGCGGATGATACCCTTCTGTTTCTACGGGCAGATGTGAAAAACTGCAGGAATTTGAAACATATGCTGGACAAATTTTGTGTGGCGTCTGGGCAGAAGGTTAATTTGGAGAAATCCAGTGTTTTCTTTGGGGCAAATGTTCCGAAAGTGAATGCAGATCAGATGGGGAATGCCCTGGGTATGACGGTGGTTAGCAATCCGGGGACTTATTTGGGGGTCCCTGCTATTTGGGGTCGGTCGAAAAAGCGTGGGCTTGCTTATGTGAAAGGAAGAGTAATGGAAAAACTTCAAGGGTGGAAACAAAGTACTCTATCCCGTGCCGGTAAAGAGGTTTTAATTAAGGCTGTTATCCAAGCTATTCCGGCGTACCCAATGTGCATTTTCAAATTCCCTGCCGTCGTTTGTCAGGAATTGGATGCGTTAGTGGCTGGATTTTGGTGGGGTTGCAAGGAAGGAGCCCAAAAGATTCATTGGGTCTCTAAAGAGGTTTTGGGTTTGCCAAAAGACTTGGGTGGTTTAGGCTTCAGAAACTTTATGGAATTTAATGATGCTCTGCTTGCTAAACAATGTTGGCGTTTAATCACGGAACCGGACTCGCTGTGGGCTAGGGTGATGAAAGCCCGGTATTTTCCCCATTGCTCGATATGGGATGCGAAGAAAGGTGGTCAGGCTTCTTGGGCATGGACCAGCCTCATCTGTGGCAGGGACGTGATCAAGGAGGGTTCCCATTGGCAGATTTTGGGCGGTCAGGAGGTGAGGGTGTGGCAGGATAGGTGGCTTCCTTCATTGCCCCTTGGTCATCCGGTGCCGGTTGGCCAGGTTGCGGTTACTCCCAGTTTAAGGGTCAGTGCGCTTATCTGTTCGGAGTTGGGGCGGTGGAATCTTAGCTTTTTACAACCTTTCATATCGGGGGAGGCTTTGAAGGCTATTGAAGAGACACCTTTGGGGGATCTAAGTCGCAATGATAGGCTTATCTGGGATGTGAGTAAGAACGGTACTTATTCGGTCAAGTCGGGTTATAGATGGCTGCAAGGTAGATCACTGGCTAGGCGGGACAAGCGTCGGCCTTCTGTTCGTGGGGTTCCCAAGGCGTTTTGGAAGGGGATTTGGAAGCTGGAGGTGCCCCCCAAGTTGCGACATTTCATGTGGCTTACGATGCATAATTGTCTTCCTACTCGGGAAGCCTTGTACCGACGACGGTCCTCTCTGAACTCTACGTGTCCTATTTGCTGCTGCCATGATGAAACCATTGAGCACATTTTCCTTGCTTGCTCTTGGGTTGAGCCAATTTGGTTTGGTGGGGCTTTGGGGTATAAACTGGATCGTCTTTCTCTCCCGTCTTGGCTGGAATGGATTCAGAAGGTATTCTCTTCGACTTTATGCAACTTTGGAGATACAACGTGGAGACAATCGTATATTGTTTGTACCTGTTGGTGTATTTGGAAAGCTCGTTGTGATTTTGTCTTCAAAGGGATGTCTGTTAACCCTTTAAAAGTATTGGCTGATGTTTCTGCGGCTATGAGCTCGTTTCTTGGTGCTAAGGCAATGGCTGGGGTTAGGGGAAGGGGTGACGGGAGAAGGGGTACCCAGGTGGCGCGGTGGTGTGCTCCGGCCTCTCCTTTTGTGAAGATTAATGTGGATGCTAGTTGGTCCAAGGTCTCAAAGATGGGATTTGTGGGTTTGATTGCGCGGGACATGGAAAGAAATTTCGTGGCTGCAGCGCGGTATGCTATATCTGCTCCTTCTGCTGCTGCAGCGGAGGCTTATGCGTTGCTGTACGGGTGCCAACTTGGTGACGAGTTGGGAGTAAGGTATGTAATTCTTGAGTCGGACTCCCTTGAAGCGATTAATTGTTTATCTTGTTCGCTGTCTAGGGGTAGTTGGGAGGCATTCCCGGTGCTGGCTCGGGTTAAACAATTGGGGGGGAAGTTCTTTGATTGTCGATGGTCTTGGGTGCCCCGTTCTGCAAATGGCGTGGCTCACAAGATTGCATCGAGTGGTTTTACGGAGATGAGTGATGTCGTTTGGGTCGTTAGGCCCCCATCTTCGTTGGTCTTTGTATTGAATAATGACGGACTACCTTGTCCTCATTAACTTGAGTTGGTGGTGCCAGGGGTGACACCTCTACTTGGTGGAGGGGTCTTTGTGGTTTTCCCATTGTCGCTGCCTGTTTATTGTATGTATGTTTGCCTCTCTGTAGGCCTTTTATGATATGGTTTTTGGTGTTCAAAAAAAAAAAAAAAAAAAAAAAAAAAAAAAACATTCAACCTTACAAAAAAGAATTTCAAACCTAACATTATAAAATAAAGATGTGTTTGCTGCATCGGACTATTTCAGATTAGACTAACTTCTGAGATAAAATTGAACTAGGCTTAGGTTTAATTAAGCAGAATAAAAATAATGAAGTATTTAGCATAGTGCCTGGCTAAGTCGCAAACTAAAATATTTTAGACCCAATATTTTTGTTCAGAGGAAAACAGAAAATTAAGAAACAAATGTAACACCCGGTTGTCCCACCATCCAGCAAAACCATTTCTATATACAACTAAGCAATTAAAATATGTCTTCCCTCACAACAAATGAGAGAGGAAAAGGCCACCAATTTAATCAAACAATTGGATGATCCAACTAGAACAAATGGAGCATCCCAATACTAAATTAACACAGTACATAGCAGAACAACGTAAATTGCTTAATTGTACATTCTACAATTTTTTTACAATAAACTCTGGAAAATTACTAACCGCCTCAGTCATCCGAGCTATATTCACTCGATTCAGGAAAAACTGCAATAGAAGCGCAGCAACACAACTCTTCATCCTTTAGGAGGAGAATTCCATTTTAAATCAACTATGCTAAATTGTGGTTGCGGCAAGATGCTCACATTGTAGGCACCACCAAGAGTCCACATGTACAAATGAGAATTCCCATGAAAAACATGACGAGTGCACGTAGTCCAGTGCAACAAACATGGGAATGGACTAACTGTTAGTCCGGTTCAGTGAAGTCTATTGAAGGTAAACAAACACACACTAAAGGATTAAGTACAAAAATTGAACAAAAAAACAAAAAGATTAAGTACAAATAACTATTCAACTTTTAGAGTAATTCCAAATTGATCTAAATCTTTTAAAATATTCTAAATTGCTATATAACGTTTTAAAGTGGTCATTCATTAGAACACCAGCATTCAGTGATGACGTCACAACCTTTAATAGATAATGTCATTAATATTAAGTGATGGTGTGAACGAATACTGAAATTAATTTTTACTACTGAAGCTAATTTTTACTAACACATCATTTATAGGAGTGATGATGAATCCCCAAATGGACTCCTCTTTGTCTAGCTAAAAGGAATTGTTTTAGAGATCGATATTTTGCTTTTGCTGAAGATCGCTATACTATTGTATTTTCTTAGTTTTCCAAGTAACTAGTGACTTTCCAAAAATTGTACAACATCCACTGGTACAACTTCTAGTGTCTCGACACCTTGCCAACAGAAATCACACAACCAAGGCTTCTCCCTTGAGGCGGAAGCTTGCAAGCTTTCATCCGATAAGGCGGTTGCTGACGATTATAATGGTGTTGTTCTTGGAATTAGGACTAGTAGTCACAGCACGACTCCAAGTAGCGTAGTTGTCTCCATTCGAAAATTTGGACACACCAATGTGATTTCTAGGGAATGTATTATGTGGTCCAACAGATCAGTGAGACTTCCAGTCTGCTCTCTAGGATGATATTTCTTCCATTGAAAGGAAAAACAAAACTGTTGGCAATGTATGCAAATAATATAAAGGAATTTGATTAGGATCATACTTAGCGAAATTAACGAATTCTGAATCATCATTTTGTTCTGACAAACTGTTGCACAAAGCACGAATAAGAGCATCACCAAAGAAAGGATTCAGTTGCCTCTAGCCCTGCTAGATTGCCTACATACTTTGTGATACACGATGAAGAGAGTGAAGACAACAGCACTGCTGTGCACGCTGGGAAGAAGCAGCAGCAGCAGTTCCCTTCTAGAAATTCCTCCATTTGAAATTACTATATTACCCTCCAACTTTACTCGTTTATAATTTCTTCATTACAACTCTGTTTCGTGAATGGTTTTCCGCGTTCGTGGAATTAAGCTCTATCAGAAAATACTAAAAGTAACCGTGAAAGATGTATGGATTTTTAATGACTATTTACGAAAATTCAAACTTTGTAACTACTTAATTAAAGCTCTAAATTAACGAAAATAAATTTGCATAATTACGAAATACAAAAAATTAAATATTGAAATTTGGGGACGGGATTTCATACTTAGTGTGGCATGTGTTTTTTCTTCAGTATCGTTAGGACAAGACATGGACAATTACAAAACAATAAACTTGTTTTAAATATTACTACCATTAAGATATTGTGAGGTAAAGCATGAGCAGCAATTACTTTCGTGTGCGTACCTTATATCTAGTAATGGACAATTCTGCTTGTCCCTGGTCCATCTTCAATGTTGACTTTGTTTCCCTTTTCGACTCCTCTTTTCTTTTAACTTGAACTGGATATTTAACCTCCTCTCTTTGAGAACTCCTACCTCCCTATTTACTTTCTTTTCTTTTTTGACCACGGCTACCTTCCTCCGACATCAACACCTTGTCAATCAGATCTGAAACTTAAAAAAAAAAAAACCAGAGCTCTTTTGGACACTATAGAAGTGTCGTATCTTTGCCTTCACTATCCAAAATAATACTGGATTCGGTGGTTGAAGCCACCTTTTTAATATGTAAGATTGAGGCAGCAACTCTATTTGTTTCATTCTCAAATAGACCAATATGTACCGACAAGGAATTCTGTGAAATTCCATCTCTTTGCAGCTAAATTTAGCAATACCTAAGACCGTATCAATTACCATCTTCTTTGTCTTTGTCACCTATGCAGCTTTCTCAAGTACTTCATACACTTCCTCATTCCCATCCGCTGACTTCTCCCTCAAGAAACAAGTTATACTCTTCAATTCCTCCACTTAAAGCCTTTCAAACATAAACCTAGTGTGCAATTTGGGCATTTGAGCATCCATCGTGGTGCGAAACAACATAAGAAGGACACAGTTTTCATCATTATGGTCTTTCTGATGTTGGCGTCCAAGGGGTCAATTAAAACGAATGATGAATTCAATCAAAGACTACTTTATATGAACATATTGCTTGAAAAAGGAATAAGAACACTATACATGTTAACTGCTCAACATTCTGACAAAAAAAGTGTGCTTACAAAATGCTGAAACCTAAGCCAAGATTCATCGGCTCACCCAACATAACTTTAAGAAATTAACAATCACTCAAAGCTCTCGATTTTTTATTTTTCAGGAATGCACAACCCAATGCCGTGGTTTGATCATGGTTATTCACCCTTAACAAAGATGCAAATATCATCTTGTCCACATTGATATTGAATGTAGTGTCAAACACAAGCACATCCCCAAAATGGTTATAACCACATCTTGACTTAGCATCCGTCCAAAAGAAATTTATAAGTATTCCGCCTTAATTCATTCTCCATCTTGAAATAAAATGACTTGTTTCTTTTTCTCATCATCAAAATTCTCTTTGAGCATTTCCACATCATACGCTCAATTAGATGAGCACGCAATTGTTGTTCGGCATTATACATATCCTTGGGGTGCAACCAATATTTTCAATTCCTCCACTTTGCACCTCTAATAAACCCACTTGTATACTTATGGAAATATTCGTCTGCGCACATTGTTCAATCATCACCTTCTTTTCCTCTGAAACCCAATGATGAGATTCAAATAAGTGTGCTGCACTTGCCATAAGGTGGTTGTGTCCTTCGTTGAAAACTATTCAGCAAACTTATCTTGACCAATTCCCCTATATAGCACAAGTTTCGCCTGACAGTCACTTCTAGCATCTCCCCTCCTCCATTTCTGATTAGTTTGAGATTATCATCTATCCTCTTTTTGCCTTGTTCGCTACAAACAAATTTTTTGTTTTATAATAAGGTTTAATAGAAACAAACTCTTTATTTTCTAGATTAGGTCAGGGAAACTATGAAGCAACAATGTTAGGGCAACGTATTGGATAAGTACTCTATGACTACACTAGATATTTCTAGTCGTTTAATTTAGTATCTTATGAAAATTTAAAAGAAAAGTGTTTTATGCACACTTTTTTCCTCATTTTGTATACCTTTGTTTATTTATATTGTGATTCACTTTGCTTTATTCAATTCAAACGTCAATAATGAATAAAGATATGCATACAAAGAGAAAAAGGTGTCTGAAAATTATTTCACAACTTCTTTTCTCTTTTGCCTTAGGTTTTTCTGTTTCTATTCAACCCCCCCCCCCCCCCCCCGGCCCCAAATCCACCCTTCCTTCTGTTTGAAATAATTTTTTCATTACGGAGCAAAATGGAGATCATGGGTCAAATAAATTGATTAAAGTATGGATGACGAGGATTTGATATGAGGTGGCAAGATAGTGGCTACCAAAACTGAAACATCAGTGGTGTATTTTTAGAATTTGGGGCATTGGTGATCACAGAGAAACTTGATGTTCTCGTGTTAATATAGCATGTTATATCATGTTCTATATTTTATAGTAAGGTTTTACCTAAAATTATGAAAAAGTTGATTTAGGAGCTCTCTAAGAAACTTGTATTCTAACGATACATTGTACTTTAGAGAGTCGTAAGGACTATGAGTCAATAATTATACTTTAGAGAGTTGTAAGGACTATGAGTCAATAATTAGGCAATATAAAATAATTATTTATTTTAGAACAATTACCATTAATTGTAGAGAGTCACTAGGCTCCTTTCTCATTCCCTGCATTTAGGAGGTAGATAGGGAGCATGATTGGAGTTGATTTTTTTTAAACCTCTCTAAATTCTAGTTAGGAACTCATTTAGGGAGCCTATTGTAGATACTCTTAAAGAAGATGATTGAAAAATGATATTTTCATGTATCACAGTCATGGGAAGAAATAAAATGAGTATTTCATTAAGTTTAGTTGAGAGTTTAGAATAAAATTGTGGAAGTTGATGTTCATACCAAAACCAATTCACATAAACTGAGGCCCAAAATCCTTTAAACAATTTAAGCCTGCATTTTATGAATGAAATATGCACACATACACACATCCAGAGAATTAACAATTTAGTTAAAAGATGCATCAATGTACACAGATATCACATAAGCATTGTTTCCCAAACACCAAAACCGAAAATGTAGTAAACAAAGCTCCAAATACAAATCACACTTTTACGACTAAACAATAACAAGTCAACAGAAGCATAACATGCCTTGGAATATGGATTTCTGGAATAGCTTTTCAATTGAGGCCGCATCTTGCAGACTTATATCAAACAAGTTGAGATCGGCCACGGAAGCAAAGCTTATAGCATTACCACCTTAATCATGCATCGTTGTCATCATCATCTTCTTCTTGTTCTTTCCCCAATGGCTCTGCTATTTGTAGTCTTTTTGTCTTGGATCACTTTGGAGTAACCCATCAGGAGAAATCCTTAACTTGATCGGCTGGCAATCCTCGACAATTGACGGGACCTTGACAATGCAATTTCCTGTGCAGAAATCCTTACAGAGTTGGAAGATTAGAACGTTCAAAATGTTGTAGGCAACTAAAACTAATCTCAGTTTCTGAATCATCTTCGTTGCTTGCCACTATTTCTACCATTCTTTCACACGACTTAACTTCCATATTCTTGAGTTGCTGCAAATTCTTAGCCACAGAATAAGTTACTGAGTATTGCAGTCCGTGATAATCCAATATAGTCAAAGTGTTAGATTCCGTAAGGATATTAAAGTTGAAGTTAGATTTTCTAATCTGCCGCAGCTTTTCAGCTTTAGAACTTCCAAGTTTGGAAAAACGGGGCCCCCTGGTTGGGAGTTTTCCTTTCCTAGATGCATCAGCTTTGGCATGTCAATGAGCCACAAATCCCTTACATGTGGGACGATGTATTCCCCCCCACTACTTCCTTGGTGGTCGTGGATTCTCTAAATTCTTTATATGCATCAGCTCCGGCAAATCCTAATTCTTTACAAGGAGCTGAAATCCATAGAGCGTTTCATGATTCTCTAAATTCTCAAAGAAAACATCTCCTGAGGTTTATCGAGTTTTCACGAAACCTCCTCACGTTTGAGACATTACACAAACATCCCCTCACATTTTAATTCTCTTTCCTATAATCCCTTAAGTCAAATTATGAATCTACTAATTTACCCTTATTAACTACTTGAAACTAATAAAACAATTTTATAATTATATAAAATAAATTATACAACATTAAACACTTAAAAAACAAGAAGAAGACCATGTGGACAAAACAAATTAAGAAAAATTAATTAATTATTACTTTGAAAATAATATTTCATTAAAAAAAGAGGTTGTTCATCTTCTTCACTCCCCCTCACTTGATCGAGCAACCACCTCCATCTCCATGTCCTCATTCTTCCTCCATCACCACCACAATTCAAACTTTCAACAATCCAAAAAACAATCATTGTCTAATAAAATAATAATTTGGTAATCAAAATCAAATCCCTACTATTTGATTCCACACGAATTTATGAAGAACAAATCATAGAAACGGCGGAGAAGGATTTGCGGAAGCGGGTGAAGTCGGGGGACTGGATGACTATGGAGGGGGATTGGAAATGGGAGGGAGGGGAGATTTTGGGGGATTGAGAGGCGTTTTTGTGGTGGGGTGGGGGGGGGGTGGTGGGTGGAGACTTGTCCACATGGTTTTTTTTTATTTTTTATTTAAGTAGTTACATTATGTTTGGATAAAGAAATTTAAGATTACTAAGAAATTATAAAATGACGAAAATTGAAATGACGAGATTTTATTTTTTAGAATTTGTGAATTTTCTTATTTGGTTAACTTAAAAAAACAATGAAATTAAATACGAAATTTATTATTTTTAGACTCTCAATCATAGAAATTGAAAAATGACACATATTTACATGGAATTTAAACTTGGGAATTGGAGATCCCCAATTGCAAGTTTTTTTTTTCACTCGAAAATTCTAAATTTCTATGCGTATGAATCCAAATAAGGGAATTGGTGCATATCAATTTATAAATTCTAGGGGAAACTTGAAATAGGTCCAATTTTATAGCCCAACATTAGGATTAGTCCAATTTTTAGTTACTTTTGACTTAGCTCCAATGACTAGGATTCCATGTCAGCAATTTTTCTGATTAGGTTGATTTTTTTGCATTGTTATTACTATTTTACCCTCCTATAGATTTTGCACGTTCTCCATATATTTCCCATGTTTTACATTTTTATCAGAATTTAAATTCATTGTTCAGTGGTCCTTCATCTTTCTCCCAGATTTCTTGATAACAATTTTTGAATTTGAATTTCTTATCAATCTATTTTTAAGGAAGGCTTAATCACTTTTAACTTTCTAGTAACTTTCTATACAAATTACATGTGTTTATACGTGTAGATTTCTTCAGAAGACCTATTCTCTAGGTACAGTTTTTATGATCGTGTTTTTCCTTCGTGGTTTGTCGATACTTAACCTTCTCCATCTATCAAAGGACTAAAACACAGCAGATTGAATGCCAATTAACTTTCAAGTCAGATATATTATAATTGCTTTCCACTTTATTGTTGTTTGCTATGCGAATTCAAAACATGAAGACTTTATCCTAATCCCCCTAATCCCTTTCTATCATCTCTCATTGACATGCTTCTTTCTCTTTTTATTTAAAAAAAAAAAAAAAAAAAACCAATGCACAGAAGGTGTTTGATGTTATACCTCTTTGAAAAGTGTACTCTTTAATTTCCGGTAGAAATTTATTGTTCGCTTATTGTCACTATCCTTGTCACTTATTCTAGATTTCGAGCCGCCTGATGATAGCAAAAGGAAGAAATTCATTGTGATTGGAGTTGTTTCAGCATTATTCCTCATTTTCTTGATTTTGGGCATTCTTTGGTGGAAAGGCTGTTTACTTGAAGCTGTTTCCACCGTTTTTCCAGAAGCACCACATGCATTTTGCATGTTTCATTTGAAATTGAATATACAAAGTAAATATCCAAAGCAGATAGGTTCTGGTTATGGTGAAGTCGTTGCTAACCTGTTCCAAAAATGTTGTTACGCTCCATCCCAACTTGTGTTCGATCAGGAAATGAAAACTCTCATCAAGGATGGTGGTACAATAATTCAGAAATTTTTGCAAAACATGCCCAAAGAAAACTGGTCCAATGCATACACAATAATTCAGAAATTTTTGCAAAACATGCCCAAAGAAAACTGGTCCAATGCATACTTCAGGGGGAAAAAATATGGTGAGATGTGCTCTAATATTGTAGAATCCTTCAATTCTTGGATTTTGGATAAACGCAAGATGCCAACTTACCAAATGATTGATAACATACGTGTGAAGTTGATGGAGATGAGTTCTGATAGGCAACGTGAAGCCGAAAGATGGACCTCACCAATATGCCCAACAATGGATGACGAAATGATGAAAATGGTTGAAGTTGGAAGACATTGGAATGTGTGTCATTCAAGTGAACATATTTTGAAGTCAGAGATGAGTATTCTGTCATGGTGGACTTACAAAGTCATACTTGTTCTTGTTATCAATGGCAAATTAAAGGGTTCCCTTGTGCACATGCTTTGGCAGCTATTTTGAAAGATGTAGGTAACCCATATGATTATGTCGAAGATTATTTCACAACATATTTCTATAAGTCTTTTTATTCATATCCCATCATTCCTGTACCTAATATTGAAAAGGATGAACAATCTATGAGTCATGAGTTTGTGATAGAACCCCCATTGACAAAGAGGTCCCCAGGTAGACCAAAAGTTAAAAGACTAAAATCTATTAGGGAAGAAACACGCCCCAACAAGTGCAGTAGGTGTGGTGATGCTACACGCCACAACCGGAAAACTTGCAACGCCCCTATTTGACATACATCTCCATTGCCATTTGGATTTTTTTTTTTTTCAAATATATGAACACATGTTTTTTCTTTTCTTTTTTTATCAATGTAATAAAATGATGCCTTCGACTTTTTAGTTTACTCATATTCTTCTTTTTTCCAGTATCTACTTACATGTCATATGACTTATGCAATCTGTGAAGATAATATATTTATTATGCTATCATTACTAAACCTTCCAAATCAAACCTATATATAACAAGCAGCCATAAGATGTTAAATTTTATCCTACCTATCAATTTGGCTTACAATATAAACTACCTATCCTTGTAGAATATGATTTTTACATTCACCATTAGTTGTACAGGTATATTACTTTTTGGGACGGTTTTAAACTACCTAACATGGAGGAAAATTACCGACAACCATTTTTTAATAGATTATTTTTGCAAAAATTTGTCTAAAGCGGAGGTTATTTAACTATTTGATTGTTATTGTGAACATTTCATTGTGTTTTTAGCAACACCATGCTTGTCTAGTTTTACTGTCACAATTTTTTTTTCAATTAAACAATGTCAAATTTACTCCAGTATTGCTATTATGGAAAGACATTTTTGTGAATATATTGATAAAATAAAAATCTTAAAGTATATTAAGTTGGGGAAGCAAAAAATCCAACATGTAGCAAAAAATCCCACTTATATTGTATTTAAACTACCCAACATGTAGGAAAATTTATAGCTTACAATACATGTTCTCCAGGTACACCCAAACTTACAATACCTGTTCTCCAGGTATACCGGGAAGCCAGAACCAGATCTTCGTAGCTTTCATCATATACTGGGAGAAAATTTATAGCTTTCATAGCTTCATACGGATTTAGGATTCAAAACAAAGTTTCCGCTGGACACGGACGCAAACCAATTTGAAAGATGGGAGGATAAGGTTTTTGAATAGACAAAGAGATTAATCTGCAAGAGACCTGATAAAGGGGTCTAATGGCAATTGTTGTAATTTTGTTGGTAAATTATGTGCATTTTAATTGCTGACATGGATGATTGTTGTACTTACTAGCCCCCACTTATGCTTATGTAATATAAGTGGATTCCATTCAAAACAGGCTTATAAAATTGGACCCATATCAAAAGATCCCTTCTTTTATTTGTGTTTGTAGTGATGTAATTCAGGTTCTGTTTATTGTGATTTTAAATCAAATGCCTTACTTCGTCTAAATTTACTACAAGATCTAATCTGTATCTAGCGGGAAATGGTAAATAGGTCATTCTCGGAATGACATGAAATTAGTTATAGATGGCATAAAAAGAGGGGTTACTTCATTCGAAGAATTTATTTTGGTGAGGGAACTTTGAGCTGATTAGGTGAAGAACCAAATTGTCTTATAACATGCTTCTCATTTATTTGAAAAATGGATTGGATCCTATAAATATTTTAGCCATTGACTATAGATAAGGCGGTTGTATTGCCACTCTAAGATAAGGCAGTTGTTTTTTTCAAAATGAATTATCTGATACACATACAAAACTATCTGAACTAAAGTATAATCTGGGACTTTTACCGTCTATCTGTACATGATTGTTTCTTCATTGCTTCATTGTAGGTGAGAACGTTATGCGAGAAAGTAAAGGAAATTCTAATGGGTGAAAGCAATGCTCAGGTGAAAATTTTGGTTTCTTTAGTGTCTTATTATATGTGTTACATTACATATTTCACTGTTATTGCATTTGGTATGGGAAAAAAGCGTCATTATTGTCTTTCATTTTGAATTGGTGACGCTGGTGTAGATCTTTCAAATTGTATGGGTAGACATTTATTATTATTTATTTGCATGCCTGTGAAAATGCCAGCGACAATTTGTGGCGATGTTCATGGGCAATTTCATGACCTTGCAGAGCTTTTTTGATTGGAGCGTTTTATTGCTTGCAATTTTGGATTACTTCAAACTATGAATGAAAAGGCGTTTTTTTATTTTTTATTTTTTTATTTTTTACAACATTGTTGAGAGTGGGTTTTGCTTAAACTTTCGAGTTCTGAGTTTATATCATGACATTTGATATGGTTTCATTTATTTTGTGAAATTAGATACTTTTCTGTGCACATTTTTCCTAACAGTTAAGTCAATTGATTGCTCATTTGGCTGTAAATTTGACATTAGTGAATTCTGGACTTTAATTTCAATGATTACCCAGTATTAATTGGTTATTGATTAGCATTTGTTTTCTGGAATATGGACTCTGAACAGTTCAAAGGTTTTGGGAAAGGAGTGCTTTTTAATCAGGCCAATTGGGTCCTCCTGGCAATACAATGTCGAAAATTTTTAAATCCGAGTCCGAGAGATTTGGCAAGATGCAAATAAGTTGTGATTGGTAAGGTAATATCATCCTAATATATTTTTCAAAGCAATTTACTTATTTGCATTTTTCAGCTTTATGTGTCCAAGATTTTTCAGCTTTACATGTCTTGAAGTAACTGCAAAATCCTTTGCTTCATAGACAATTTCTGAAATTCCTTTTCTTTTTCTCTCCTAATTTCAGTCAACGATGCTGACCGAAGATTTACGGAGTTGAGTACCAGGATGAGGAGACTAGGAATGAGTTTTGGCTCTTAATAATTGCTGCTCTGTTGCTTGGAATTATCAGTGCTTTCAGTTCGACTTCAACAATACTATATGTGCATCTTGAATTTACATTTCAGAATTTAATTTATTTTAAGTGTTCTGCTAAAACACAAACTATGAGACTTGGTGGTGGCCTGCACTTTGCAGCCACAACTAAGACCAAGGGGTTGATTTTTGTTTTCATTTCCTTACCAATTGGAATAAAATTGCAACCCACCAGATAAGTAGTTAATAAGTTATACTACTAGAGTTACATAATGCCACTTAGCAGTTGGAAATTAACGAACTAGATTTCTTGACATGTCTTTTTGTATGACAACTTTTTAGGTGCTGCAGTTTTGTTTTGGTTTTTCATTCTTTCCCTGAATTTCAGTTGTAGTAGGATTGAATCATTTAAATTGTGGGATTGTTTTGTTTGATGGGTTTCAATTGTGTTTTCATTTATATAGTACTAATGTAGTTAAGGTTGGTGCATTGAAGTCCTGCAGCAACGCTCAAGCATATTTACAATGCTCTCTATTTTATAGCAAAGTTTTAGCTAAAACGATGCAAAAAAAATCATTTTACGAGCTCTCTGAAAAAAATTGTACTCCAACCAATGAAATCTAGCTTTCTTTCCAAACGAAAAAGAAAAATACACACGTACGCACATCCAGTTAAAAGATGCGATTCCATTGATCTGATATTAGTAAAGAATAAGAAGCACTCTCTAGTACAAAGCAGTTTCAGTAGACAAGTGCATACAAGCACCACTTCAAATGCTTCAATGTTTACAGAAATCACACTAGCATTATTTCCCAAACAACCAATACCGAAAATGTAGTGAACAAAGCTAAGCTCCAAATACAAATCACACTTTTACCACTAAACACTAACAAGTCAACACAAGCATAACATGACTTGGAATATGTATCAGTGCCTACCCAAATCACACAAGTTTCTGGGATACCTTTTCAGTTGATGCCGTAGCTTGCAGGCTTATATCAAACAAGATGAGATCGGCCTCGGATACGAAGCTGGGCACAGACCGTTGAGGGGTGAACAGAGAATAGTCACAGCAACAAGAGAAATTAGAAAGAAGTATACTGAAAGTAGCAACCCAACTAGCAACCACAATAACGCTAAAGGCAACATAGCCTGCATCTTCAGGATCTCCAACGCCCCTGATTCAACCACCACAGTAACGCCAAAGCCAAAAAGGTCCAAGCAATCATATAACCAAGGCTAGAACTGGCCTCTAGCCCACAGAAATCACATAACCAAGGCTTCTTCCTTGAGGAGGAAGCTTTGCCAGCTTAAATCCAATATGGCGGTCACTGACAATAAGAGTGGTGCCCATCTTGTTCCTGGAACTATGACTAGCACGACATCAAGTAGCATAGTTGTCTCTATCCAAAAAATTTGGACATACCAATGTGATTTCTGGGGAATGTGTTGTGTGGTCCAATAGATCAGAGAGCCTTCTAGTCTGCTCCCCAGGATGATATTTCTTCCTTTAAAAGGAAAAACAAAAGAAAGAAGAATATAACACACAAACAAGCAATCACACACACCCGGAAAAACTTAACATGCCAGCCAAAAAATGAGGATTCTTCTTTGGTAGAGGGTGTTGCAATTGTAACATCTAAATTTGTATCTGCAATCATCAGCTGGTCCTGTAAAAATATATATTTAGTTGACGATTACAAATAAACACTCAAACTGTTCAATAAGAAATCTGACTGAAGAACTACGAATAAGATGAATAAATCAAACTTTTAATTTTAACGGTTCAAGGTTCAGAAAAAGATGAAAAATTGGAGAGTGAAATTAGTAGATGCTTAATTAGTGAATAAAGAACTTACGGTTTGATCACGATCATTCTCCTTTGAATCACTTAGCTCTAGTACATCATCAGTTTCCTCTGCCATTTGTAGTCTTTCTGGTCTTGGATCACTTTGGAGTAACCCATCAGGAGAAATCTTTAACTGGATCAGCTGGCACTTCTTGACAATCAAATCCTTGGACAGTAAGGATGGGACTTTGAAAATGCAATTTCCCGTGCAAAATCCTTGCAGACTTGGTAGACCAGAAAGTTGCAAATGTTTCAAGCAACTGTAAGTAATCTCATTTTCTGAATCATCTCCGTTGCTTGCCACTATTTCTACCATTCTTTCACAATACCGAACATCCAACTCCCGGAGTTGCTGCAAATCCTTAGCCACAGAATAAGGTATTAAGTATTGCAGTCCGTGACAGCTCCATATGGTCAAAGCGGTTAGATTCCGAAAGGATATCAAAGTTGAAGCTAGATTCTCTAATCTGCCACATTTTTCTAGGCATAGAAATTCCAAGTTTGGAAAAACAGGGCCCCCTGGTTGGGAGTTCTCCTTTCCTAGATGTATCAGCTCCGGCATATTGCCGAGCCACAAACCCTTTACACGTGGGAGGGTCTTAACTTCATGTATTTCC
This sequence comes from Pyrus communis, assembly GCF_041283825.1. NCBI lineage: Eukaryota > Viridiplantae > Streptophyta > Magnoliopsida > Rosales > Rosaceae > Pyrus > Pyrus communis. The sequence goes on from NC_142573.1 coordinate 26,971,611, forward strand.
CCGCTACTACTTCCTTGGTGGTTGTGGACAATTAATTCTTTCCAAGGAGCAGAGAACACACGGAGATTTTCAATATTCTGTAAATTCTCAAAGAAATCATCTGACTTGGGATGTGAAGTAGCAAAACCAATTACTTTTAGTTTTCTCAGCAACTCTGCCAGGAGTGGACCATACAAAATATCCGTGTTCTCGTCCAAAACCAAGTATTCCAAGTTGAGGAGTGACTTATCCTGAAATATAATCAACAGTAATGACATGCTTTAAAATATTTTGAAAAATTGAACATCACATAATAACTTTAACATTAAAAACATAATAAATTTATTTACTTGATGGTCTATGTTTAATTAGTATGTAAAAATCACATAAAATTTTGAATATCAAAAGAATTGTGGACAAGTATGGTTACCTTCTCAATTAAAAAGAAAGGTTGTTTCGTTGACCTTGGGTGGCCCAACTCAAGCTTGTCTTGATATGTTAAAAATTCGACGGGCAAAATCTCCACATCACCACATTTCGTGAACTTTAAGATGTTGAGTGATGGCCAATTAGAAATATCCAGCCCTGGACAGAAACTCCCAAGTTGGGGTAGATTATGAAATTCCAGAAATGTTACTTTAGGGAACTCGAACTCCTCATATGCCGTTTCTGGTCCTTCTTTCTTCTCAACAATTTCCTCCAGTAAATCACAATTCTTAACCTTCAACCTGCTTAGCTGCTTAAGATCTTTGGCCACTGAGGGGGGAAAAATATTTTTCAAACTATCACATGAGTCTATGTCAACTGAGTTTAGATTTGGGCACTCAAAACCATTCACCTGAGTGGTAGATGATGTGTCATATACCATTTGTAATGCTTGACATTTGGATATCGTGAGATGTTTGAATTGCCCGAGACATTTAGCCATGGAACTAGAAAACAAGAATCTTAAACTATCACATTGATGCACAATCAAGGTTGTTAAATTGGATATCAAAACCTGCATAGCACATAACAAAATTCATGTTTATTTTAGGAAATTATAATTTACAATGTTGTTTGCCATATGTGTTCCAAATGCATAGATATAAAGTAAAGATCATATATTAAAAAAGTAAGCTACTAGGTTACTAGACAGCTGGATATCTTCGTACTTTCATTAACTAGCAAATAATGAATTGGAGTAAAAAAAAACTATGCCAATTTTATAGGGCCAAAGTTATGTCAATTTTATTCCAAATTTAAACTATTTACTTTCGATCAAATAAAAAATTATTTTATTTAAATTGATACCAAGATTACATTATTGTGAATATTTTTAGTGACAAATGGTGAATTATCTTAGTGATTGAGTTTAAATTTTTTGCACTCAAAATAAGAGTAACTTCTCTATAACATGTTTCATTAGTTGACACCTGTTCACAATCTAATCCCTAACATAACCCTCTCCTCCCAGTAAAATTAAATAAAAATAAAATCAAAAGTAAGAAAAAAGAAGCTGCTCATCCTCTCTCTCTCTCTCTCTCTCTCTCTCTCTCTCTCTCTCTCTCTCTCTCTCTCTCTTCCCCAATCTAAACAGCAGCAGTATCAATTGCATCTACTTCACACTTTAAATCCATTAATCAAATCGAAAAGCCTCGTCCTTCAATTTAATTGCTCATTCAAAGAATAGCGGACAACCAAATCTGGGAATATTGAAGAATAAATCCCTTTTGGGCTGTCAGATTTGTGAATATAAGCGTCTCCCCTGGCTCACCACGAGGTGGGGTTCAGGGTGCCGTGATTGGTGGCGTTAGGAATGAAGGGGAATGGGAGGGAAAATTTTTTGTTGGGAGGAAACACAAGTGGTACATCTCGTATATCGGTTGCACTGAAAAATCTCACGAATGAGATAGGTACCCAGTACGCTGGCTACGATCTGATTGTTATTTTTTTATTTTATTTGGAGTTAACGCCGTTAGGTTTTGTTGAGTGAATGGATAGATTTTTAAATTTTAAAATAAAATTTTAACGAAAAACTTGTGGTACTATTCATCTTAATGAAAAATTATATTTTTATACTAAAAAGTCAAATCTGGTATTTTTTATTTTACTTTTTATTTTGCCTTTATAATTAAAACTCAAAGTTTTCAAACCATTTTTATTAGTTTTTCTATTTTAAAAAGGTCACAAAGCGTCTATGTTTATAAATAGGTGCAGAAGATTTGAACTCATTATTTGAATGTCCAAGGAAGAAAAAAATCTAACATCAAAATTAGAAAAAAACTTGTGTGGGATTTAACTTGATCATGCTGAATGGTACTACACCGCCATTCATTCCTTGCCATGTGCTAAACCAAAATAATAAAAGACTCTCCTTATTAAGGAAGGGGAATGGGAGAGACAGAGAGGCGCCGAGTCCGCTGGGCTACACTCTGATTTTTGTATTTTATTTTATTTGGAGTTAACTCCGTTAGGTTTGGATGAGTGAATGGATAGATATCAAAATTTTTAAAAAGTCACAAGGCTATGCATAAATGAGTGCAAAAGATTTGAACTTGTTAAGAGAATACCTAGGAAAAAAATCTTAATATCAAAACCTAATAACATAATATATCATTTAAATGGTTTTTGCTTATTGAAAAAAAATAAATCTTAAGCATTTGTATCTTTTTTCTTATTGAAAAAAAAAAAAAAATTATATGTCGAATTCGAATAAGAAAGCTATTTGGAGAAAGAATCATGCAACCATTTTGCTAGAAAAATAACTAAGAAAGTACCTCGCCATTATTGAACAGTCTCGGTGGTCCACCAACCTCATCCTTCGTAACGATTTCGTCGGATTCTGTAGCAGTCGTTAATTGCTTGCCTTTGGAAGAGAAACCAATAAGCTTTGGTAGATTCCGAAGTGTCAAAGATTTTAACTTTCGGAAAGGCTCGCCTATGAGTTGCCCATAACATACACTTTCCAAACTCACAAGGTTTTCAAGAGCTAGAGATTCCAGGTTGGAGAAGGCATTATGAGAATAACTCCAATTGACGAAGTTAATGACATATTTAACTTCATCGTTGTTTTGGATATGGAGATGCTTTAGTTGTCTAACAGCTTCACTGTCAAATAGATAGGAAATAATATTCACAATCTCCACCCCATCCAAGTACAACTGCTCACATTTCTTTACCAGCAACTTTATACCTCGGTCGAATTGATTTCTCCGGGTGATCTTGAGTTTTAGCATGTTAGAGGAGGTTGCAAAGATGTTAGGATACTCCCAACAATCACCGACAAGTATGGTGTATCTTTCTAACTTATCGGAGAACAAGTTGGTTGGAAGAAGGTTAGCATCTGGAATGTGTATGTCCAATGCGGATAGATGGGGTAAGTGCTTCAGCTCTGAAACACTAGCATTACTTCTTCTGCCATCGACCAAACCTTCACCCTCCCATTGCTTGAAGCTTTTTATTCCCATCCTCAAGTCTTCTAGTCTTGTCAAGCTTGATATAACACCAGGTGAGATCAGAACAAGTTCAGAGCAACCGGTCAAATCCAATAATTGTAGCCTTGTCAATTCCCCTATTTCTCTCGCCAACTCTTTAAACTTGGACATTACGAGGCTAAGAATTCTCAAGTTAGTTAGTTGTCCAACAAGAGTGATGTCTACGAACTCGCACCGATCTAAACACAATGTGTGGAGATGCTTTAGGGATTGAAGAGATGGAGGTAGTGACGGAATATGGAATTCGGTTACATCCAACACTTTGAGTTCTTTCATCCCTTCAAAAAAATTGCTTGGGATTTCCTGGGAGTCGCCCTTATAATTTTCGAACAAGATTAACAATTTTAATTCTGGGCATTCCCAAGGTACTCCAGGAAGCCTGGGGATCTTGCAACCTCTTAAGGACATCCTTGTGCATTTTTTAAGGAAATTGTCAGTTGGCCATTCTTTCACCTCATCTCCATATGCTCTTGAAAAGGCCTTTTGATCATCAGATGCAATCCGGACAGCAACATCTCGTACAAGCTCATGCATTCTAACAGTCCTATCGTGATAACTGTCCAGCAATACGCCAGAATTTTTTAGTTTTTTAACCATTACATTCAATGAATTCCGTGCTTCTTCCACTGTCTCAACATTCTTTATCAAACCCAAACCCATACTATACTTTAACAAGTCACTGAGATAATTGCTGCAACTTCCGCAAAGCAAGAACAATTGCTTAAGCTCTTGATCCTCCAATTGTTCGTAACTCCACTTTAGAGCCAATAATGCTTTTTCATTCAATTCTTTCTTGTCAAATCTTTTGAAACTTCTCAACGCATCTTTCCATTCCTCCAAACTACTTTCCCTTAAAGCACTTGCAACAGCAACAACCAAAACCGGCAAACCTCCACATTTCTTTGCTAGTTGGGTTGCTTCTTTCAGTATACGGTTGTCTTTAACGACATTACCCGCCATCTTCTCAAACAAATTCCAACTTTCATTTTCTGTTAAAAATCCAAGTTGAAAATCTTTTTGTGTATGCATGTCATAGAATAAAACATTTCTTTCTCTAGATGTCAACAATAACTTACAGTGCGGCACACCGACAAGTCCCACAGCCTCAAAGTTAATTCTTTCTAAGACATCGTCTAAAATGACAAGAGTCTTCCCTTCTTTTATCCTGGCCCATATGAGATTCGCCCTTTTTCCCATATTCTCAGATTCATCAATGTCCATCCCCAACTTTTCAGTAATTTCTTTTTGAATTTTTTCATTGTCCTTTTTTTCTTTGACATTTAGTATTATAACCACATCATCAAATAACTTCTCTTTGACAACTTCTCTGTAAACCTCTTTGGCAAGTGTTGTCTTCCCGACGCCCCCTAATCCGTACACCCCAATCCTGTTGATATCAGGTTTTTTCAGTTCCATAATGATATCCTTCACCATTGAAATCCTTGATTCAAGGGCCATGTACTTGTCCGAGGCTAGGGCAGATATGTCTTCTACGGGAGCTTTGTAAGAAACACTGGAAAACTCTTTTTTTTTAGTTTCATGTGCTTCAATCTTTTCCATCATTTTTGTTGACTTCCTGCTACGCCGATGATAGTATATCATATTAGGACATAAAATGAGACACTTTGTCTTTGCAGGGCCTTCATCATGCAAGAGTGCTTTTGCCTCCAGAGTGGTCTCCTCCGCATCTGACTGCCATTTGTGGACATCAGCTTCCACTTCTTGATTAACTTTTCTTCCGACTTCATCAACTTCATGCTTCATCCTTTGTTTGACAAGATCAAAATTCTCCAATTTAGTCCTCAGATCTTCAAGGTTGCTTTTGTAGAAAATGATATAACCCACTTGGCGTGCAACTGGTCTTATTGTGTAGTCAATTATTGTAGGAATAATTGCAGTGAGTATATCCATCGCCATGGCACCTTTAGCTTACCAATTCGTTTGCGTTTTCGATCTATTGAATATATACGAATCCAAAAAATAAAATTCAAGATACGAGAAAGGAATCCTTTATTTTTAAAGCAGATGAAATTAAAGAATGAAACAATAGATCATACCTTAGCTCGTGATCCAGACTACGCTTGGAGAAAAACAGAGCAGTATGCAAATCTTTTTCGTTTTCTTTTGCTTCATGTGGAGAAAACTGCATAGTAAAAGCAAAAAGAAGGTTATATCACACTTGCAAAGTAGGAGTTGAAATGATGAACAAGTTTTCATATACAAATTCTATACTAAAAAATTTGCTTGGTACGGAACTAGGGCAACTGTTTTCCAATATTAAAAACTATGAAGACATATATAATCTGCTTTGAATTTCATTAAGATATTTTAACAAACAACATATCTGCAGAGTTCAAGCCAGTGCATGAGGCAGATAACCAAATGTAGAACGCGTTGCTCGTTGAAGACTACCAAGGCTCGTTGAACATTGTACCACAGAGCTATTGAGCCAGATAGTACGATGGGGTCGACCCCCTATCCTGGCAAGCTGATCAGAGTTAACTCTACCAAGTCTCGAGGAGTTCCAGATGCTTATGACGAGCTCTATTTTACGAAAGAACTCTGAGGCCATCAACCGCAAAATCCAGGCAGTCATGATCCCGAGCAACGCGAGACAACCTTGCTCTGAAAGGTCGAGCAGTGCAAGGAGGCTGCCAAAGGTATAACAGAAAAAGCACTCTGAAAACAAATGGGCTGCCTCGTAGGGTCATCTCTTACCGAAAGAGAGACAAAGGGCCATGTTTAGCTTTGGAAGAATTAATTTTTAATAAACAGTGTTAGACCATATTTTATACCATCTTCAACCCAGGAGGCCAAAGCGTCATAGACCAAAACATAGTCTGTTTGACAAAAAACCCATTTCCAACCAAAGGGGGCTATTTTTTAGCCCTCTCAATAATTTATTATTTTAATTGAATTAATGATTAATTGAATTAAACTACCATATTAAAATAAAGTTTTCAAACATATTTTAAGTACCACTTGTCTCTAAATTAATAAGCCACAAGATTTCTTATCTTTATATAATGAAAAGGATGTGAAAATTGGTGAATAATTGAAATAAAATAAGATAAGATAGTATGAAATGGTGAAAAGAATGTGAGAAATGGGGTAGAAATGGTTTAGGTATTTATAGGGAAAAAAAATTGGTTTTTGTTTTTAAAAATTTGGTATAAAAAGAAAAGTCAAATCCAACAGTAACCTGATGTCAGCATGATGTCAAGTAGCATGTGTTTAGGCTAGGCTATAGGGCTAGCTGGATGGCTACTCTTGGCAACCTTGCTGGCCGATTCTCCAATTTTTGGCCGGGTGGGGCCCACGAGCCCTTTGGCCTAGCCTTCGTTTGGAGACGGTTTTCGTGTCAAAACTGACTATTTTTTGGCCTATGGCCCTTTGGCGGGGTTGGTTAGAGATGGCCTAACATTCTACAAACAACATTTGGAAAACTGTTCTGTAAAACCAAAAAAAGATAAAGTGGCTCAAAAGACAAATATAATATTACATTTTTATAATAGGGGAGATTCATGGCACCATTTTTTTACACAACTTTGAAACATGTTTTTTCTCCCTCCGTAATGTATTTTAACGATTTGAACTATTTATCTTTTAGAACATCATTCATAGATCATCTTTGGAAAAAATTAGACCAATCCAGAAACATTAAGACATTCATTTGTGGTGAAGGAAATAGACGAATACAGTTCTCCAAAGAAACCCTAAACCCTTAACTCAACGGTCATATAGTTTCAAATTTAGATGATTTAGTAGACATAATAATTGAGGGAAGATTTAAAAGATAAATGGTTCGAATCATTGATTTAAAGGTGGGGATGCTGATGATGGGGAAGTTGGTGAAGGTTGTGGTAAGCCATGGTGACAGAGGTGATGATGTGGAGATAGTGGTGGTGGTTGTGGTTGCAGCGGTGGTGATGAGGGTGGTTGTAGTGATGGCTATTAAGGTTGTGCCCTAAAAAGCAAAACTTTGCAATATCGGTTATTATATAACAATTTTATTGTAAGTGTGAGATTTCGTATTTTGAAAATATATATTTAGTATTATTATTTCACAAGAGCTATTTTGATTTATTTTATTTTATTTTATTACATGTATAGATGTACATGTATTGTAAGAGCTTAGGTTTGTATTGTTTGCACCAGCTGGTGATACTTTGTTCCATAGGATAGGACCAAACATAGTTTCATGTTATTAGATATCTTCATATGCTCATAGCTTCCTATCTAGTTTTAGGCTAAGGTGGCGTTGTATGATGGTCCTCGGTGCTTTATCCGCACTCTATAGTTGATGACAAACTAAGGCTACATGCAGTACTTAACTTAGAAGCAGGAGGTGTATTGCATGCAATCCCTTATTATCTTCTTTGCCACGCGCACCACCCAATCGGATTCTAGTACATTGCCGCCTTCTGAATAGGAGGCTTTGTAGGTACAACAAAACACAGGCAAATTATATAGATGAGAGATCCACTGCTAGCTAGAGACGGCATGCATGCAAATGATAGTTAATTTGCATGGGAAAAGAAGAATGAAAGGAAATCAAGCAGAGAGAGAGAGAGAGAGAAGGAGAAGGGAGGAGATAAATTAAAGAAGGCAACATTGAGGTAATCAGCAGCAAGTAGACCAAATTTGGAGAATGAATTCCACATTGATGAGATGAGAGATTTTGCATATGCTTATAAGTAGTTAGGTTATTTCTTATATTGCCAATTAGTTTTATAGTGGAACCCAACTTCCTCATGATATCAAAGCATGTTGTCCATGTGTAAAGTCCTGACATGTGCTCCATGTTACTTAATAGCCACACGTGCTCCATGTTGCCTAATAATCACATGTGCTCCACATTGCCCAGTAGCCACAAATACTCCACGTTGCCCAATAGCCATACATGCTCCATGTTGCCGGTGTTGTATTGTTCACGTGTTAGACTTGAAAATACGCCACACATGATGGGGCATGTTGAGAATGAATCACACATTGATGAGAACGTGCTCCATGAGAATGAAAAAGTGGTCTAGATGGCCACCTAGGCACTAGGCGGCGATGCTCCGCTGCGACTAACCCGAAATCATTCATTAAATCGGCAAGGACATTAAGCGGTGTAAGGTGGCCGCTTGGGTGGGCTAGGTGGGCTTGGCAAACACTAGGCAATGTGAGCGGCCTGGGAAAAAACCTTCTGCTGTGAGACTCACAACCTTCTTGTCTCCCCGAATCTCGCCGTTTGCCTCTTAGTTTGCTAGAAGAGGAGTCGACTATGGTTTGAGAAAGAGAGAGTGGTAGATGAGATTTGTGTAATTGCAGAGATGGGTGATGGTAGACCTGGCAATTTCTTACACGACACGTAAACGACACGAAAATAACGGGTTTCGGGTCAACACGATAACTAATCGGGTCATTATCGGGTCACACGATAATAACCCGTTAATAACGGGTCCTTAATAGGTTTACACGAGAGTGACACGCGGGTAACCTGTTTCGACACGATAAGAAAAATGCTATTTTGATGATTTTAATTTTTTAAACTACTAAAAAAATCTTACTATAAAATGCAATAGATATAATGAATATGTATATATTGTTTATTAATTATTATTATATATAAACTTTAAATTTTAAGTTTTATTTATTTATTTATTTTTATAGTATATTATAGGCAAAGATTGAGATTAAAAATCATAAAACACATTAAAAATAAAAATATCAAGTAATATAAAAATACCAAACACATAAAAAAATTATAATAATTAATTTCCCACCTAATATTTCAAGAGTTTCATCCATTTTCCGCCTAATGTTTGGGAAATTTTGCAGCCTATATCCATCCATCTCCCGCCTAATATTTAACCCAAAGAAAATATTTAACCCAAAGAAACTCTTAAGTGTTAGTTAATGTATCGCTTTGATGGGATACGCATCATATGAAACAAATTTCAATGATCCAACCGTTAAACTTGTTTATATATGCTTTGAGATCGCATACACCAAAATTTGCAAAAAAAAAATATTCAAAGATCAAGAAACGAGACAAAAATTTTCAACGGTTATAAACGAAAAATCACGATTTAACGGTTGTTTTAACTCTGATTTTGATGATTTTTTACAACTATACTCTTTGACCCTATATGAATATAATGAATGAATTCGATCTTCAATTTAAAATATTTACATTGGTGGATACCACAAAATCTTATGTTATACTTGATAAAAGTATAAATAAACTCTCAAGTATTAGTGAATTTATCATTTTGATGGGATACGCATCTTACAAAACTAATTTCAACGATCCAACCGTCAAACTTGTTTATATATGCTTCGATATCGCATACACCAAAAATTGCAAAAAACAAACATTCAGAGATCAAGTAACGAGACAAAAAATTTTGACGGTTATAAACGAAAAATCACAATTTAACGGTTATTTTAACTCCGATTTTGATGATTTTTTACAGCTACACTCCTTGACCCTGTATGAATACAATGAATGAATTCGATCTTCAATTTAAAATATTTATACTAGTGGACACCACAAAATCTTATGTTATACTTAATGAAAGTATAAATAAACTCTCAAGTGTTAGTGAATCTATCGTTTTGATGGGATACGCATCCTACGAAACTAATTTCAACGATCTAACCGTCAAACTTGTTTATATATGCTTCGAGATCGCATATGCCAAAAATTGCAAAAAAAAAACATTTAGAGATCAAGTAACGAGACAAAACTTTTCAACGGTTATAAACGAAAAATCATGATTTAACGGTTATTTTAACTCTAATTTTGATGATTTTTTACAGCTACACTCCTTGACCCTATATGAATACAATGAATGAATTCGATCTTCAATTTAAAATATTTACACTAGTGGATACACAAAATCTTATGTTATACTTGATGAAAATATAAATAAACTCTCAAGTGTTAGTGAATCTATCGTTTTGATGGGATACGCTTCCTACGAAACTAATGTCAACGATCCAACCGTCAAACTTGTTTATATATGCTTCAAGATCACATACACCAAAAATTGAAAAAAATAAACATTCAAAGATCAAGTAATGAGACAAAACTTTTCGACGGTTATAAATGAAAAATCATGATTTAACGGTTATTTTAACTCCGATTTTGATGATTTTTTACAGCTACACTCCTTGACCCTATATGAATACAATGAATGAATTCGATCTTCAATTTAAAATATTTACACTAGTGGATACCACAAAATCTTATGTTATACTTGATGAAAGTGTAAATAAACTCTTAAGTGTTAGTGAATCTATTGTTTTGATGGGATACGCATCCTACGAAACTAATTTCAACGATCCAACCGTCAAACTTGTTTATATATGCTTCGAGATCGCATACGCCAAAAATTGCAAAAAACAAACATTCAGAGATCAAGTAAAGAGACAAAACTTTTCAACGGTTATAAACGAAAAATCACGATTTAACGGTTATTTTAACTTCGATTTTGATGATTTTTTACAGCTACACTTCTTGACCCTATATGAATACAATGAATCAATTCGATCTTCAATTTGAAATATTTACACTAGTAGATACCACAAAATCTTATGTTATACTTGATGAAAGTATAAATAAACTTTTAAATGTTAATGAATTTATCGTTTTGATGGGATACGCATCCTAAAAAACTAATTTCAACGATCCAACCGTCAAACTTATTTATATATGTTTCGAGATCACATACGCCAAAAATTGAAAAAAACAAACATTAAGAGATCAAGTAAAGAGACAAAACTTTCGACAGTTATAAATGAAAAATCACGATTTAACGGTTATTTTAACTCCGATTTTGATGATTTTTTATAGCTACACTCCTTGACCCTATATGAATACAATGAATGAATTCGATCTTCAATTTAAAATATTTACATTAGTGGATACCACAAAATCTTATGTTATACTTAATGAAAATATAAATAAACTCGAAGTGTTAGTTAATGTATCGTTTTGATGGGATACGCATCATATGAAACTAATTTCAATGATCCAACCATCAAACATGTTTATATATGCCTCGATATCGCATACGCCAGAAATTGCCAAAAACAAACATTCAGAGATCAAGTAACGAGACAAAATGTTTCGACGGTTATAAACGAAAAATCACGATTTAACGGTTATTTTAACTCTGATTTTGATGATTTTTTACAGCTACACTCCTTGATCCTATATGAATACAATGAACTAAATTGATCGTCAATTTAAAATATTTACAGAAGTGGATATATACCACAAAATCTTATGTCATGATGATCTATGAAAATTGAGGATTTTGTAAAAGGAATAACATGTAAGCTTTGAGTTCCATTGGCAAGGTTACATGGTCGTTTAGATTTTTAAAACCCTCCAAATCTCATGAACAATGTTATTTATTTTAGTGAAAAATTAATAAAATTAATAATAATTATTGTAGAAGTGTGAAAAATATAATCACTCGTAATAAAAAGCTTTACAACTTTCATTAAGGGGTCAACTCTGAAATTTAGTATGCATATACTGATTTAGTATTATGTTTTACATTTTTTTGGGTCAAATTATGTTTTTCATTTTCATTTTTATTGATTTAAAATATATTTTTCTTAACGGGTAACGGGTCGGGTCATATTACCTGAAAATATTAACGGGTTGATTTCGGGTCGGATCATATTACCCGTTTACTTTAACGGGTATTACACGACACGACCCGTTAAGCTATCGGGTATGACACGACACGACCCGTTAAGCTATCGGGTATGACACGAAAATGACACGAACACGAGAAACACGACACGAATGCCAGGTCTAGGTGATGGGGACGGGTTGTAGAAGGTAAGGCTGCAATTGCAAAGATGGGTGCAGCGGCAGGTTGTAGAAGATGAGTTTGTAATTGCAGAGAGCTGTGGCTGGCTTTAATTAGGGTTTTAAGCAATTAGTAGCTTTTTTGCTTTAGCTAGCATTTATTATATTTGTTTGAAGCAACTGAGTCGGTGAAAACAGAATGTAGGGCCAACCTTTTAATTTATTAAGAGGCCCAACAATATGGGCTTAGAAAATGATACAACCCTAGAACAACTTGTATTTTACATACATACCTATATGGATTCTTTATTTTAAAAAAATAACATAGTATCAATGTTTATATATATATATTATATAGTAAATTTAATTAATTTATATGATATATTACTTTAATCCGTCAAGGCTCCGTTTAGACGCTAGGCCCCAGCCTGCCGTTTAATTATCACCTAGCGTCTTTTAAAACCTTGTTCATAAGTAGTTGAGCAACTTTCCATATTGTCAATTGATTTATGATTGAATCCCAACTTCTTCATCAAAGACACAATAGAAGACATTGTCAAATAGAAATTAATCAAGGTATGTTTAATGTACAAAGTGGCGACAAATAATTGAAGACTTGTTCCGTTTCTTCTCTTCTAATGTTATCAATAAATGGGCTTTAAGCCTTTCTCGATTGCAGAGAAGAAAATGGAAACATAAGAGGGAAAAGAAGAGGACAACTGATCATTATTCACGAGACGACAAGTTTGACGAACAGAGGTGCAGGAGATCAAAAAAGAATTAGGCTTTCTCTGGACTTAGTTTTTTTAATTTTATTATAGATTTAATGACAATTTCGATTATGTTTCGGAATTAATTTTTTTTTTCGCTAGAGCTGCAATATAACCTAACCATGATTACATAATTTTTGTTATATCTGGATTGTCATTCGTATTGTTTCCTTTGTCTTGATTATACGCTTCATTTTGATCTTGTTGATTAGCTACAAAATTGGTTTAGTCAAGTTTATCTTATGCAAATTTAAGTACTTGCCATGTTGAATTTGAATTCAAGCTTCTTGCACTTGAAGCCATGAAATCCTTGATATAGATGTTGTACACTATGGTGTAAAAAAGAAAAAGAAAAAGGATGTCATACACTAGGTTACATGTGGCATCTTAGTTCCCAAATCGTTAATAAATTGTTGTGTTTAGTAATCTATATGTCATAAACTGTTAGCACATAAGAGTATACATAGTAATCCAGATACCATGGATACTATATGAATTAGAGGAACTAGATGGTTATTTTAAATGATTATTTATTAATAATTTACTGCCTGAAATAGGTTGGATTGGTTATGATGAAATCGAATGCTCTAGTGACTCACTCTTCTCATTTATAATTTGTTTCTATTTTGTTGCATCTCTATTCCTTTATTTTTATTTGTCTTGTTATTGTTCATTGTTTTTAAATCAAGAACTCAATCCTTACAATTCTTTCTTATAGTCAACGTTACTTTTAATTTTAGTGCACTTCAATTTAATTAGGCAATTTGAATTGACTCAATCTCAGTTGAAACGATTTTCTGTTGCTGATTATTTAGATAGGTGGAGCTAACAATACGGATTTGAGAGTTAGCATTTTTCATAATCCTTCTATGTTGATGGATAATACTTAGGGATCTCCAAGGCTCGTTTTGTGAGTTTGAATGTTGTTTTTTAATTTTGTTTGAGATTTTTTTACCCCCTTATTTTACCCAAAAAAAAAAAAAAACCAATTAAATAGTTAATTCATAAAATGAAGAGATTGAATTAAAAGTCAATTAATCTTACGGACATTGAGAATTCATTTGGATTTGAAATTAGTCACGGACTCCAAGGTTCATCGGAATTGCCCTGAACGGGGCCCATGGAGTGAAGTTGTGTGAGAAATTAAATCCATGAAGTCCAAAAAAGGTTCAATGAATTCTCTTAGCCGGTTATAGAGGGAGGAGAGATGGTTTAGTGTGTTGCAAGAGCATCTCAACTGGACTCCTTAGATAAGAGTTGAAAACGACATTGGAGAGATAGACAAAGGCGTGAGTGAAGTTGTATTCAACGTTGTACTTGATGAACCATTTCTGTGCATAAAAATCCTAGTGGGTGTTCAATTTGGGTCTTTAGGAATGGTCAAGAATTGGTAGATTAATGAGGAGTGCTACTACATCCATCTCAGTGTCCTATTTTACTACTCATATGATAATTCTGTGACATCCCACATCGTCCAGGGGAGTGATCCTTAAATGTATATTCTCATCCCTACCTAGCATGAGGCCTTTTGGGAGCTCACTGGCTTCGGGTTCCGTAGGAACTCCGAAGTTAAGCGAGAAAGGGGGCTAGAGCAATCCCATGATGGGTGACCCACTGGGAAGTTGCTCGTGAGTTCCCAAAAACAAAACCGTGAGGGAATGGTAAGCCCAAAGCGGACAATATCGTGCTACGGTGGTGGAGCGGGCCCGAGAAGTGGTCCGCTCCGGGCCCGGATGTGACAATTTGGTATCAGAGCCTAACCCTGGTCACGTGTGTGCCGACGAGGATGTCGGGCCCCTAAGGGGGGTGGATTGTGACATCCCACATCGTCCAGGGGAGTGATCCTTAAATGTATATTTCCATCCCTACCTAGCACGAGGCCTTTTGGGAGCTCACTGGCTTCGGGTTCCGTAGGAACTCCGAAGTTAAGCGAGAAAGGGGGCTAGAGCAATCCCATGATGGGTGACCCACTGGGAAGTTGCTCGTGAGTTTCCAAAAACAAAACCGTGAGGGAATGGTAAGCCCAAAGCGGACAATATCGTGCTACGGTGGTGGAGTGACATCCCACATCGTCCAGGGGAGTGATCCTTAAATGTATATTCCCATCCCTACCTAGCACGAGGCCTTTTGGGAGCTCACTGGCTTTGGGTTCCGTAGGAACTCCGAAGTTAAGCGAGAAAGGGGGCTAGAGCAATCCCATGATGGGTGACCCACTGGGAAGTTGCTCGTGAGTTCCGAAAAACAAAACCGTGAGGGAATGGTAAGCCCAAAACGGACAATATCGTGCTACGGTGGTGGAGCGGGCCCGTGAAGTGATCCGCCCCAGGCCGGGATGTGACAATTTGGTATCAGAGCCTAACCCTGGTCACGTGTGTGCCGACGAGGACGTCGGGCCCCTAAGGGGGGTGGATTGTGACATCCCACATTGTCCAGGGGAGTGATCCTTAAATGTATATTCCCATCCCTACCTAGCACGAGGCCTTTTGGGAGCTCACTGGCTTCGGGTTCCGTAGGAACTCCGAAGTTAAGCCAGAAAGGGGGCTAAAGCAATCCCATGATGGGTGACCCATTGGGAAGTTGCTCGTGAGTTCCCAAAAACAAAACCGTGAGGGAATGGTAAGATCAAAGCGGACAATATCGTGCTACGGTGGTGGAGCGGGCCCGGGAAGTGATCCGCCCCGGGCCGAGATGTGACAAATTCCACCCACTATAAAAAGTTAAAAAGTAAAATGTTATTTCCCCGCCCCTTAGTACCACGGTCTAGTGATATTCCTCTTCACTTGTAAGTGAGAGGTCTTAGGTTTAATTCTCGCTAAAGGCGAATTTGAACCACATTATTGCTAACTCAT
Source organism: Pyrus communis (assembly GCF_041283825.1). Lineage (NCBI taxonomy): Eukaryota > Viridiplantae > Streptophyta > Magnoliopsida > Rosales > Rosaceae > Pyrus > Pyrus communis. Next base: position 26,987,503 of record NC_142573.1, read on the forward strand.
TGTGAGGCTAAGCTCACCCCCTCCCCTTAGTGTAGATAATATCGTTTGCTCAAAAAAAAAAAACAAAAGTTATTTCCCCACCCACCATTATTTCCAAAATAACCGTAATATATTTTGTTTTAAATAACTCTAATAAATATTTCAATAATATTAAAATAAATAAATAAAACAAGAAAAAAATTGAAAGAAAATACAAGACTGGACATTCATCGTCTCTTTCAAACCACATGCAAGCCTATCCTTAAAATCATGGTAGCCCTTTCATAATATCTCTTCCTACTAACACCCAGATCCCCATCATTTGTTTTCACCAAATTCCATATCAATGGCCTAATCTTCCCTCCGTTCAAGTCTTTCGCCTCCATCTAGCACACACCTATTCCTTTTCCTACCTTTCTATTGATTCTAGCCCAAATCTTTTCTAGCCTCTCCGCAGCAGAAACACACACCCCACCCACCATTAATTTTATTATTGTAAATTATTTTTTTGTTTTTTGTTCAAATTTTAAGTAATTAATTAAATAGGGATTTAAAAGTCATCTTTTAAAAGGATAAATATGTCATTAACATTTTTATTAAATAGAGGGTGGGAAAATAAGACACTAGAGTAGGAACATCAGCACTCTTAATGAGGGGTATCTGTGGAAATAAAGTAATTAGATTTTTTAACATATTAAATATGAGATTTTAACTGACAGTGAACTCCACATGTCACTTAGCGAATGGGAAAGACAAGTGGGAAGAGGTAGCTAGCATTCTTCTATATTTTACTTTGAGAAATGCTAAGGAGAGTGCTCTCTTAGCTTTCTCATTTTCTTTAGAGAGCACCCTTATCATTTCTCATTAATGAGGTGGAAAAGAATTAATAGAGAATTCCACTTTTGAGAGAATCTCCTTAGCATTTCTTTTTCCTTTAAAAAATTTCAACTCTAATCACACTCCCTATCATGTTTTTAGTAAACCAGAATTGCTAGCAGCACCTAAATTTAGGAAGTGAGAAAGAAGATCCTAAGGCTCCTAATCCTATTGCATTAATTACTGTTCTTTAATAACCTTTCAAATAAAAAACTACGTTTCTATCAGTACATATTTATTATGACTTCCTAAATTAGAGATTACGGTTTAGTAGAGATTTTCTAGGAAGCTCCTAGTTAAAATTTAACTAAAAATATAAAACATGATTGGACATATTCTTATAGCTTTTGACACACTTCTATATACAGTTTTCCCGCGCTCTTTCAACTTTGTTCTTTGGTCAGATAGAACCTCATTCTCTTAAATCTTACTACCAGAGCCGGACTTACAAGTGAATTAGCTAGCAACCAATTCACTTATAAATAACTCTTCTCTTCACATCAACCTTAAGGTGTTGAAACTTAGAGGTTTCATATTTTTGTAACATACGGAGAACTTGTTCAACCGTCAAAGGAGATCAAAGGAAGGAATTTTTGAGGTGCCATTCAAGGAGAAGGTCAAGCCCTTCCTCAAGGGTGATTCCAAAACAAAAGTAGTGCTTCAAGAGATTGAATCCAAATCTCTATCTTTTGTCTTTAACCCGCGAGCTTAGCCATCAACCTGCCAATTCTCGGCGAAGCCGACTAGCGTCACCACCGCCAAAGTGAAGCATTTCGTGAAAACTCAAAAAATCCTAATTTGAAAATGGCAGAGATTCGCCCCGATCGTCAAACCACTGCAAGTCGCAAGGCGAGGACTAATAATTGTAGCATGTTCCAGTGTCAATGAGTGGTCCTCTATCTTATGAACTTATTTCTTGGATTTATTTTCCATATTCAAATGTTTGGTTGAAAAAATCGTAATTGACCGTCGTTCCATTTCGTGAACATGCCAATACAATCGTTGGATTGTCATAAATTTTAAATAGAAGTTTTTGAACTTTAATACTTCGAAATTTTGATATTTAATTAAAATCTGATGTTAGATTGCGTATTTATTTAGCTTCTAGATGTGTAGTTTAATTCAAATTCCAATGCATATTCTGTTTTTGTTTTGATGTTTAATGTGTATAATATTCAATTAATGTCTCCCATTAAATATGTGAATTTGTTAATATGCACATTTTAATTTATTAATTTATTTAACTTCCTCCAATTATATCCTTATAAATGTACCTAAATGAGAAAACATTCAAAAAATAAAAATAATGACAAATAAGAAACATGTAAATATATAAGTGTACCGAAATATATTAAAAGGAATTGATGTATCTAAATGTTTATGACGTACTTAAATGTCTATACCGAAATGTATTATATTAAATTAACGTACTTAAATGTCTGTACCGAAATGACCATACTAAAATATATTAAATGAATTAATCTACCTTGATTACCGCACTTCCCAGGTTGAGCTACAGGGCCACACTTCAATAAAGGGCCTTCACCTCCTCCTACATTCAAATACCTAAAATAAAGATGATCATAGAAAATGTGAAATATTTGATAGGATCCATTTTGGAAACGCCGAATACCAAAAATATATTAAATGAATTGATGTACCCAAATGTTTGTACCAAAATATAAGATGTACTTAAATGTCTCTACCGAAATTTATACCGAAATGTCTGTACCGAAATAACTATACTAAAATATATTAAATGAATTAATCTACATATATGCAGAACACAAAGTGTATTGAAATATAGTTTACCTAAATAACCATAACAAAAAATAAAAAATAAAAAAAAAATAAAATAAAATAAAACAGAATATAATTAAATGAAGAAAAAGAAAAATAATATAATTATGAGGTTACCAAATGTATCAAGGGACTAAATTTGATTTTAATCTTACACAATGTTTTAGTTTGAAAGTTATATTTCTTTTAAGGATTAGAATTCAGTTTTGTATTTTAAATATGTAATTGTTGGTACTATGTGTGACTTGCAGAAACTTACGTATGTGATCCTGAAGTTCGTAGACTTTAGATCAAAGATTTTAGGGTTTAGGACCCTGGTGGCGCCGCTTTAACCAAAGGTTCAACTTGATCTCAACTTGACGGGCAAAGCAATAATATGGGTTAAACAAAACGAACAAATTCACGCAAACAACTAAAAAAATCAAAATGAGCAGAGGAATGAAACAAAAAACAAGGAAAAATCAAAATACGCACCTAATACCTTGTCTCTCCAAATTACTTTGCCTATAGAACACTGAAGCACAAGCTGTTTGTTTATAAAGCTAACTGCGTACGTATGCCTTCTTTTCCCTTTCTAAGTAAAACTGAGTAATGGGAAATTGAAATTGTCAAAAAATGAAATCGAGAGGCACGGGAAACAACGAAATTGACAGAACGTAATATTTTTTTTTTCTTTTGATTTTCGGATTCGACTTTTCACTTTTATAAGTAAAGAAAAGTAGATTAAGCAAAGGAAGGTTGCTGTGATGAAGAAACCAAAACCAGACAAGAGAGGGCAATGGGAAGAACAACTCTCTTAGCAGAAGAAGATGAGATAAATAATGCATGAGAAAGATAACAGAGAAATGCAATTAAAAAAGACCAAAAGTGAGGACTTGGTCTGGTATATGGTTGGTAAGAAATGGCTGTCTTAGTTGACGTCAATCTTAAATTAAAACTTAATTTTCATGGCAATTATTTAGCATTTTAGCGTGGGAATCTACACCAATTATTTAGCACATTTGATTCCTCGACGACATTGCACTGGCTGTAATAGCTATGAAAATAATTTTATTTTATTCTATTATGTTGGGGTTTGAATCTGATTCAAGCAAGCACTTGACCAGTAAGTCTTTTAAGTTGATCAGTAAGCCTTAGGAGGTCGCATGATCACTTGATCAGGAAGCCTCTGTTAGCTATCCACTCATTGTTGAAATTTAAGTTAATATATCATTAATCAACGTAATGCTATGGTTTAGTTTTTCAGTTACCCTTTTAATTAAGTTGTTCCAATTGTGTATGTATGTATGTATGTATGTACACACACCGAAACTTGGACATGTCAGCAACGTGGAGTTTTAGCGGGCTCAACACCTACCACGCTAACAGTTAATAGACAAATTGACGGGTAAGCAAACGAGGTCTGACATTGCAATAAATTTGTAAGTTGATGTATGACATTCCAATGTTTAAAGATGAGGTATGAGTTTGTTATGTGACTCAAAGTTGAGATGTTATAATGTCATTTTCTCTTTTTTATTTTTTAATAAATGGGTGTGGAAGTGGGCGCACTCAATGCCCCATTATCACTTAACAATCGATTTGACAAAATTTTTTAACAGAGATCTTATATTATAATGAATCGTAAGTTGATGTATGACATTACAATCTTTAAAAGATAAAGTATGCTTTTTTATTTGATCCAAATGCTAAATCACATGGGGCATCAGGTTGTTGAAAAATGAGTTTCTAGCCAACTTATTGACAGCAATCTCAAAATTTTATATTTATAAACACGATTACTTCGTTTATTATTTATTTACTTAATCTTCTTCTACAGATGAAAATGGTAAATTACATTGTATAGTGGAATGGTGCCCACGTCATCACATGTAGCCTTCTACATGCTGGGCTATGCAGAATTGCGTATTAATCTTTTGGACCTGGATTGTCTGCCCTTCCCATCCTATACCCTTTCCATCTTTTCTTATTTCTGTGGTCACGGTTAAGTCACGTCAATATTTTATATTTATATTGTTTTTTGTCTTATTATTTCTATAAAAAAAAATTAATATAAAATATTGACGTGGCTTAACCGTAACCACATAATATAGAAGGGGTTGGGAAGGGTATGGGATGGGGAGGGCAAACAATCCAGGTGCTAATCTTTTACTATGGTGAAATTACAATTATTTCCCCATTGTGTTTGTACATCATGTAAGATCGAACAATTAAAAATTACGTAATATAAAATATTTTGAAGTACCATATAATTTTTTGAATGGAAGATGAAAGTAGCAATATTCGAATCCCTTCCATCAAATCCTCTTAATTCATAAATTTGGACATTTGAAATTTGATGAAACGGTTAAAATTATTATAACTTTTAAAAGAGTCTCTTTTTTGTAACTGTTGTATCAAGTTTCAAAAACCCGAATTTATGAATATAGAGGATTTGATGGAAGGGATCTGGAGAATATCCCTTTCCAATTACATATATCATGTGTGTGATCCAGAAAATAAGCAGGATGTCATGTTGATGTGAAGGAGACTTGATAAACTTGTATAGCCAGCTGTCATAACGCTAGAATATGTATATGAACAAATCATTCAACTCTTATGTCGCTATATAGGAAATTAATAGAAAATTTTAGTCATTAAAAATCAATAATTCAAGTGCAAAATTAAAATATTAAATTATATATACTAAAACCCAGTTGGGGACCCCATTGTTCATTAATAGTGTCTGGACGGATTTGCCCCTTGGTTTCTTCTTGATCACCTGTTGTGTGCCCTCTTTTACATAGTGAAATGACCACTTTGTCCTCGCTGGCCACGCATTCTTCATCGATGGCCTTTCCTGTTGGATTTCTCTGCTGTTTCATTCTCTACCTTCCATTTCCTGCAATCGCTTTTTTCTTTTTTTCCTGCTCCACATCTACACGTGTTGGTCATCGTGGAAAGAAAAGTGGTGGAAAGCTGACGAGAGCAGTGGAAAAACCTATTTGCTTCCATTCGCTGATCTCAAAAAGGACATCCCCCCCATCGCTGTTCTTGAGTTCTTTTGATGAAGTTTTCTCTCTCTGACTTTCTTGCTAAAAAGAGTAAATTGTAGCTATGGTCCCTTAACTTTAACTCAATTAGAGCAATGGTCCCTCAACTCAAAATCCATTACCATTAGTCCCTCAACTTTAATTTAACTGGAGAAATGGTCTCTTAACTTTAACCCAATTATAGCAATGGTCATTCTAGCATAACTCGTTTTGACAAAAATTTTGACGTAGTTGACGAAAATGACCATAATTACACACTTTGATGAGTTGAGGGACCCTTATTATATAAATGGTTATTCCAACATAACTTATTTTTACAAAATTTTGACGAAATTGATGAAAAGGATTATAACTACACATTTTGATAAGTTGAGGGACCAATAGTAATGAATTTTTAGTTGAGGGACCATTGCTCCAATTTGATTAAAGTTGAGGGACTATTGCTACAATTTACTCTGCTAAAAACGACGGAACCAGTCAAAATTTGTGCATATGCTTTTTATTTTTTCAATTGATGCTTTAGCAGTTTCTATTATCTACTTTTTCGGGTATAAATCGTATCTATAATTTCAAAATACATGTTCTTCATGACAATCTATGGTATTTATGAAATAATTCATGTTAAAGTATTTTTTTTTCCCTTCCCTTCACTGCAGTCCTGGCGAAAAGCACGTGCAGACTTACAGCAGATGCACTATGCATGTAAGTAAAACATTTTACTATCATGTCTTTCTTGGTTAGTGATTCTGGTATAGCTGATTGATGTGAATGTCAATTGTGTGGTTTTTGTCCCTGGCTTTATGCTTAATGCAGTGTATTTTCTATATATACAATTTTCTCCTTCAGTTTCTACTGTTTTCGTTTTTTTGAGTTATGTATACTATCGATGTTGTTACTGTAGCTTGAGAAGCTGAGCGATATGCAGTGCCAACTTGAGTCAGAGCTGAAGTTCATTACAGAGGTCTGGCTACAGGTGCACCACAAATTACCACACTTTTCTATCAAGAGTATTGCTTTATTTATTTATTTATTTTTATTATTATTAAATTTTCTCCATTTTCAGATAGTTGAATGTAGTCGAGTACTAAAATTGACATATGCTGATGGATGTTATTTGCTGGAGCATGAACATGCCAAGTTGTTTTAAGTATTTGCAAGGTATGTCATTTTCTCAAAGCTCAGAGAGAGACAAGGCATCATGTTGCTTTGTCCTAATTTATTTATCTTTCTGCAGGTGAAGATGAGCCTGGGTTGGAATGGGTTCATCAATGTGCAGAAAATGAGCTACAAGTTTACCTCAATGATAAGGACATCAAAAGATTTCAATGAGTTTCGCACAAAACTTGCTAGATTGACCAGGTTATGTTCCACTAAAGATATTACACTACTTTTCTGATTGGATAAGTTGATTCGGGTTACAATGATATAGCTTTTCAGTTTATTCATACTAAGATATTAGTTTTGCTAAGTGGCAATGCCATGATTGAAATTTTATAGAAGTGATGAATGGGCCAATCTGAAATACCAAATTTCAGCTGATGAACTCACTCTTATTATGACTATTACTGCATATACTCATTTTTTATTTCGTTGGGTTTTATTTTTATTTCAATTTTTTTGGTTTCGCAAAGAACTGAATTTTATCTTATCTATAGCTCTATACGCATGTAGTTTTTCTCTTTTTTTGGTTTCGAGTATTTGGTTGGTTTTATTTAACAATCTTTTGGAATATAGAGAATCTTTGCACCAATGTCTTATTCCTAGATTTCCTGATGAATTGGCATTGAGATGTTAAACAAAGGTGTCCCCTGGGAACCACAGATTGCTCGAAACTATCTCAAAGAAGTGGAGAGATTTGTTACGTAGCTCCAGACTATGCCAACTATGAAGCTCTAGAAAAATGGTGCGGAAATTGGCTGTTTGTCATTTACGAGGTATAATCCAATAGCTAATAAGTATGCTTCTATATTCCACACTTCAAATATGTCTAGAACTCATGTTGTTATTACGACTTTCATTTTTACAGAAGGAAAGTTTTTTCGTTCTTCATTTCTTGCTATATCATCTTGGGTTGTGCAAACTATTCATTATAGGGGATCCTTTCATGTATATAGTTGTTTCTTGCTAAGATTTCTGCAAACTATTTTTGTTATGTCGAAGTTGAAATCTTATTTTAGGGTTGTAAATAGATTTCATATGTATATAAATAGTATATATACACATTATAACTTTCTACATATTTTATACGATTTTAAAACCCGCAGCACAGCGCGGGTACTTTTACCAGTCTATACGAATACCCACTACTAGTGAACCAGCACTTACTAATTTGAAGATTTGTCATAATGTTGGAAAATGGATATGAAACCAATAATTCAACCCTTATGTCGCTATATAGGAAATTAATTGAAAATTGAAGTTCTTGAAAATTTAATAATCAAGTGCAAATTATATAAAAATAAAAAATACAAATAAAGTATTACTATGTCCACTCCTCTTTCTTATTTCCTCACCCCACTTGCTTTGTCACCCACAATTCTAGACAAACGATATTTTTACTACTTATTTTTATCATTCACCGTTAAAAGTAAGAAAATAAAGAAATCATATTTTTATCACCTATTTGTATTATCTCTGTAATAGATATGAGACCCACATGGGTTGGCGAGCCTTACCTCTATTAGAGAGAGAATACAAAAGATGGTACAAATAAATGGTAAGTGTAGCATTACACAAGAAAAATATAATACTATTTTTACACCCACCATTATTCCTAAAATAAGATTATATATTAAAGGGTGAATTACCAATTTAGTCTCTAAATTATCACCTGAGTAAAAATTAGATCCATAAACTATTTTTTCAGAAAAGTCTATCGTTGAATTATAAAAATATGTCAATTGCATCCTTAATATAAATTAGATCCATAAGTCACGTTACTTGCATGTGATACTGTTGACTCTAAAAATTACAAAACCTACGTGGCGCGCAGGCCGAGTAACTAATAAACTAACTACGTCATTCGGTTGAATGCGGGGCGTGCCAACTCGTCGGCCGAGCTTGGCCGAGGAGTAAAATTTGTTGATGTCGCGTTGAGCGCGTCGTTGACTTCTCTATCTTGCGATTGCGACCGAGGAAGGAACACTCTCGGTCTCTGGGTTCTACAGCCTGAAGACAAGGCTACTAATTCTGCGGAGTTCACAAATCGTCGGAGCCCGATTCGGTCACTGTGATTATATTCGTAAGAGTATAAGCACATCGAATCGAGACCAAACTATATGGGCACAGGTACTCAAACGTGATGTATGTCTTGATGGTAAACGTAGTTCGGCCGTCGGAATGTCGAACCCTGAAACTTACTTGCGAGTATCCAATCACAAAATCACTCGGCGTCCAGTACGCCGAGCAATGCAATTCGTAACACCTGACTATGCCGAGAAGGCTAGCAAGGTGACCTCTGCCAACAAAGGTTTGGAAACCCTTCTCGGCCGAGACTTAGATAGATAACCGGTCGACCTCGACGCAGTGCTGTTTATCCAAACTGAAGATGCTCGCCGGGTGCTTCCACAGTGCTGTTTATCCAAACTGAAGGTGTGTTGACAGGAAAAGAAAAGGAAAAATCTCAAGGTGTTTGAGAGGTTTTGCGCAGGGCAATTGTATGTTGATTTGAAGGGGTTTTTCTGTTGCATGATTTCTTGTATTTATAGCACCCCATTCCTTGAGACTAATTCTGATTTGGATTGGGAGTCTTTGTCCCATTTCGACTCTAACTCGAACAAACCTACTCCCACTGGGATTCTGAATTTTCCTTCTTTTCGAGGCTTTCCTCTTCGCCGGTCGGGAATCCTGGTCGCACCAGGACTTCCTCGACCTTTTCTATATATCCGGACTACTTAGGATAGGATTTGGCCGACCCTGCCAACTGACCCGGGATTTATTATTCGGCCCATAGTATTTGTCATCACCTTGGGCCGAGCACATCCTGCTGCTCGGCCCAACAATAATATTTTGGATCCAAATATTGCCCCCTCGCTTCTGAGGTCGCTGATTGTTAACTTTTGGTTGGGCCTCGACCTTGAAGAAGCGGAAACGCCTATTGCTTTTCGGACTTTACTTCCCTTGATGACCACTACTTATGCACATTTATGAGACATGATTGCACTCTCCTCGTTGCCCCCAACGTACAGCCACGTGTCGATTCTCCGCCGCTCTTAAAAGCTTTAAATCATGGCCCTCGAAACCGTGCACTAACTGAAGCGTCTTATCCTCATTAATGCATTAAAACTGTCGCCGCACGCAATCGTGCGTCCTGGATTTTCGACCCCTCGATCCTATCTTCGCAGGTTCCCAAAATATCCGAAATGATTGGGACCTTTCCCGGTTAAATTTCCCCCCCAATTTGAACCAGTGCTTTTCGAATTCCAGACGTTTGATCTTCCTTCTGAAAAGTCTATAAATACCCAAACTTCTGTCATTCGCATCTCACGCCTTCAGAATTTCCAAAATCCCAATTTTATCATTCCTGTTCGTTCAAACAAAACCTTTCAGTTCTTCCTTCTGCAATATCTTCTTCTTCCAAACCATCTCCTCTCATTTCTGCCAATGGCCTCCTTTATTTCGAAGCTCTCTGACGAGGTCAACAAGTGCAAGGATTTCATTGATCGGAGCGCCGTCAAGACGCTACGATTTGAAAATGACATGGCCACCACCCACCAAATTCTGGGTCCCCTTTTCAGAGACGTAGTGCCGTCATCTATCACTAATCTGCTCAAGGAGCAGTGTTTAATACCCTTGCTGCAGGGGTTCGATTGGTCGAAGTGGACTCTGGCGCGGCCTCAGGGAGCCTGGCCCTCGACCACCACGGCCTGGGCTGCCTGGGTTGACCGAATGAGCACATTTTTTGGCAAGGAGTGGAAGGCTCTCGGTATCTACGATGCCATTATTCTGTCGACCATGGAGATTGCCATGGATAAAGAGCTGCTCATGGCGGCCCTGAGTTTATGGTGTTCGGCCACCAACATCATGGTCCTGCCCTCTCGGCCCCACAGTCCTCGACATTTCGGCCATCCTTGGGACTTCTCCAACCGGCCTTCCCATTGATGCCGCCCTTTCCGGATGCCCTTGTTCTCTCGACCTGAAGGCATTATTCGACGAAAGGGCCGTCGAGACGCTAAGCCAGGGTGATCGGGAGCCCTCAAGGGAAGAAGTTCAAAAGCTCCACAAGAACTTCTTCAACTACAACACTCTCATCCTTCACTTCGCCGGCCGAGGCGAGGAAGGCCTTAGGAAGGGAGAACACGAGGCCTTCCTCTTCTACTGGTACAACAAATTCATCTGTTGTACCAAGTCAAACAAATGCCTGGTCGAGACCCAGACACTGGCTAATGGTTGCTCACTGGCGCTCAGTCCGGAGATACTCGCCAACCTCTACCGTTGCTTGGCCGAGGCGACCATTAGCAAGATTGACCCGCATCAGAATGGACCCCTCTGGGTGTTCCAACTCTGGTTGCAGGTTTACTTCTCCACCCTTCGGCCGGAGGTTCCTGCCTTCGAACGATCGGCAGCCCTCGGCCTTCAACTGGCCTCTCGACCGGCGCCACCTCACCGAGCCGACGAGGTCTTCAAACACTTCCTCAGCCTTGACGTCCTTTCGGATGATGAGTTCCTGGTATGCCGTCACCAGGAGTACCCTACCTCGTTCCGGCTCCCTACGGCAGCATGGGCCGAGTCCGAGGATGCGGACATCCGTCAATGCTGGGGGTCTTTCGTCCTGGCTCACGATCCTCCTCTTGGTTGCAACGCCCATCGAGCCAGCTGGGAGGTCTACCACCCCCATTTTGTCGCCCGACAGCTCGGCTACCTTCAAGGCTGCCCCGTCCCCCTACTTGCCTCTCGGTCTCTCCTGAGTCGAGGGCGTCTTTCCAGTTCCTCTGAAAGGGAATGCAAGACGTCGGAGCAGGAGTTTCAAGAGAAGTGCAAGAAAGTCCGGCTTCGGCCGACGGTTCCTGAATCTTTGGGAACCGACACCTTCGGGGACTGGTGGGAGGAGTACACCAATGACTTCTTCGGCGTCTCAGCCGAAGACATGGTGAACGAAATCTTCGGCGACCGTCCCAGACCAGCGCCCTCGGCCCAACCTAAGGAGTCGGCCCAAGGTATAGTATTTCCGCTTATTTTTATTTATTTATATATATATATATATATATTTTTTTTATATCACTTGTCCTTGTTATTAATTACTTTGCTATTTCAGGGGGTCGCGTGTCGAGGAAGGTTGAAGTGGTCGCCGCGGTGGCGAGGGCGAAGAAGTTGGTGCCCACGAAAAGGACCATCGCCACCGAGCGAACAGTCCCTGCCAAACGCCCCCACCGAGAGGCCGAGCTGGAGGATGATGCCCCTCGCCCTTCTAAACGCGTCAAGAAATTGGCGAAGAATGGCGACTGGGAGATTCATGTCGTCCCTAGTGACACTACAGGGACGCCTGCTCCTGCAGGCTCTCCTTCTGTACCGGCTGCCCCGACATCTCCAACCCCGATTCCTCCAGCCGTCTCCCTTCCTGAGACCACGGCCGATCCAATCGTCGCATCAGCTCCAGCTTCGGAGCCGGTCGTGGCTCCTGCCGTGGGGAAGTCGGCTGCACTTGTCGAGGCACCCTCTACTCCAATGGTCATTTTGGAAGAGGTATAATTCTACTTCCACTCTTGTTTCTTTAGGTTTCTAGTCGTAATGCAAAATGTTTTTCTTTTTGTTCAGGATGTCGAGAGCGAGAGCGACGAAGTCCCGCTGGAACGCCGTCGTCGACCAGTCAACTCTCCTCCCATCCATCCTCCTCCGGTCGTCGAGGCGACCGCTCGACCATGTCCTCCTGCGCCGGATCGCGGCAAAAGACCTATAGCCGATCCTGAGGCCACGGCCGAAATGCCAATCCACCCGCAGGATGAAGACCTTCCCATTCCTCCGCAGGAAGTCTCCTCGGCCTTTGTAAGTCTTGTTTATTTTGCGTTGATTTTCTCATGACACATGTTCTTAAAAGACTATTAAATGTCAGGTGCTCGAATGTTCATTTCACCAATAATTTTATGCGCCGACGGGCGTTGTCTATATTTCCTGGCCGCCGCCGTGGCCATCAAATGTAGATAACCTCCATCGGCCGCGTGAATTGCGAAGCGGTCTAAGGCACTGGGCTCGGCCATTAAGTTCCCTGGGTTCGAGCAATGACCCAGAGGGCATGGCCGAAGTCTCCTCTCGGCAGGTCTAAAACAATCCCTTTTTTGTCATGCACTGTATCACGACGTCTTACTTTCCTTCACAAAGTTTTCCCTTCATGTGCAGCCATCGTGGGAAGTGGAGCTCGACGCTCTTCTTCAGAGCACGACTGGTAAGGCCGGCTCCTCTCCTGCTCCTACCGAACCAACGGGAGCCATGCCCGAGGCCGAAGCCTTCGTGAAGCTGCACGAAGTCCTGTCTCTCACTGCCTCCTAAGCTCTCCGATCCAAGGGTCTTGACTCCGTTGGGGAGTGTCTTAATGACCTTGCCAGCGGCGGTTACCTAAGTACGGAGAATATCTCCTTCCTCACCGACCTCTTGGAGCGGACTCGGCAACACTCCCACATCTTCGAGCAAGCCCTACAAGCCGAGGATAACTTGAAGGCTGCCAAGGTCGCGCAAGAGGCCGACCGAGCTGAGATGGAGGCAATCAAAGCTAAGAAAGCAAAGCTGACCGAGTTTGATCGCCAGATTTCTGACCTCCAGCGTCAAATTTCTGACCTTCAACGGCAAAGGTCTGCTGCTGCTTCCGAGCTTGAGAAGGACTTCGAGGCCAACAAGGCTCGGCTAACGGCCTTCGCTGCCGGCGCACGGCGTATCCAGCAGCTGCAGTTCAATAAAAAGACAAGGCAGGCTGAGATAATTTTGGGCGAAGCGAAGTGGTTGGAGCTAAAAGCTGCCCTTGAGACTTTCCTCCCCTCGACCCCCTAGGAATTTATCATTGTATTTGTTCTCTTATTATCAATACAATGATTCTTTTGTTATCAATACAATGGTCGTTTTGCTATCAATACAATGGTCTTACTCTTGCATTTCCCATGTAATTGGATAGTACTTTTTTAAAAACTTTCCATTAATCGGCAATTTGTGAACTGAACCCGCCCGATCTCTTAGATGATATGCCCCCTTGCCGAGGACTTTGTGAACGATGAATGGCCCTTCCCAATTCGGCGACCACTTACCAAATCGGGGGTCTTTAATCCCGACAGGCAACACAGTTTGCCAAACCAATTCTCCTTCGCCGAACGTTTTTTGTCTTACACGCTGGTTATACGCTCGCTCGGCAATTTTCTTTTGTGCTATCAATAAGTTACCCGTGTCGATTCGACTTTCTTCTAAGTCTTCTAATTCTTGTCGCATCGCTTGACCATATTCGACACTGGACAAACTACTTTGCTCGATTACTCGTAATGAGCTTATACTCAACTCGACCGGTAACATAGCGTCGTGTCCATAAGTTAACGCGTAAGGAGTTGTTCCAGTGGCCGACCGGGGTGAAGTTCGGTATGCCCATAATGCTTCATTTAACTTCAAATGCCACAACCCAGGTTTCTCTTTTACCATTTTTTTAAGGATGCCGATCAACACTTTATTGCTTGCCTCGGCCTGTCCGTTTGCCTGTGGGTAGTACGGCGTAGATTGCTCGAGTCGGATATTCAAACTTGCCGCGTATTCCTTAAACCTATCGGCCGTGAATATAGTGCCATTATCAGTTATGATCGTTTCTGGCATGCCGAATCTGGTCACAATACTCTCCTCTACGAAATTGCATACCTCTTTGGCCGTTAATTCGGCGTATGATCTTGCCTCGACCCACTTAGTGAAATAGTCAGTTGCTACAATTATCCACGCGTGTTTCGCCGCCCCCGATGATGGCGTGATTTTGCCAATTACGTCCATTGCCCAACCCCTGAACGGCCATGGTTTAGTAACCGAGTGTAGTAATTCGGCCGGGGCTCTCTGCACGGGTCCATGAATTTGGCATGGTACGCATCTCTGTGCATATTCGATGCAATCCTTTAATATATTGGGCCAAAAATAACCGTGTCGTCGAAGCAACCAGCGCATCTTTCGTCCAGACTGGTGTGCCCCACAAATTCCTTCATGTACCTCGGCCATTGCTTGGGCAGCCTCGTGTGGGCCGAGGCACAATAGTAGTAACCCGTCCTCGCCCTTGCGATATAATTCATTTTGGTACGACACGTAATTCGTGGCAAGCACCTTCGTTCTCCGGTCGTATTTCCCATTGGGGTTATCGAGGTACCGTAACATCGTCTTTCTCCAATCATCTGGTTCTACTTCGACGGTACATACTTCTACGGGGTCTTCTCGTTCTAGTAGGGATGGGAGCGACATTACCCTTGTGCGTATTACGTGTGTGCGCTGGAAAGTTTGCTGATTGATCAAGGCGGGGTGGGAGCGCTGACCCGTGGTTGCAATTCCCACAATTCGACCTAGTTTGCCCCCCGTGAGTTGTGCTCCGGAGGCGATCTGGGCGAGTTCGTCGGCGTCTGTGTTGTGGATACGTGAAATGTGTTCAAATGTGATCCGTTCGAACGACTCGGCCAGGTAGGTGGCCACCATATGATAGGGCGCTAAAGTACAACTCATGCAACGAAACATGTCATTCAATTGGTTAATCACAAGTTCGGAATCACCGAGGATGAGAACGCGGGGGGCCCGCAGATTGTGTAAAACGTGGAGGCCGATAATGAGGGCTTCATATTCAGCCTGATTATTGGTGCAGCTGAAATCCAACTTGAGAGAAAAATACCATCGACAGTGGTCAGGCGATTGAATTGCAATACCGACACTCGCCGAGGTCGAAGTACTGGAACCATCAAAACGCATAGTCCAATGGCTATCGCGTGTGGTGACTAAACCGATGTCGACGTCGCCTCCCTCAGAACCATAAGTGGAAGGGTGTTGGGCCAAGAAGTCGGCGAGAGCTTGACCCTTGACGGCCTTTTGGGGCACGTACTGAAGGCTGAACTCGGATAAAGCGAGCGTCTATTTCCCGATTCGGCCCTTGACAATGGGCCGAATGAGCATGTACCGAATTACGTCTGTTTGGGCGATGACCTGCGTAACTGATGGTAGCATGTAATGCCGAAGCTTGGATACGGCAAAAAAAAAGCTAAGCAAAGTTTTTCGACAGGTGAGTAATTGAGCTCTGGTGAATTCAGATTTCGGCTAAGATAAAAGATCGCTTGTTCACGCCCTACATTGTTATCTTGCGCGAGGAGACAACCAATGGATTCAGCGGCTGCCGAAATGTATAATTTAAGGGGTTTGTTGCGACAAGGTGGAACTAGCACGGGTGGGGTGGAAAGGGCCACCTTGATTTGCGTGAATGCCGTTTGATGCTCTTCGCGCCATTCAAATTTGTCGGTATCCTTAAGTTTAAGGAGCGTAGAAAATGCCTTCATCTTACCAGCCGAATTGGCGATGAAGCGACGGAGGAAATTTATCTGCCCGAGTAACGACTGGAGCTATTTCTTTGTCGTCGGAGGTGGGGCGCTAATGATGGCGCGGGCTTTATTTTCGTCGACTTCGATGCCACGATGGTGCACCAAAAAGCCTAGGAAATTACCGGCCAAAACACCGAACGCGCACTTGGCCGGGTTCATTTTAAGGTTATTCTTGAGCATGCGAAGGAACGCTTGCCGCAGATCGTCCAGGTGCTTTTGACGGCGTTTAGATTTCACGACCACATCATCGATATAAACTTCGACGATTGTACCGACTAAGTCGTGGAATATCATATTCATGGCTCGTTGGTATGTGGCGCCGGCATTCTTGAGGCCGAATGGCATGACTACCCATTCGTAAGTACCAAGTGCCCCAGGGCAACGGAAAGCCGTCTTGTGGACCTCAGCTTCGACGATGAAAATCTGGTTGTAACCCGCATGGCCGTCCATAAAAGATAGCAGTTCATGATTAGCTGCGGCATCAATTAACAAATCTGATATTGGCATTGTATACTCGTCCTTGGGAGTAGCCAGATTTAGATTACGAAAATCGATGCAAATACGAAGGGCACCGTTTTTCTTCAACACGGGGACGATATTGGCCAACCATTCGACGTACCGAGCGGTCCTAATAAACCCAGCTTTTAGGAGCCGAACTAATTCTTCTTTAATGCCGAGTTGTACTTCGGTCAAAAATCGGCAAGGGGGTTGTCGAAAAGGCTTACACCCATCCTTGATGCGTAGCTCATGCTCTACAAGGTTTCGGTCGAGGTCTGGCATTTCATGATAGCTCCACGCGAAGCAATCTTTAAATTCCTGGAGTAACTTACGGAGCTCAACCTTCATAGACGGCGGGAGTAACGCGCTGATAAACAATGTTCGAGGATTATCGGCCGTGCCTACGTTAACTTCTTCTAATGGGTCCTTGACTTGAGGCCGATGGTCTTCGAGTTCGGCCGGCGCAGCCTGAACTTTATCGAAAGATAGAACGGGGCCGTTATCTGCTTCGGCCAAAAATTCGATTAAATTGATGCCGGAATGTGGTTGCTTGGTAATGGCGTACCAATAGGCCAGCAGACGTTCCATTGTAGATGAAACCGCGGCCTGACGCCGTTCTTGCGTGGTGTGCTCAATCATCGGCATTGGTGACTAAATCTGCCAAGCCAAGTCTCACCGAATCCTGTTGGACAGTCTCGGCGCCGACCTCAATCACTTTCTGTACCGAAATTCTCGTCGGCCGCCCATCCTCGTTAAGGCCTTGGAGGGTGATGTAGCCGACGTGATCATCGTAATAGCGAGCCTGAATCATGTTGGTTTCAAATGGTTGGTTATTGGCTGGGTGGACTACGACCGATTTGCCATCCCAAAAGATGAAGACTTGGTATAGTGATGAAGGAATGCAACTGGTTTGGTGGATCCAGTCGCGGCCAAGTAATGCGTTATAGTCGGTCTTGGAATCAATTATAAAGAATGTCGTCATGTGTTGACGACTGGCAATGCTAACTTCCAACGGGAGCACTCCTTTGGTCTGAGACTTATCACCAATGAAGCTGCTCATAGTGATCCCTGACGGAATGAGTTCATTATCAGAACGGCGTAAAGCCTTCATGACGGATATTGGCATAATGTTGACTGTGGCTCCACAGTCGACAAACACTTTGGAAATGGGAAATCCTTCGATGTGAGCCGTGATGTACAACGGCTTCAGGTGTTGGAGATTAACCGAGGGGGATCGGGGAAATAGTTCGGCCAAAGCCGCCTTAAGGTTGTCCCTGCTTCGGGTTTCTCTGTCGTCGTCGTTTGCGACGAAATCTACTTGTGTTGCTTCCTCGGCAACCACATCCCCGTCCAAGAAATTTGACTGGTGGGTACTTGGTTGGAATTAAGCTGGTAGGACGTGGACCATACTGATCTCCATATGTTCGAGGACCGAGGGACTCATTAGGTCGTGGTCGTCGTCCTCTGCAGAACTAACCATAGTAGCAGTCGGTGGAACATCCTCGATCAAACTTTTGAGTGCCTCGGTAAGAACCGGTATCTGAGACGTGTGAACCAAGTCGAGTTTGGTTTGGCTATTTTCCTCGACTATGTTGACTGCCGAAGACTTATGTTGGTCCTGCGTTACACGGGCTCGTTCTTCATAGGCAATACGGGCGTTCCTTGTGTCTAGATATGTATCCAACTGTGCTATCCGTTTTTCCTTGTCGGCCGTGAGGCCGAAGAGCGATACAGCAGAGAAAACTTCGAAATGATAGCGCAAATGCTGA
Organism: Pyrus communis; assembly: GCF_041283825.1. NCBI lineage: Eukaryota > Viridiplantae > Streptophyta > Magnoliopsida > Rosales > Rosaceae > Pyrus > Pyrus communis. The sequence goes on from NC_142573.1 coordinate 27,005,974, forward strand.
AGATCTTCGAGCGAAAAGGGTAATTCGGCGGCGTCGATATCTGTGTAAGGATCGACCTCAAAACCAAGGACCCGAGCCTCCCGTATATGTTGGAACCTAGCTTTAATTGTTGGGTCGGAAGTTTTCTGAATAATTTGCTCGGCATCAGGGCAAGTTAGAGCTAGGTCGAGGGCTTCCTGACACGCTTTGGGTAGTCCGTACAAGTCATTGGCGGAGTATTTCTTATGAAACTCTCGCATGTATTCCAGGGATTCACCGAGAAATGGAGGGTGTAAGTTGCGCCGTATTTTGATAAACGGCTCGCGTGGTGGTAACGGAGAAAGTTTCCTTTTGGCCTCTTGTCTAAAGTGCTCTAGACGAACTCTCGTTTCCCCAGGTCGGAGAAGGATCTTGATACGTTTTTCAGACTCTTCAATGGTGGTTTCGAAACCGGCAGCTGGTACTTTCTTCCCTTCGGCTAACTCGGTCATGATAGTCGGGGTTGGCCGTTCACTAATGTTCTCCATGGCCTTTTTTGGTTGCCACTCGTTGGCAGGGCTGGCCTGCGCTTCTCGTCGCCGAGCCATGCAATCTATCCGTTGGCGGCGACGTTTTTGAGATTTAGACAGCGCCGTATATAAGCCAGTCGGAGAATTGTAACTGTACCAGCGTTGATCCGATGTCCTGGGTGGTTTGAAAGTTTTGCGATCGGCTGGTGAGCCCGAACTGTTGGTATTGCGCGAGTAATAATCCTCATTATAGAAAGGTGCGTCGAAGTCAAGACGCCGCCTGACCGATGCCTGGTCTTTCGGCCGTACTTGTGGGCCGAGTCGATCAAACACTTGACGTTGTGGACCGTTACCAAGTCCCTTTGGTGATGTTGTAGGGGTCGTGAGGGGTGTTGAAGATGTCTTCTTCCCAGGTTCAACTGGTGTTTTACAATGGTCACATAAAACCTTTGATTCATGAGTTTCGTCGGAACTTGACCTCGTCATAGGCTCATCGGTGGGTGGCCCCGATTGTTTTGTAGGTGGTGCATTTGAAAATAAATCAAGTTTTAGTCTTGTTCGACCATTCCGTTGACGGATATGCTGCACCGAGGCGTATTCGGCCTTCCCTTTGTTTTTAGGAAGATGAGCATCCACCATACCAATTGTTGTTGAAGGGAAGGGATTGACGTCGACCGCCATCTGCTTTTCCGGAAATTTCAACTTTCCTTTCTCGATCCAACTTTGAATTGTGACCCGGAATACAACACAATTATTGGTTGCATGCTTATTAGAATTATGATACTTGCAGTATATCTTTCCCTTTAATTCATCGGCTTTAGGGATAGTATGTCCCGGCCGAAGCTTGATGATTTTTGCTGCCAATAATTGATCGAAAATTGCATCAGCTTTGGTGATATCGAAAGTGTATACTTTCGATGACTTACTCATTTCCTCGGCGGCCGAACGGGTTTTGGTGTCTTTGGAATTTACTTGAGCCAAAGCCTTGCAGACGTAGGGTTAGGGTTTGTCTATTACTATCTCGGCCGCATCCACACTAGCATACTGAGGGTCCTCACTTTCGGCCAATGCATAGCTAACCGTGGGATTCTTATACAACGTCCCCCGGAATGGTGACTTCGATATCTTTTCTTCTCGGAGCAGATAATCATACTGCTCAACGTGTTGAGCAAGTTCGTACATATCTCGAATATTTGCCCCCAGAAACTTCTTTTTGTACTCCACGTCTAATCCGTTGAGGGCGATCCTGACGAATTCCACTTCAGGGAGCGGTACTCGGCACCAATTCCTGGCCGACTTAAACCTTGTTAATTATTCCATTGGAGATTAGTCGAACGCTTGAGCCATCCTGGCCAACGATGATACGGACATCTCCATCCCTGGCCGATAGAATTGTTCATGGAACTTTTCGACTAACTCTTCCCAACTCTGCATGGAGTTGGGCGGGAGATTAATGTACCAGGCGAAGGCTGAGCCTGTCAGTGAAAAGTTAAACAGCCGTAATTTATAGAAGTCGCTATTGACGTCTCCACACTGCGCTGTGAACCGAGCCACATGTTCTAATGAGGATAAAGACGATTCCCCGGCGAAGAGGCTGAAATCAGGGATCTTAAAACCTCGTGGGTATTCAAACCTTTCTACATAAGCCGGGTATGGATGGATGAATTTTGGAAACTTCGGCCCCTTCTTCAGGGCCGAGTCAATCATTCTCTGAACTTCAGTCATGTTTACGGAAGTGGCCTCTTCTCCCTGGCTTGGTCCCTCGGATCTATTTCGCGGTCCACCTCTATTTTCTAAGGTGATTGGTTGCGGCCGGGCGGACCCTCTTCTCCCTGGCTTGGTCCCTCGGATCTATTTCCCGGTCCACCTCTATTTTCTAAGGTGATTGGTTGCGGCCGGGCGGACCCTCTCTCGGCTGGTATTGGCACATTCGTCGAAAGCTGCCGAGGTTGGCCGACCTGGCCATCTTCGAAGGCTTTACTAACCAATAGTTCAAGCATTCTGGTCTGTGTATCGTTGTTACTTCGTATTGCTTCTAGTAAATCATTCATCTTTTGACCAATCGACTGCTCGACCTAACGATATTGTTCATCAAGTCGTCTCCGAAGAAACGTCCTAGTTGGTGGATCGGAACCTTCCCCACCATCGTCGTCGCAATCTTCCACTATCCCTTCCACAAACATACCCGCTGTTTGATTCGGGACCGCTGAGTTGTGAGGTTGTCCGCCGAGACAGATTTCATTTTCTCGGCGTGTCACACTTGTGGCCTCGGGTGGCGCAACAATGATCGGATTTTTTGTAGGGTGCAAATCCTGCCCAAGCCCTTGCACTGGTAAGTCAGTTGTTGACTTTCCCATGGTTGTTTTCTTCTTTGTAGACCGTGTTTCAACGATCATGAACTCCGAAGGTTTAGCACAAATGTCCCACTGGGCGTGCCAAAATGTTGACTCTAAAAATTACAAAACCTACGTGGCGCGCAGGCCGAGTAACTAATAAGCTAACTACGTCCTTCGGTTGAATGTGGGGCGTGCCAACTCGTCGGCCGAGCTTGGCCGAGGAGTAAAATTTGTTGATGTCGCGTTGAGCGCGTCATTGACTTCTCTATCTTGCGATTGCGACCGAGGAAGGAACACTCTCGGTCTCTGGGTTCTACAACCTCAAGACAAGGCTACTAATTCTGCGGAGTTCACAAATCATCGGAGCCCGATTCGGTCACTGTGATTATATTCGTAAGAGTATAAGCATGTCGAATCGAGACCAAACTATATGGGCACAGGTACTCAAACGTGATGTATGTCTTGATGGTAAACGTAGTTCGGCCGTCGGAATGCCAAACCCTGAAACTTACTTGCGTGTATCCAATCATAAAATTACTCGGCGTCCAGTACGCCGAGCAATGCAATTCGTAACACCTGACTATGCCGAGAAGGCTAGCAAGGTGACCTCTGCCAACAAAGGTTCGGAAACCCTTCTCGGCTGAGACTTAGATAGATAACCGGTCGACCTCGACGCAGTGCTGTTTATCCAAACTGAAGATGCTCGCCGGGTGCTTCCACAGTGCTGTTTATCCAAACTGAAGGTGTGTCGACAGGAAAAGAAAAGGAAAAATCTCAAGGTGTTTGAGAGGTTTTGCGCAGGGCAATTGTATGCTGATTTGAAGGGGTTTTTCTGTTGCATGATTTCTTGTATTTATAGCACCCCATTCCTTGAGACCAATTCTGATTTGGATTGGGAGTCCTTGTCCCATTTCGACTTTAACTCGAACAAACCTACTCCCACTGGGATTCTGAATTTTCCTTCTTTTCAAGGCTTTCCTCTTCGCCGGTCGGGAATCCTGGTCGCACCAGGACTTCCTCGACCTTTTCTATATATCCGGACTACTTAGGATAGGATTTGGCCACCCTGCCAACTGGCCCGGGATTTATTATTCGGCCTATAGTATTTGTCATCAACTTGGGCCAAGCACATCCTGCTGCTCGGCCCAACAATAATATTTTGGGCCCAAACAGATACATATTGGAAAATAGATGAATATTTTTCATATAGAAATAGTGTATGGAGTTAACTTTGGAGGGTAAATTACGTTAGATTCGCAATTTATAAGAAATGATAAGGGCTTATAGGCAAAAAAAAGGACGGTATTACAATCTAAATTGTGTCAAATGACTTAAGTTGACGAATAATTGGATAAAAATAGCTTTGATTATAATATTAGGGATAAAATTAGCAATTTTTTGATGAATTTAGGGATTTATTTTATCAAAAAAATGTTTCAGATGCCTAAATTTCATTGAGATGATAATTCAGTGACTAAATCGACATTTCATCTTATATTAAAAAAACTCTCAACCACATGTTGGAGTGTGCAAAAATAAGCCACACAATGATTTCCCCAAAATACACCCGCACAACCACCACCAACACAGCGATGCGCCTTCCCACCAACACCCAGAGCCAACCCCAATCCCAAATCTTGTAGAACCACCACTAGACTTGTAAATTGGTCGGTTTTATTGGGTTCAGATCAGTTTTAACCTGACATGTTAAGATAATGGGTCATTCGAATTTAACCCGTTAAATTAACGGGTCACCAAAACCTAACTCGTTAAGCTAATGAGTCACCTGTTTAACCCATTTCACCCATTAACAATTTTTTTTTTTTTTAATTTTACATTCCAATACTAATTACATGTATTTTGTATTGGGTTGCTAAGAAAACGAAATACAATCTCATTTTCCCACACTAACCCACATTTTACATCCGTTTTTCAGCTACCAAACATAATAATAAAAGCATAACTTATTGACCATCGTTCATTGTCCTTCCTATGCCGGCTGTAAAGAAGAATCACATCTGGGCATTCAAAAACCTTCAAAAGAAAAAGAAAAAAATTGTTATTAACACTCTAAAAATCTCATTTGCGCTTCAAATTTTTTATAATTAGAATGAAAAATGTACTTATGAGGAGTACATAATGAGATTTTTAAAATACTAATAACAATTTCAAAACAAAAACCCAAAACAAATATATAAAAAAAAAAAAAATAATATAATCATAAAGAATTGAAAAAAAACAATAAAAAAAATTCAAAAAAATTCAAATTTTAGAAATGAAGAAGGTACCCACCAGATCAAACGGAGAGTATGAGAAGTATGAGAAGGATGGAATGGACATTGTGGACCACCCAGAAAGGTATAGCCAACCCGAAGCCAGAAAGCAGGTGGACCACCAGTGCCTCCGCCGTGGATATTGCTTTCGAGGAGGGAGGAGGGTTTAGCGGCTACTCTTTGTTCTTCTTCTTCATTGTTGCTTTTTGAAATAAGCTACTTCTGCAAAAAGCAATCTCCTTTGATTGTTGGCTATTCAATTGTGTATTTGTAATTGGAGAATATGAGAGATTTGATGTAGAAGAAGAATAGGAGAGTGGAGGTCAGGACGACGGTTGTCTCCGAATCTTATTCCTTATTGAAATTACGCAAACACTCTCAATTTACAAGCGTTAACAGGTCATGCAGCAGACACAAAATGACCCCGTTATTTAACGGGTGACTATCGGGTTTTCTCGTTAATGACCCGATTGGTTAAACATCCACTCAAATAATAATTTTAACAGGCGGGTTGGGTCGAGTTTACGGATTAAGTCTAAAATGCTAGGTCTAACCGTCACGACTCCCAAGTCTCCTACCTCCACCCATCTAGGCCTTCTCTGTACATAATTTTTAGTCATCGAATTCGAATGAATATGACAAGCTATTGTGTGTGAGAGATGGGAAACATGAAGTGCACAAAGAACTTCATCTACATCATATCCAGCACAAGAACATGGCAGTCCCATACTTAAATTAGCCTCAGACTTCCTCAGCCAAGGCATCAAGCCAGTGATGGGTTGGCTGGGAGGGAGAAGTTGGGTGATGGGTTGGCTGCCAAGGTTGATTATGGGGTTGACGAGCATTTGTTTCATTTTTAATTTTATTTAGAAGCTTCCTTTATTAAAATAATTTTTTGATTAGGTCCTTTAAAGTCATTTAATGTGAGGCAAATTTATCAACAAAATATTCTATTTAATTTAAAGTAGTGAGAAAATAGAATAATGGGGTGAATTTAATATCACTCTTAAAACAATAATCTCTACCAATACCCACTACAATTGAACCACCACTTATTAATTTGAAGATTCGTCATTTTTTTTATCTTTCTATTTATAGTTGACAGCACAAGCGGTTAAAGTTTTAAATTCCGAAAGTCATTAAGTGAATGCTAGTTGTTATTTTTATAAGAGTTGAGTGTAACAAAGTTCTTTAAACTATACCATAAATTTAGTTTTGATCTCTAAACTCTATTAATTGTTGCTTTCGTCCTCGAATTGTCCCATATTTCACTTGTGATCATTTTTATTAACTTCATTAACTATTATGGTGACATATATTGACATTTTTTTTTTGAACAAATGATGTTATCTACAATAAGGAGATTGGATGGCTTAGTCTCACAATAAACTAGTAATAATGTTTTCAAACTCAACTTTTGCGAGAATCGAAGATAAGATCTCTTACTTACAAATGAAGAAGAATACCACTAAACCGTATTACTAAGTGATTGTGTGAAATCCCGTTTCCGGATTTCACTGTTATAATCTAGGTATTTGTATTATTGAGATTTTATATTATTTTTCAAGAATTTATATTAATTTATTTGAAATTAGATTTCAATTAAACTAGTTATGAAGAGTGAAGTTTGGAAAATTATTATTTACTCATTGACCTTTCGAGGTCACAAGCAACGTTTTCGAATAGGTCTCAAAGCCACGAGCGCATAGGCGAAAACCGTTTGTGAGTCCGGATTATAACGGTATAGTTGCAGACGTTTGAAGTTGTGAAACTTTAGGTTGTGAAAATTATTTAATTTCCACTAGAGGGTAAAAGGCCCAAATATATAATTGGGTTAAGGGAACCGACTAGGAGGATTAGAAAAGAACGAATGAGGAGAGGACAGAGAAGCTGAAGTTCTCCCCCCTCATTTGTCAACATGTGCACCCACAAAAAACGGTTTCGACCCGCCCAATTTCAAGCTAAAATCCTTCATTTTTCAGGCGTTTTGCACCCATTCATCACCTGCAAACTACTCAGCTATCTTCTTCCTTCCATCTCCACCAAAAATCAAGGGTTTTTAATGTCTAATTCGGGTAGAACTCCACCGGAGAACCTTCTCGATGGCGATTCGTCATTCCGGTGAGTATCACCATGCACCATCACCCTTAATCAACTTCCCTTGGACCCAGGAACAAGACCCAACTGGTGGTTAGGGCGTAGGAACACCAAGGAAGTCGAATTGAAGAACACCCACCTTAGGGTTCCGGCGGTTCATGGCCAGTTTGTGGTGTTTTCCGGCCAAATTAGCCTTGGCTGTAAGTATAAAGTTTACTCTACTTGTTGAGATCTTTATTCTTTTGAAATTTGAGAATTTTTGGAAAAAGTCAAATTTTCCGATATGTAACATTCGATTTATGAAATGTTGTTGGCTGAGTATATTTTCGATAAGGTCCACCACTTGAATGTTCTAACAATTGACGATCTTACCATTGAATTGACACCAAATTTTAGTATGCTATTGTAGATATGGTTTACGGACCTTAGGGTATTACTAGTGAAAATCTAGTGGGCTTATATTGGTTTGATAGCGACTTGAATATATGAAATATGATTATTATCTTAATTTCTTATATTAGTATCATTTGTGAATATGAATTGGTCTTATAATTATGATTTCTATTAAAATGTGAATTTTATATATTTAGCCATCGACCTATGCTAATTAACTATGATTTGGTTTGTGTATTGATGATGTTTGTGATATATATGTGTTTGATTAAATTTTTAATAATATGAATAATAATTATGATGAATGTTATGACAATTATGGGAGCTAATTATTGTTTGATAATTATTTGGATATGCTTGCCAACTGGATACCTATTTGAACTTGGCACTATTACCTAGCATGAGATGGAGATGGAAGTCAGGAGATGAGTTAGGTACTTTATTAGATTTTTAGTAGAAATAGTAATTAAGGGAATTCCTTGTGTTGTGCTCCATCTGACTTGATGCTGGTTTATATGTGGAATTGATAGCATGTATGTGTATAATTATGTTTAATGTGTCATGATGAGATTGCACCAAGTAGTTGTGGTACATGGATGGTCCTGCTTGGTATATCCGCGATGGGAGGACCATATGTATTCAGGGGTGATCATGCTTGGTATATCTGCGATAGGTGATCACTACCTACACAATGAGTTTATGCCTATGGTCCTGCTTGGTATATCCGCGATCGGGGACCATACGCATTCTAGAGCTGATGATGACTAGTTGTACATGATACATGTTTAGGTGATCATATTTGGTTTGGTTCCGTTGAGTGGTCCGGAACCCGAGGTTGTTGAATTTCATGGAGCGGCCTAAAATCCCATCATTTGGAGAAGTAGGCTTGGCCTAACTGTGTCACTCCAACCTTAGTTATATATATATATATATATATATATATTTGTGTCAATGGTTTTGAGAGTCTTGTGAATTGAGTTAGAAAAGATGTTGGACGTCTGAGTGACTCCTTCAGGATTTTCTATGATTCGATTATGATTTCATAAGGTATGAATTTAGAAGATATGGGAATGATTGTTATTACTTTGATCAAATTAATTAATTAATGCGGCTAGAGAATGGTTTTGTGTTTCGTTCCAACCTTAGTTATATATATATATATATATATATATATATATATATTTGTGTCAATGGTTTTGAGAGTCTTGTGAATTGAGTTAGAAAAGATGTTGGACATCTGAGTGACTCCTTCGGGATTTTCTATGATTCGATTATGATTTCATAAGGTATGAATTTAGAAGATATGGGAATGATTGTTATTACTTTGATCAAATTAATTAATTAATGCGGCTAGAGAATGGTTTTGTGTTTCGTCGGCTCTTAAATATGATGTGTGTTGTGAATTGCGATATCATGATGAGACATAATCATGTTTTCATGGGATGTCCAAGCTGCTGAAGAGTAGTCTTCTAGGTAGCCTTTAGGATTATCTTTGTTTTCCTTGTTGCTTTTTGCTTTGCTTGAACTCCTTCGGCCTTTGCTACTTGTTTATCAATTTTGCTAGAAAATTTAATAAATTTGCTTTCTTCGCTCTTCTTTATCTTCGCTTCTTTTGTTCACGCCCAACCTTTGACCTTTAGACCAGCAGCAGGTGTTCTACTTTTCTATAAGCAGACAGGCCAGCATAGCCTATGCAGCCATGTGTGTTGGTGTAGGACTTTTGCAAAGTTGTTAGCCATAGGATCGGCAGCGGGACGCCTTACTTACAGAAGCAGACGAGTCCGCATGACCACTTGGATGTTAACCTTGGCTTTCTTCAATCTTTTGAGCTGTGTGGCCTGCATCACAATGTACTAAAGATTTTTGGGTTATGAAATTCGTTAACCTTTCGTATCAAAAGTACGCGGTTGTATGGAATTTTGTAAGCAAAGGTCCAAGAGAACTCCTTACTTTTGTGTAACCAATTCCATGGGTTGCGTAGCAAGTATCACAACAGTTTAGGAATTAGTGTAGGTCTAGACGACCATTTAAAGACGATTGTATGGAATATTGTAGTAATAATAAGAAAGAGGCAAGCAAAACCTCAAACAAGTTGCTGGCTTTTTCAGCAAGTGGTGCTTATTATATTGTAGTGACTATCATTGCCATATCAGCAAGGTGTCTAAATTATTCAATGCGCCCATCATACTTGGCACAAGGATATTCATTACTCTGGCATCTGTATACTTTGACTTTATTTCTTCCCTCAATCAGTCTAAGTCCAGAGAAACCACTCAAATCCAAGGTCGTGCATTCTAACACTTTGATCATCATAACCGTCTTTGAACCAAGGAATGAAATGCATTTCGTGCCTCTTCCAAAGTATCGACATTTGTAACCAACTATAAACCTATAATATATTTCAACTTAAGCTCCTCATCCAATTGATTGCAACTCCACTCTAGACTCAAGTATGCTGTCTCTGTCAATCCTTTTCTGTCAAGACTGGGATGAATATCAAATGCATTTATAATGTTCCTGGTAAGTTGGTTCCCATCAAAACGGTTTCTAGACAATGCCCAACAATTCCTCAAGCACTCGGGCAAATACCCTATTAAATTGTTATTGTTCACTTTGAAACTTGCAAAGCAAATCCGCTACACTACTCCGGTGACAATTACAAAAAAATCAAGCTCAAAAGCGATTGAAGAGTTTAAGGAATTCTCACAAGGGTCAAGGTAATGAAGCTTCCTGAGTTGGCCTACTTCGATGAAATTTTCCCTTCAAGGGAATTTTGAGATGGGTCAATTAGTTGCATGCAGTCCAGACATTAAACCAATATCTTAAGGGATTTGGCCACTAATGTGTATTTGTCCTTGGTAGACTTTGAAAAGTCTCATCTGTTTGTTCTGGGTTATTTTCCCCTTGATTTGTAGTTGTCCTGTTGTACATTTTGTTCCAGTCTGTCTCCTTACTGCTTCGTTTGTTGTCATCTGTAAGGATGGTTTTTTATTGTTTGCGTGATGTTTTGCAGGATTCATAGATAATAGATTTGGTATGGGCTGCCATGCGTGTAACTGTGTAAGACAACTCTCTTCGTTTCATTTAAAATGGTCTACAAGGACATCGATTATTAGTGTTGATTGTCGTTGTAGAGCCGAAGAAATCTCTCTGTTTTTGCCAGGGCTGCTGAGGGTATTTTTCTCCACATATTTTTTGTCTTTCTTTTGTTTATCTGCAGCTTTCATGTTGAATTATTGCTCTTTGAATTATTTAGACGATAACCAATTGCTCAAATTGTTCAAATTTTTTAATTCAATGAACACATGAAAAAAATTAACAATCCAGTTAAAAGAAGCTCAAATAAGCACACTCTAGTATAGAGCAGTTTCAGTAGACATATGCACACAATCACCACTTCAAATGCATCAATATCTACAGAAATCGCACAAGCATTATTTCCAAAACACCAAAACGAAAAATGTAGCGAACAAAGCTCTAAATACAAATCACCGAACGAAGCTCCAAATACAAATGACATGGAATATGCATCAGTGCCTTCCCAAATTGCATTGAGGCCGCAGCTTGCAGGCTTATGTCAAACAAGATGAGATCGGCCAGGGAAGCAAGTCTGGGCACAGACCATTGAGGGGAGAACAGAGAATAGTTAGAGCAAGCAACCACAATAACGCCAAAGCCAAGATAGCGTGCATCCTCTAGGATTTCCAATGCGTATTTCCTTTTACTCCAAGTAGCATAGTTTTCTCCATCTAAAAATTTGAACAAAGCAGTGCGATTTCCGTGGAATGTGTAGTGTGGTCCAACAGATCAGAGTGCCTTCCAGTCTGCTCTCCAGGCTGATATTTCTTTCTTTAAAGGGAAAAAACAATAGGAAGAGGAAAATAACACACAAACACGCAATCACACACACCTAGAAAAACTTAACACGCCAGCCAAAAGATGAGGATTCCTTTTTGGTAGATAGTCATGAAATTGTAACATTTACGTTTGAATCCGCAATTATCAGCTGCTCCTGTAGTAATATATATTTAATTGTCGATTTCAGAAAAAGCTGAAAAATTCCAGAGTGAAATTAATAGATGCTTAATTAGTGAATGAAGTACTTACAGTTTGATCAGGATCACTCTCCTCTGAATCACTTAGCATCGGTACATCATCAGTTTCCTTTGCTATTTGCAGTCTTTCTGGTCTTGGATCACTTTGGAGTAACCCATCAGGAGAAATCTTTAACATCAGGTGGCAGTCCTCGACAATCAAATTCTTCAACAGTAAGGATGCGACTTTGAAAACACAATTTCCCGTGCAAAATCCTTGCAGACTTGGTAGATTAGAAAGTTTCAAATCTTGCAAGCAACTGAAAGTAATCGCATTTTCTGAATCATCTCCGTTGCTTGCCACTATTTCTACCATTCTTTCACAGTACCCAACGTCCAACACCTTGAGTTGCTGCAAATTCTTAGCCACATAATAAGGTATTAAGTATTGCAGTCTGTGACAACTCTGTATGTACAAATTGGTTAAATTCCGAAAGGATATCAACGATGAAGTTAGATTCTCTAATCTGCCACAATTTTCTAGGAAAAGAAATTCCAAGTTTGGAAAAACAGGGCCCCCTGGTTGGGAGTTTTCCATACCTAGATGTATCAGCTCCGGCATATCAGAGAGCCACAAAACCTTTACACGTGGGAGGGTCTCAACTTTATGTATTTCCCCTCTACTACTTGCTTGGTGGTCGTGGGCAAATAATTCTTTCCAAGGAGCAGAGAGTACACTGAGCTCTTCAAGATTCTGTAAATTCTCAAAGAAAACAACTGACTTGGGATGTGAAGTAGCAAAATAAAATGATTTGAGTTTGCTCAACAACTCTGCCGGGAGTGGACCGTACGGTTCATACCAAATCTCCATGTTCTTATCCAACCTCAAGTATTCCAAGTTGAGGAATGACTTACCCTGAAATATAATCAACGATAATGACATGCTTTAAAATATTTTGAAAAACTGGACACCACATAATAACTTTAATATTAAAAACATAATAAATGTATTCACTTGATGGTGTAAGTTTAACTAGTGTGTAAAAAACACATAAAGTTTCGAATATCAAAAGAATTGTGTACAAGTATAGTTACCTTCTCAATTAAAAAGAAGGGTTGTTTCTTTGGTCTTGGGTGGCCCAACTCAAGCTTGTCTTGATATGGTGAAAATTCGGCAGGAAAAATCTCCACACCACCACATTTCATGAACTTTATTAAGTTGAGTGATGGCCAATTAGAAACATGCAATCTTGGATAGAAACTCCCAAGTTGGGGCAGGTTATCAAATTCCATAAATGTTACTTTAGGGAACCTGAACTCCTCATATGTCGTTTGTGGTCCTTCTTCCTTCGCAACAATTTCCTCCATTAAACCACAATTCTTCACCTTCAACTTGCTTAGCTGCTTAAGATCTTTGGCCACTGAGGCGGGAAAGACATTTTTCAAAATATCACACGAGTCTATCTCAACTGAGTTCAGATTTGGGCACTCAAAACCATTCCACTGAGTGGTAGATGATGTGTCATATACCATTTGCAGTGCTTGACATTTGGATATCGTGAGATGTTTGAGTTGTCTGACACATTTAGCCACGGAACTTGAAAGCAAGAATCTTAAACTATCACATTGATGCACAGTCAAGGTTGTTAAGTTGGGCATCAAAACCTGCATAGTACAGAACAAAATTCATATTTATTTTAGAAAATTACAGTTTACATGTATAGGTCATATATTAAAAAAGTAAGGTACTAGGCTAATGAGGATCCTCTTTGTGAGAGTTCTGAGGATTCTTAAATCACATCTGTTTATCGTACATCGTTAATATACCAATTAAATGGTTTTGTTCGAGCGAATGGACATGAAATGACATACAACATAGGAAAATAAATCTTAATATACCAATTAAATGGTTTTGTCTGAGGAAAACATATGAAAATTAAAACGCGAAAGAAACCTGATTTGATATACCATTTAAATATTTTTCTAATTTAAAAGATGAAAGAATTATATGGTCAAAATTCGAAGAAAAGTATAGTGAGAAAGAATCGTGCAACCATTTTGCTTTTAAAATAACAGGGAAAGTACCTTCCCATTACTGAACAGTTTCGGTGGTCCACCAGCTTCATGCTCCGAAACGATTTTGTCGACATTTGTATCATCCGTTAATTGCTTGCCTTTGGAAGAGAAACCAATAAGCTTTGGTAGATTCCGTAGTGTAAAAGATTTTAACTTTTGGAAAGACTCGCCTATGAGTTGCCCATAACATACACTTTCCAAACTCACAAGGCCTTCAAGAGATAGAAATTCCAGGCAGGAGAAGGCATTATGAGAATAGCTCCAACTAACGAAGCTAATGACATATGTAACTTCATCGTTGTTTTGGACGTGGAGATGCTTCAGTTGATTAACAGCTTCACTGTCAAATAGATAGGAAATAATATTCACACTCTCCATTCCATCCAAGTATAACTGCTCACATTTCTTTACCAGCAACTTTATACCTCGATCGAATTGATTACTCCTGGTGAGCTTGAGTTTTAGCAGGTTAGAGGAGGTTCCATTGAAGTCTGGATATTCCCAACAATAACCGATAAGTATGGTGTATCTTTCTAACTTATCGGAGAACAAGTTAGTTGGAAGAAGGTTAGCTTTTGGAACATGTATGTCTAATGCGGACAGATGAGACAAATGATTCAGCTCTGAAACGCTGGCATTACTTCTTCTGCCATCGACCAAACCTTCACCCTCCCATTGCTTAAAGCTTTTTATTCCCATCCTCAAGTCTTCTAGTCTTGTCAAGCTTGATATAACACCAGGTGAGATCAGAAGAAGTTCAGAGCAACCGGTCAAATCCAATAATTGCAGGCTAGTCAATTGCCCTATTTCTTTGGGCAACTCTTTAATCTTGGACTTTAGCAGGCTAAGAATTTTCAAGTTTGTTAGTTGTCCAACAAGAGTTATGTCTACCAACTCGCTCCGATCTAAACACAAGGTGTGGAGATGCTTTAGGGATTGAAGAGATGGAGGTAATGACTCAACACTGAATGCAGTTACATCCAACACTTTGAGTTCTTTCATCCCTTCAAAAAATTTGCTTGGGATTTCCCGGGAGTTGCCAATATCATCATTCACAAAGACCAACAATTTTAATTCTGGGCTTTCCCAAGGTACTTCAGAAAGCTTGCGGATCATGCAACCATCTAAGGACATCCTTGTGCATTTTTTAAGGACAAGGATAAAACAACTTAATTTCCGTGCTATTGTTGTGATGGATGCTTATTTTAACTAGCTTTTAAGTTTATAACTTATGAATTTAAGATCTTCAATTTTAATATTTAAACATTAATGTTTTTTTTTAGTGCAGTGGTTAAAGAAGAGTACAAGAAACGTTCTGTTTATTCCTCCAGAAAAGATTAAGAAAGGTGAGTTGATCTAGGATTTAAATTTTAACAATTCAACTTTAAATGCTGGCATATAATGGTACATTGAAGATGGTATTTCAACTTTGAGTTTTAACTCTTTACTGGTATTTTTTTTTATTTGGTCTTTGGCATGCCATCATACATAATAACATAACTTAGCATTTACCAAAAGATTTAAACATGTAAACTAACTTAGCATTTACATTTTTCGTTTACAGTTGGTGGTCATAAATCAACTGACTCAATTTTATATCAACATTGGAGCATGCCTTACAAGTGTAAATCATCTTTTTTTTATTCTATTTTATAGAATGAGTTAAGTTCTGAAGTTTATATATTCTGAAACCGTGTTCGTCACTGGAAGTTACGCAGCTATGCAGAGGGTCACGGAGTGGAACTTGGATTTCAAAGATCACAGTGAACAGGGTAATAGGTGTATTTCCTCATTTTTACCATTTTAGAACTTATATTAGTGATAAATTAATTCGAATCATGTGGCATGAACTTAAAGCTCTGTTTGGGAAAGTGGGCTCTTTACCCCAAAGATGCTTGCTTTTGGTAATATTTGGAATTGTGCTTCTAAGCTGTTTTTCAAGCTTTTGGCCATACTAAATGGAGCTAAGTCGAACAGCTCTTCAGTTGCATTGTAGTTGCTTTCCTAAATTGATTGTTCTTTTGTTGAAAAAATTTTAAGGGCGAAAATTATGTTTCAAATTAGATTTGGATATGAATATTACACGTTCAAGGTGTTGAATTCATCTTTGTTTTGGTGTTTTGTGGTTTTGAATGTCATTTAGTGCAGTATAGTCTTAACTTAAATGTGGTTCTGTATATCTTAAGTACTCATTTGGATTTTGAGCAGTAGGAGAGAGTTTAGCACGTATTTGAAGAAATGCGAAGAACTTTTTTGAAATGGTTAAGAGTTTGAGATTCTTAGAAGGAAGCTCCTATAAGTTTTTGGTCTTTTGTGTTGATTCGAACAAAATCGATTTTTATATTTATTAATTTTTGTTGTGTGAGTAGTATTTATTAGGCTTGATGTTTTTTTTGAAACACCAGGTGGTTTGGAGACGTTTGAAATCGTAAAAAGACTCGAAGATTTCAGCCAGGTTTGAATCAAAGCACCAAATGAATTCTTCTTCCAGGTTATGATTAAATGTTCCCAACTTTTTTAGTTGTATAAAGACTTGGGTAGATAGGAATTTGTTTTTAGTCATGTGTTTCACTAATTCTTTGGTAATAGATAATCTTTATGAACAGTCTTCTGCTTCTATCAATACCCATGGTAAGTTCTCATAATTTACTTTTTAACAGTCAGGTCATTTGTGACCAAATATTCTTTTTCAACTTATGCTTCGTTAACTCTTCTTTTGCACCCTATTTTTTCACACATTTAGTCTTCAGTAGATGGGCTAAGGAATTTCCACGTGGCATTGTATCAAATTATCATTGATCGTAGGGTATGGCATTGTAAGATCATCTTCTGTTCACTTTGATCAAATTATTTGTCAGCTATTTTAGTTTTTTATAATTATGATATTATTTCTTATTTGGCCTCAAGATTAGTGGACTTAAAAACTTTGTTTATTATCTTTGCCGTACGAAGAAGACCTTAATTATAATGTAATAAGAGATTACAATATTAACTTGACAGTAAATGATCCATTCTTTTTTTTGGATGCAATGTCCATACTTTAGTGTAATTTATACCTTATGTTTTAGCTTTGATTTTAAATTAAAATTCCTTAATTTGGTTTTGGTTTGTTCCATAATACATGTGTAAAGATGACTATGTTGTACATTACATATTTTGGTTTCTGTTCATGGGTTTTTTTCTTCTTCCAGGAATTCAACAATCCTAGAGGTTGAAAACCACCGAGAAGAAAAAGATAGATCTGATGGTGAGCTTCATCAAATTCATTTTTTTTTCCGTCATATTTTTCCCTTTTTAAAGGATAAATTAGGATAAATTAATAATATTGGAATTTCCCCTCTACCTCCCATTTGGGTTGCACATATAGTGATTTGGTCTTCTGATTCTTCAGTGCAACGGGGCTCTGTACCTTTGCTGATGTCTGTGGCCGGTTGGCCGGGCAGGCTTCCTCCAATGGGGTACGGTTCTGTTATTTTGTTATATGTTCTTTTGCCATTCATTCACTCAAATTTCCAAAAATCGAATATAGTAAAATAGTAGGTCAAATTCATTTAATGTTATCTTAACAACTGTTTAATAGATTTATATTGTTGCATGTTTGATTTTTTTTGTTTTTTTTTTTTTTTTTTTGCATGTTTGATTTTATGAATTTTTACTGTTTGTTTTGTTAATTGCAGATTTACAGTGCTTGATTAATTTCGGTGGGGGTGAGTTGTTAAGTTTTCCTTTATTTATTCATGATGTTTTATGAATGATTGCATGTTCTATATCTAATTTCACTAACTCTTTGGGTGTATTTTTCACAGTGGTTGTTCATCTGTTTTTTCTGTTAACAGTGCTTACCACCTGTTTGAGAAAAGGTATTAAATTGGCCTTTTTTTAGATTATTGATATGTTTTGAATGTTTTTTGGTTTGTCATGTGTGTAAGAATGTGAAATAAACTATCTAAGGTAGTCAATTTCAATATAGCAGTAGCAGCTGCAGGAACTACAACAGTAGCAGCTGCTGGGATTCTAGATGGATGAAGAGGAGTGGGGTTATATTGAAGTCAGACCCGTAAGCAATTTACTCATATATACTGTATATATTGTATGGAATAAGAGATGTTAATTTTCATAGAATTTTTGTTCATTTTTTGTTTAGGTATTGTATTTACATAGAAGTGCATATGTTTTGCTGTTGAAGCCATATGGCCAACCACTCTCTAGCATCAAAGTGGACCAGTGAGTATTACCAAACTATATCAAATCAAATAATATGAACAACTCATCTTCTTTTCAACATAATTTTTCCGACATTTTTTTCATGTATAAATGATTATTTTTCCAAAATTTGAACCCAACAAACTAAATGTGTTACAAAAACAGAGTTTTATAGTGCTTTCTTTTTTTCGTGGGTAAGATAATGGAATAGTATTTTCCGTGTTACCAACAGTTCAACATAGTAACTAATACTATGCATATATTTGTCAGTGAAAATACTTTCCATTTTTAACTTATCCTTGGGTAGGAAATTTTGATGAATTTATGTTTTTTTCCTCCACTTTTCATTGTTTTCAGGCGATTGGAGTTGAATATCGAGAAGGTTTTGAGAGTTTTGGACATGTTGGACCTCTCAAGGTTGATGTGGTGTAATATATGGAGTTATATGTATGGTAGTGATTGTTTTATACGCTTTGTCGAAATTACTTTACTGATTATGCTATGACTTGCTACTGTTAGTTTTTACTATGAGTAGGATTTTTTGGAAGACAAGTTGCAATAAGATTTTCTTAAACGAATACGATATGTAGTCAAACTGGATGAAGTTTATGGTCTTATATTCTCTTTTGACAATGTTGTGGTAAGTTTCTATTACACTCATTAGTTATGTGTTTCAGGTTCTAATGGCTAGAAATGAGAATGTAATGAACTGTGGAACATTAAATTTATGATATCTTACTGATCAAGAAAAAGATTTAAATGTGCAATTATTAAAAGAGATCTAATTGCGTAACAGTTACTTTTTCCGGCAAGGGTTTTCTATTTTTCCGACGACTATTCTCAATTTTTTTTTTGAGTTGCATGTAATAATTTATGGTCAATGTGATCCCATATCTATTTAATTAATTATATTCTTAAATCATGTAGGAAGACTAGCAAGTAGCAATGATACTGCTTTCTAAATAGTTACTCTTCTTATCGCAGACCAAACCATTGAGATAATAACACTACATGTAACATTCTTTCGAAGAAATTCATATGTCGATATTGGTAAGTATCGTTTTTCTATTTGTTCTTTATGATATATTTGTTCACATTGTGGTATTTTGACCAACATTTTGTTATTATAAAGGAAGTAGCTTCATTTTTCACAACTTGATATTTCCAATTTGGTGGATGTACATCATCAACACATTTGAACACAATTGACCATCTATGCACAGTTTTCAAATTATAGTTTCTGTTTTGGGATTTCTTTATTAAACCCCTTGGGACTTCGTGTGTAAAATTTAGTGTTCCTCCATTTTGGCTGATAGAATTAGGCTCAAGCTTTATTGCCTTCAGATTATATTTAGTCATGTTAGAAGTTAAATTGCAAAGACATATGATAAACTGTAATTAATATTCTGTTTGTTTTCTTTGGTTTAGGTTTGAACTAAAAGAAACTAAGAAATGAATGATGCACATTCGCAATGATATAGAATGCTTACATTGCAACTTCAGCTATACAACTTTTGCCCCTCCAATTGATCGACGGGTATATAACCTTCTGTTTACACCCTACCAAACAGTGTGTTCTCCTACTTTTCATCGAGCTTTTATCTAATATACATTTGTCATTTTCAATCTTTGTTATACGTTTAAGGTAGTGAGACAAAACTAATCAGAGGCAAATGCACAAAAGTTGATGAGGTGCTATAAAATTGCTAAAAAAGGTAACCATACTTATTCTTATTTTCTTTACGGTATAATTCCATTGTCATATAAATTTATTTCATGTGTTACAATATTTTCTTTCCTTACCTAGGGTGCTTTCTTATCAATCAACAGTATTGGAGAAAAACTTTGAGCGTTGCAGTAAACAACATTTATCGTATTTTGTCATTCTAGATAAAGTAATAAAACTTCTACAATTTTTGGTGTCTGTTGCATAGATTTTCATATGTAATTAGTATAAATCTTTTATGGCATAGACTTTACATCTTTGAAACATAAGCTTTATTACAATTTTTATTAATCCCACAACAACGCGCGGGTAGAACTTTCTAGTCCTCTCTAAATTCTAGTTAGGAGCTGGTTTAGGGAGTCCATTGGAGATTCTCCTAAAAAGATGATTGGAAAATGATATTTTTCATGATTCACAGGAAGCAAAATACAAGAATGAAAAAAGAGGCAAAACAACATGGGAAGAAATATTAGAGTTTGAAGAAAATTATGGAAGTTGAGGTTCATCCCAAAACCAATTCACGGATAAAAGGCCCCAAATCATTTAAACCAATTCAATTTCAACCTGCATTTTATGAATTGAATCTAGCTTTCCTTCCAAACGAAAAAGAAAAATATACACACATACACACATCAAGAAAATTAACAATCCAGTTAAAAGATGCGGATTCGATTGATTCAATTTTAGTAAAGAGCTCAAATAAACACACTCTAGTACAAAGCAGTTTCAATAGACGTGCACAAAAGCACCACTTCAAATGCATCAATGTTTACAGAAATCACACAAGCATTATTTCCCAAACACCCAAAACCGAAAGTGTAGTGAACAAAGCTCCAAATACAAATCACACAAGTTTCTAGGATAGCTTTTCCATTAAGACCGCAGCTTGCAGGCTTATATCAAACAAGATGAGATCGGCCACGGAAGCAAGGCTGGGCAGACTAGGGGAGAACAGAGAATAGTCAGAGCAAGTAACAAGAGAAATTAGAAACCAGTTCTATTTATTTGATGCTACTCACTATATATGTACGGAGTATTGCAAATTTTGTGTCGGTAAGTGAACATTAACAAGTAGTAACAGAAATTACGACTTATAAAAGTTTATATTTACATGATATTTAGCATATATGGAAACTTACCGTTTCATCATCATTGCCATCTTAATCATGCATCGTCTTCGTCATCATATTCTTCTTCTTCTTCTTTCCCCAATGTCTCTGCTATTTGTAGTCTTTCTGATGTTGGATCACTTTGGAGTAAACTATCAGGAGAAATCTTTAACTCTATCAGCTGGCAGTCCTTGACAATCAAAGTTTCTAAGGATGGGACTTTGAAAATGCAATTTCCCATGCAAAAGCCTTGCAGACTTGGTAGATCAGAAAGTTCAAGATGTTGCAAGCAACTGAAAGTGATCTCAGTTTCTCGACAATCCTCTCCGTTGTCTACCACTATTTCTACCATTCTTTGACAGTACTTAACTTCCAACTTCTTGAGTTGCTGCAAATTCTTAGCCACAGAATAAGGTATCAAGTATTGCAGTCCGTTACAACTCCATATGTTCAAAATGGTTAGATTCCGAAAGGATATTAAAGTTGAAGCTAGATTCTCTAATCTGCCACATTTGTGCACGCTTGGAACTTCCAAGTTTGGAAAAACAGGACCGCGTGGGAGGGTCTCAACTTCATGTATTTCCCCTCCACTACTTCCTTGGTGGTCGTGAACAAATAATTCTTTCCAAGGAGCAGAGAGCACACAGAGCATTTCAATGTTCTGTAAATTCTCAAAGAAAACATCTGACTTGGGATGTGAAGTAGCAAAATTAATTGATTTGAGTTTGCGCAACAACTCTGCCGGGAGTGGACCATACGGTTCATACCAAATCTCCGTGTTCTCATCCAACATCAAGTATTCCAAGTTGAGGAATGACTTGCCCTGAAATATTATCAACAGTAACGGGATGCTTAAAAATATTTTGAAAAACTGGACACCAGATAATAATTTTAATATTGAAAACTTAATAAATGTATTTACTTGATGGTGTATGTTTAACTAGCATGTAAAATCACATATAATTTCAAATATCAGAAGAATTGTGTACAAGTATGGTTACCTTCTCAATTAAAAAGAAAGGCTGTTTCATTGGTGTTTGGTGGCCCAACTCAAGTTTGTCTTGATATGTTGAAAATTCGGCAGCCAAAATCTCCACACCACCACATTTTGTGAAATTTAATTTGTTGAGTGATGGCCAATTAGAAACGTGCAGCCTTGAATAGAAACTCCGTAGTTGGGGTAGATCTTCAAACATCATATATGTTACTTTAGAGAATTCAAAACAGTTCAACTGAGTGGTAGATGATGTGTCATATACCACTTGTAATGACTGGCACTGCATTATTAATAAGGACTCTAGAGCATTCAATCTTCCCATGATACTTGGCCCAAAGATATTAATCAGACTGTGGCATCTACGAACATCCATATTTCTGAGCTTACCAAAAGAATCTAAATGAAGTTGGTTGTGAAATATTGTCTTCAACTCAGGTATGTCCCATATGTACAACGTCTCCAAGCTAGGAAATCCTACCTGTCACATATTCATTTTAGAACTTGTGAACAAACCTTTTTTCACAAGAGTGGGACGCATGCAATCACATAAAATTTCTAATATCAAAAGAATTGTGTACAAGTATGGTTACCTTCTCAATTAAAAAGAAAGGATGTTTCATTTGTTTTGGGTGGCCCAACTCAAGTTTGTCTTGATATGTTGAAAATTCGGCAGCAAAAATCTCCACACCATCACATTTTGTGAAATTTAATTTGTTGAGTGATGGCCAATTAGAAACATGCAGCCTTGAATAGAAACTCCGTAGTTGGGGTAGATCTTCAAACATCATATATGTTACTTTAGAGAATTCAAAACAGTTCAACTGAGTGGTAGATGATGTGTCATATACCACTTGTAATGACTGGCACTGCATTATTACTAAGGACTCTAGAACATTCAATCTTCCCATGATACTTGGCCCAAAGATATTGATCAGACTGTGGCATCTACGAACATCCATATTTCTGAGCTTGCCAAAAGAATCTGGATGAAGTTGGTTGTGGAATATTGTCTTCAACTTAGGTAAGTCCCTTATGTACAACGTCTCCAAGCTAGGAAATCCTACCTGTCACATATTCATTTTAGAACTTGTGAATAAACCTTTTTTCACAAGAGTGAGACGCATGCATAAGTTGGAAATAAAAGCATAAAGAAAAGAAGTGAAGGCATAATTCACCTTTTCGTCAAAGAGCTCAATATCTCTTTCTTCTTTGTTGGTTGTAATATTTCCACTCTTAGCACCAAAGATGAATGTCTCCAGTTTAGGACAATCGTATATATCCAAATACGCCAAAGACGGAAATTTAATGTAACTTCCGGAGATGAATCTAGTGAGGTTTGGAAGATGTTGTAGCTCTAAACGATTTAGCTTATCAAACATGTCATCTATATTCTCCTCATTTCTCACCATCTCTTCCATGATTTGACAATTGGATATCTTGAGATTTTTGAGTTGCCCGAAACATTTACCCATGGAACTCGAAAACAAGAATCTTAAACTATCACATTGATGCACATTCAAGGTTGTTAAGCTGGGCATCAAAACCTGCAGAGTACAGAACAATAATCATGTTTATTTTTAGAAATTACTATTTACATTGTTAGCTGTATATATTCTAATATGTAGATATAAAGTAAAGGTAATATAGTAAATTGTAAGCCATTAGGCTACTAGACAGAAGTATGTCCTTTGTACCATCATTAATTAAACAAACGGAGTAAAAAACATCTGAAAAAAGAAATATAGGGCCAAAAATTATGTCAATTTAATTTCAAATTTAAATTATTTTATTTTCGACAGAAAAAATCTATTTTATTTAAATTGATACTAAAAACACATTATTGTGAAAGATTTTAGTGGTAAGTTATGAATTATCTTAGTAGTTAAAATCGGATTTCATTTTTTACACTTAAAATAAGTGTGACCTCTTTATGACACGTCTCCCTGACATCCGTCAACAAATTTAACCCTAACATTACCCTGTCAACTCCCAAGAAAATTAAATAAAAATAAGAAAAAAGAAGCCGCTCATCCTCCTCGTCTCTCTCTCTCACACTTCCCCAAACACAACAGCAGCAATATCAATTGCATCTCCTTCTCCTTACCATTTTAAATCCATAAATCAAACCCAAAAGCCTCGCCCTTCCATTTAATTGCTCCTTCAAACAATAGAGGGATCTCGACGTCACCATCGACGATCTCCTATTGCAAATCCTTGGGGTCCTTGCCGTTGACCGTGCAGACCACGGAGACGCAGGTTCCGAGAATCTCCTTCACCGTTCCCGCGAGCTCCTTCGGCCATGGATCTGTTTCTCATAACCTTGCCGATCTCAATGACGTCATCAAGGGAGATGCTGCCGCTGTGCTTGAAGAGGTAGAGGTGGAGGTGGAGGTCCGTGAGGAAGGGGCGGTCAATGGTGGCGTTGGGAAGGAAGGAGGGGAATGGGAGAGAGACCGGTACGCTGGGCTGCGCTCTGATTTTTTATTTTATTTAGATTTAACGCCGTTAGGTTTGGTTGAGTGAATGGACAGATGTCAAAATTGTACGAAAGTCACATAGAGGTCACATGCATAAATAGATGCATGAGATTTGAACTTATTAGTTGAATACCATAAGTTTTCACTTAATGATACACTCTTGTAACATTCATCTTCCTTGATAAGTGAAACGTCTAGTTTCGATTCATGTCAAAAACGAATTTGAATTATATTATTGCTAGCATATTAAGAAAAATGTCTAGTTTCGATTCTTATCAAAAGCGAATTTGAAATATATTATTGTTAACTTATTGTGAGTCTTAAACGACTCTTCCACTCTTTTAATGTAAATAATATTTTTTGTTAAAAAAAATATCAATAGTTGAATATCGCGGGTTATCAAAACCTGATAACTTAAATATATAATTTAAATGGTTTTGGTTTATTGAAAAAATAAATCTTAAATCTTAAAAAGGAATCTTGAAAAAAAAAACGTGGGTTATCAAAATGAATCTTAAAAAGGAATCAAAATTCGAAGAAGAAAACTACTTGGAGAAAAAATCATGCAATCATTTTGCTATAAAAATAACAGAGAAAGTACCTCCCCATTACTGAAAAGTCTCGGTGGTCCACCAACTTCATCCTCCAAAACGATTTCGTTGGCTTCTGTATCAACCATTAATTGCTTGTCTTTGGAACAGAAACCAATAAGCTTTGGCAGATTTTGCAGTGTCAAAGATTTTAACTTTTGAAAAGGCCCGTCAATGAGTTGCCCATAACATACAGTTTCCAAACTCACAAGGCTTTCAAGAGAGAGAAATTCCAAGCTGGAGAAGGCATTATGAGAATAACTCCAATTGACGGAGTTAATGACATATTTAACTTCGTCGTGGTTTTGGACATGGATATGCTTCAGTTGTTTAATAGCTTCACTGTCAAATAGATACGAAATAATATTCACACTCTCCATCCCATCCAAGTACAACTGCTCACATTTCTTTACCAGCAACTTTATACCTCGATCGAATTGATTTCTCCTTGTAAGCTTGAGTTTTAGCATGTTAGAGGAGGTTGCAAAGATGTTAGGATACTCCCAACAATCACCGACAAGTATGGTGTATCGTTCTAACTTATCGGAGAACAAGTTGGTTGGAAGAAGGTTAGCATCTGGAATATGTATGTCCAATGCGGATAGATGAGATAAGTGCTTCAGCTCTGAAACACTAGCATTACTTCTTCTGCCATCGACCAAACCTTCAACCTCCCATTGCTTGAAGCTGTTTCTTCCCATCCTCAAGTCTTCTAGTCTTGTCAAGCTTGATATAACACCAGGTGAGATCAGAACAAGTTCAGAGCAATTAGTCAAATCCAGTAATTGTAGTCGAGTCAATTGCCCTATTTCTTTGGGCAATTCTTTAACCTTGGAGTGTGTCAGGCTAAGAATTTTCAAGCTTGTTTGCTGTCCAACAAGAGTTATGTCTACCAACTCGCATTGATCTAAACACAATGTCTGGAGATGCTTTAGGGATTGAAGAGATGCAGGTAGTGACTGAATACTGAATTTGGTTACATCCAACACTTTGAGTTCTTTCATCCCTTCAAAAAAATTGCTTGGGATTTCCTGGGAGTCGCCAATATAATAATAATTCTCCAAGACCAACAATTTTAATTCTGGGCATTCCCAAGGTATTTCAGGAAATCTGGGGATTTTGCAATAACTCAAGAAGATGGCAGTGTACTTTTTAAATAAATCCTCAGCGGGCCATTCTTTCACCTCATCTCCATATGCTTTTGAAAAGGCCTTATGATCATCAGATGCAATCCGGACAGCAACATCTCGTACAAGCTCATGCATTCTAACAGAGTCATCGTCATAACTGTCCAGCAATAGGCAAGAATTTTTTAGTTTTTTAACCATTCTATTCAATGAATTCCGTGCCTCTTCCACTGTCTCAACATTTTTTATCAAACCCAAACCCATACTATACTTTAACAAGTCACCGAGTGAATTGCTGCAACTCCCGCAAAGCAAGAACAATTGCTTAAGCTCTTGATCCTCCAAGTGTTCGTAACTCCACTTTAGAGCCAAGAAGGCTTTTTCATTCATTTCTTTCTTGTCAAATCTTTTGAAACTTCTCAACGCATCTTTCCATTCCTCCAAACTACTTTCCCTTAAAGCACTTGCAACTGCAACAACCAAAACCGGCAAACCTCCACATTTCTTTGCTAGTTGGGTTGCTTCTTTCAGTATACGATTGTCTTTAACGACATTACCTGCCATCTTCTCAAACAAACTCCAACTTTCATTTTCTGTTAAAAATCCAAGTTGAAAATCCTTTTGAATATGCATATCATAGAATAAAACATTTCTTTCTCTAGATGTCAACAATAACTTACAGTGCGGCACACCGACGAGTCCCACAGCCTCAAAGTTAATTCTTTCCAAGACATCGTCTAAAATGACAAGAGTCTTCCCCTCTTTTATCCTGGCCCGTAGGAGATTTGCCTTTTTTCCCATATCATCAGATTCATCAATGTCCATCCCCAACTTTTCGGTAATTGCTTTTTGAATTTTTTCGTTGTCTTTTTTTTCTTTTACATTTAGAATTATAACCACATCATCAAATAACTTCTCTTCCATAGCTTCTCTGTAAACCTCTTTGGCAAGTGTTGTCTTCCCAACGCCCCCTAATCCGTACACACCAATCTTGTTGATATCAGGTTTTTTCAGTTCTGTAATGATATCCTTCACCATTGAAGTCCTTGTTTCAAAGGCCATGTACTCGTCGGAGGCTATGGCAGATATGTCTTCCACGGCATCATTGTAATAAATATTGGCAAACTCTTTTTTATTTTCATGTTCTTCAATCTTTCTCACCAATTTAGTTGATTTTCTGCTGAGCCGATGACAGGATATCAAGTTAGGACATATATAGAGACACTTTGTCTTTGCACGGCCTTCATCATCCAATAATGCTTCTGCCTCTCGAGAGATCTCATCTGCTTCTGTCTGCCAGTTCCGGACATCAGCTTCCACTTTTTGATTAACTTTCTTTTTTACTTCTTCAACCGCATGGTTCATCCTTTGTTTGGCAGCATCAAAATGCTTCAATGTACTCCTTAGATCTTTAAGGTTGCTTTTGTAGAAAATGACATAACTCACTTGGCGTCCAAGTGGTCTAACTGTGTAGTCAATTATTGTAGGAATAATTGCAGTGATTATCTCCATCGCCTTGGCACCTTCAGCTTACCAATTCGTCTTCTTTTTCTATCTGTTGAATATATACGAATCCAAACAAAAATTTTAGGATGCGAGAAAGTTATCTTTTGTTTTTTTTTTTATCAAAGAAGATGAAATTTAAAAAAAAATGAAACAATATGTCATACCTTAACTCATGATCAAGACTGGGCTTGAAGAAAAACAGAGCAGTACGCAAATCTTTTGGTTTTCTTTTGCTTTTGGAGAAATATGCATAGTAAAAGCAAAAGAAGGTTATACCACACTTGCAAAGTAGAAGTCGAGACCATGAACAAGTTTTCATATACAATTATTATACTAAAAAAACTTAAAAACTATGAAAACATATATAATCTGTTATGGAATTTCACTGAGACATTTTAACAAACATCATATATGCACAGTTTAAGCCCACCATATCTGAATTTCACGAAATGTAGAACGATTTGCTCGTTGAAGACCACCAAGGCTCGTTGAACACTGTATCACAGAGTTACTGAGCTGGATGGTACGATGGAGTTGACCCCCAATTCTCGCGAGCTGACCGAGTTAACTCTGCCTAGGCTCGACGAGTTCCCAAGGCTCATGACGAGCTAAAGAAATCTGAGGCCATCAACCGAGAGATCAAGGCAGCCATGAGCTCGAGCATGATAAACCACCTGTGTCTTCCACGTCTCCTCTTGTTGCTGAAGAACAATCCAAGTTCAACAAGGACACGCCTCCTGTTGCTGAAACACAATCCAAGTCCAAGTCCTCTCGACAGTTCTATTCTTGTTCTGACTACGAAACCCGGACATGGATACGGCGATACAAAAAATATCTAGAAATTAAACATACGATCCGCTATGATATGGCAAATAAAAATGTATATAGTAACAAAACTATACATTTTAAAACATAATTCATCATTCAAATTCAAGCACATTTGAGTTTGAGAAAAAAAGTTTGAAATCTAATCCTCTTTATACAGTAGAAGAAGTGTGAGAGTTGTATTCATAGTTTTAATTAGAGAGAAGCTCTTTGTATCGGGTAAATATCGTATCTAATTAAGTATCAGATACGGTATATGGGACAAAACAGAAGTATCTGTGCATCATAGATAATCATGCTTGTGTTTTAATGATAATTGGCTCGCTCATCCATTGAGTGGAGATTACAAATATTGTTCTACCATCTTTTAGAGCGAAGGCAAGGTAAGGAATAGAGACAAATCCTCCCAGGAACCTCTTTGTGAGGATTTGGATCCTGGAGATTCTTAAATCATGTCAATTCATCGTACATCGTGAGGTCAGAAATCATTTTAAATACTTTTATTTAAAATTAAACATGAACAATATCTAACGAAAACTAACCGCACGTTGTACGATGAACGAACATGATGTTAGGATCCACTGGGAACCTCACACAAAGGATCTAGAGAGGATCCTCATTCCTCTAAAGGTCGAGCAGAGGAAGGAGGATCCTCTCCAGATCCTCTTTGTGAGAATCTCAAGGATCTTCTAATCGTATCCGTTCATCATATATCGTGTGGTAAAAGATTATTGTAATTTTTTTAATTTAAAATTAAATATAAATAATATATGACAAAAATTAACTGTAAGATATTCGATAAACGAACAAAATTAGAAAATTTCTGGAATCCTTATAAAGAGGATCCCGAGAGTATACTCATTCCGAGCATAGCAAAGCAAGGAGGCTGCCTAGTGTGTCAGAAATAGAGCACTCTAAAAATTGGACGCCCCAACTTCGTTTACTAGCTTGAATTTCTCCCTTATTTAGAAGGTTAAATCGAATTAATGGTCTTCGTACTAATAAGATATTCGAAAGATAAAACCTACTATAAAAAAACTAAAATTTAAACTCTTGTAATAAAATCGGTTAACAAATTTGCCCAAAAAGTAACTTTACATCCATTGTCCGTTAAATCAAGGGATAAATATTTATTTTTGTCCAATCCACGCATTTTTTTCTTCATGTTCTCTCTTCGTCTCTGTTCTCTCTCTAATCTGTATCTCCACCAACATTTTCAGACAAATAATGAATCCCAGTTGCAGTTCGAATCTAACGATCCGAATCCGACCAAGTGGGTATTATTCATAATTTTTTTAGAAATTACAATTGACTTGTTTGGAAATTCAGAGAATTGGTGTCTGTTTGGATGATGATGGTGGAGAAGCAGCCCTCCACCGCCATCTCCGCCGTTCTTGAGATCTACAAGCTTCATTAATAGAATTGTGAGAGATGCAAAGACTTCTTCGGCCTCCAACATCTTGTCTCTCTCCTCACTAAACTTCTCAAAGACTGCAAATTTTGCTTCTCTCTCCTCCTCTGCTCTCTCTATCTAGAATTATTTCACAGAAGTGTACCTTTCCTTCTCTCTCTCCTCTCTCTAAAAACCAATCAGAAAACTCCAACGAAAACCCATCTCTCTGGGATTCTGGAGAAACCAGCTGGAAATCCCCAAATACCATTTCTGGGTTATCGGGTCTGACACCCATTTCACCGAGTATCCATTAAATTCAGAAATAGTTGTGAGAAATTTGACAAAATGAGAGAAATTAGATAGATGGACACTTGGAGGAGACCGACTCGGATTTGAGATTTGAGATTTGAGTTGGTGGAACGCGATCTTCCTAATACTCTGTAGCCACGAGAACCATTTGAGATTTGGAGGAGACTGGCTCGGATTTGAGATTTGACTCGGGGATTTAAGATTTCTGCAGATTTCTCTTTTTTTTTTTTTTTTTTTGGACGGTGGCTAGGGTTTTAAAGTTATTGTTGTAATAGCTTTGTTTTGTTTTTCTGGTGTGTGAGAGCTACTGGAGTAGTTGATAGTGGATTATTGGTAAGCTTCTACAGTTCCGAGAACGGACTCTAGTTATATTGACTGTTGAGAAACCTCGTTAACTCTTGTTGTCTTTTCTATTTTTGTTCTTGCATTTCATTTGATATATTTCTTGTGGGTTAGTTTGAGTGGTTTCTAATTGGTTTGGTGCTATCCAAGCACGATAATTGGTATCAGAGCACTAGTTGCTCTTGGGTACCGTCTAGTTTCTAAAAATGTTAGACAGGCAAGATGAGAATCATTTTGGAAGTAACTCCGAGTTTGCAAGAATTACGGTGCAAAATGCAAAGATTTAAGTGGAAAAGTTTGATGGTATAAACAACTTCGAGATGTGGCAATGTGAGGTCAAGAATGTGTTGGCTCAACAAGATCTACTTGCCACTTTGGGAGATAAGTAGAAAACTATGTCGAAGTCAGATTGGGAGAAATTAAATTTGCGAGCTTGCTCTACAATTTGGTTGTGCCTTGCAAAAACTCAGAAGTATTTTGTGATGCGGAAGACATTGAAAAATATGTTGTGGCAAAAACTAGAAAACAAGTACATGATGAAGAGTGCAGAAAACTAACAACCCTTGAAGAAAATGCTCTATCACTTCCAATATAAAGAAGGTACAAAAATGATTAGACATCTTAATGCTTTTAATAAGTTGATTGCCGATTTGATGAATTTAGATGAGGATATTAAGGATGAAAATAAGGCCTTAATATTGTTGAATTCTTTGTCGGACTCTTATGAGCCTTCTGTTACCCAGTATTATGCATGGTAAAGAAATGGTAAAATTTGAAGATGTGTCAAATGTCTTGATGAATTATAAATGAGGTATAGAGATAAAAATCATAATAGTACCTTTGAGGCTTTGTTTGTTAGAGGTAGATCATCGAAGAGGAAATCCTTCTCTAGTAGGAAAAAATTACAGTCTCGACCTAAAGAAAATGGTTGAGAACCAGATTGGGAGGAATATTAAGATTTTTTTGAGATCGGATAATGGTGGAGAATACACATCTGACCCTTTCCTTAAAGTTTGCAAAGAGGAAGGGATTATGCGGCATTTCAATGTCAGGAGAACTCCACAGCAAAATGGAGTTGCAGAAAGTTAGATGTATATTGTCTCAGCTGGGTTTGAGCAAGTCGTTTTAGGCAAATGTAGTTACTTATGCTTGTCAAATCATCAACCGGTTACCCTTAGTTGTTGTTCAGGGTAAAACACCAATGCAGGTATGGACTAGAAATTATGATTATATTCGTATTTCTTGGTTTTAGCTGTGGTGCCAAAGGTTACGGGTTGTGGTGCCTAAAGATGAAGAAACTTGTAATCAGCAGAAATACATTTGACGAAGAAAGTATGTTTAAAGACTGAGAAGAATGTGAAAGATGTCAAATAGTTGGAGCTTGAGAAAGTTGCCTTTAGTACTTCACATCCTATTTTCGCTGATGTTGAAGCCACTACAAATGAAGAAGTGGGAGACCAAGAGGATGTTGAAGATATTGAAGTTGAAGACTCTTTTCAAGATGAAGAGTAGGTTTCACCTCAAGAGTTTATTGCCAAGAACAAGGGAATGAGAAATATTACCAAGCCAACTCAGTATAGTGATTATGTTGCTTTTGCTCTTCGTAGTATCACTGATGAGATTCCATCCAATTTTGAGGAAGCCATTGAGAGTGAAGAAAATGAGAAGTGGTGCAATGTAGGCCTGGCAATTCCTGACACGACCTGATAACCCGACACGACACGATACGAAATTAACAGGTGTTCGGGTCGACACGATAACGAATCGGGTCGTTATCGGGTAACCCGATAAGCACCTGTTAAGATAACGGGTTGATTCGGGTATACACGTGGGTAACACGATACACGATAAGCAGAATATTATTTTTATAATTTTATAACCCTAAAAAATACTGTAATAATTATATATATTAATTTAACAATTTTATACCCCTAAAAACTATAATAAATATATATATATATATATATATATTAAATTAACTATAATAATTATACCCCCAAAATATTAACTATCTATAATAATTATATATATATATATATATATATTAAATTTTGAATTAAATTTTAAAAAAACTATAATAATTATTAATTAATATGCATCCATTGATTTGATTCTATAATTGATAATTCCATTCCATTCCCTGCAGTGCCGCCCTTTTTGAAGAAAAAGGGAGGGAAAATGAAAATGATAAGAAAAGTTGAAAAGGAAACAAAAAAGAGAGGGAATTAGGGAAAGATGGGTAGGCACCATAAGCTGTCAGAGGGAAAAGTGAAAATTATAAGAAAAGTTGAAAAGGAAACAAAAAAGAGAGGGAAAAATGAAAATTAATAGAAGTGGTGAGAATTTTTTTTTTTTTTTTTTTTTTTTTAAGTTATTAACTTTTTATCACACATATAACATATCTCACTATTTTTATAATGACTCGCGTGATGTACTACTCCGTATACGAATCAATTATACGTACAAAATAAATAGATTTAAATCTACTTAATAAATAAATATGTACACACACACACACACACACACACACACACACACACATACACACACACCATTGAACTTGATGGGATACGAATTCTCCGAAACTAATTTCAATGATCCCAACCGTCAAACTTGTTTGTATATGCTTTGAGATCACATCAGCAAAAAATCACAAAAAACAAACATTCAGAGATCAAGTGATAGGACAAAGCTTTTCGACGGTTATAAACGAAAAATCACGATTTAACGGTTATTTTAACTCCGATTTTGATGATTTTTTACAGCTACACTCCTTGACCCTATATGAATACAATGAATGAATTCGATCTTCAATTTAAAATATTTACACAAGTGGATACCACAAAATCTTATATTATACTTAATGAATATAAATAAACTTTAAGTGTTCGTCAATCTATCGTTTTGATGGGATACAAATTATCTGAAACTCATTTCAACGATCCCAACCGTCAAACTTGTTTGTATATGCTTCGAGATCACATCAGCAAAAAATCACAAAAAACAAACATTCAGAGATCAAGTAATAGGACAAAGCTTTTCGACGGTTATAAATGAAAAATCACGATTTAACGGTTATTTTAACTCTAATTTTGATGATTTTTTACAACTACACTCATTGACCCTATATGAGTACAATGAATGAATTCGATCTTCAATTTAAAATATTTACACAAGTGGATACCACAAAATCTTATATTATACTCAATGAAAGTATAAATAAACTCTAAGTGTTAGTCAATCTATCGTTTATGCAAACTCCTCGGATTCCACATTATGATGCTGCTTTGCGTACTTTGAAATACCTCAAGAGCACCCCCGGCCAAGGTATAATGTTTACTTCTCAAAATGATTTAAAGTTGAAGGCGTATTGTGATTCAGATTAGGCATGTTGTCCTACTACTCGACGATCCACGATAGGCTATTGTGTGTTTATCAGAAATTGCCTTATCTCATGGAAGTGCAAAAGTTAGAAAACGGTGTCTTTGTCGTCAGCGGAAGCAGAGTAGCGTTCTATGGCAGCAGCGTGTTGTGAACTAGCATGGCTGCAATACTTGTTTCATGATTTGAGGATTAAAAATCAAGGGCCAGCTACCCTATTTTGTGATAATCAAGCAGCCCTCCATATTGCTGCCAACGAACTAGACACATTGAGATTGATTGTCATTTTGTTCGACATTAGATTATGGAAGGAAATATCGTCACCAGATTCGTTCCATCCACATTAGGAAGGAGTTTTCGAGGTGCCATTCAAGGAGAAGGTCAAGCCCTTCCTCAAGGGTGATTCCAAAAAAAAAAAGTAGTGCTTCAAGAGATTGAATCCAAATCTCTATCTTTTGTCTTTAACCCGCGAGCTTCGCCATCAACCTGCCTTTTCTCGGCGAAGCCGACTAGCGTCACCACCGCCAAAGTGAAGCATGCTATCCCAAAATAAAAACCTTATGAAGCACGGATATGGGAACGAGAGCTAGAATTTGGGACTTGGGAGAGGGGGTTCAACATTCCATGAAAACTCAAACAATCCTAATTTAAAAATGGCAGAGATTCGCCCCGATCGTCAAACCACTGCAAGTCGCAAGGCGTGGACTAATAATTGTAGCATGTTCCAGTGTCAATGAGTGGCCCTCTATCTTATGAACTTATTTCTAGCATTGTTTTTCCAGATTCAAATGTTTGGTTGAAAAAATCGTAATTGACCGTGGTTCCATTTTTTTAACATGGCAATACAATCGTTGGATTGTCATAAATTTTAATAGAGGTTTCTGAACTTTAATAAATCTAAAAATTAATATTTAATTAAAAGCTGGTGTTAGGTTACATATTTATTTAGTTCTTAGATATGTACTTTAATTCAAATTCCAATTCATATTCTGTTTTGTTTTAGTGTTTAATGTGTATATTATTCAATTAATGTCTCCCATTAAATATTTGAATTTGTTAATTTACACATTTTAATTTATTAATTTTTTTTAACTTCCTCCAATTATATCCTTATAAATGTACCTAAATCAGAAAATATTCAAAAAATCAAAATAATGACAAGTAAGAAACATGTAAATATATAAGTGTACTGAAATATATTAAAAGGAATTGATGTATCTAAATGTTTATGACATACCTAAATGTCTATACCGAAATGTATTATATTAAATTAACGTACTTAAATATCAGTATCGAAATGACCATACTAAAATATATTAAATGAATTAATCTACCTTGATTACCGCACTTCCCAAGTTGAGCTGCAGGGCCAGGCTCCAATAAGGGCCTCCACCTCCTCTTACATTCAAATACCTAAAATAAAGATGATCATAGAAAATGTGAAATATTTGATAGGATCCATTTAGGAAACGTCGAATACCAAAAATATATTAAAATGAATTGATATACCCAAATGTATATATTGAAATATAAGATGTACTAAATGTCTGTATCGAAATGTATTATATTAAATTAATGTACCTAAATGTCTGTACCGAAATGACTATACTAAAATATATTAAATGAATTAATCTACATAAATTGTAAGATCCCACATCGATCAACGGAGAGGGGGTGATGTGCCTTATATGTACATGTTCCCCTCCCTATAGTACGAGGCCTTTTGGGAACTCACTGGTTTCGGATTGCATCGGAACTCCGATGTTAAGCGAGTTCGGGCGAGAGCAATCCTAGGATGGGTGACCCCCTAGGAAGTTCTCGTGCTGAAACCCAAAAACAAAATCGTGAAGGCGTGGCTCAAAGCAGACAATATCGTGCTACGGTGAAGCCAGTCTGGGATGTGACAAAATGGTATCAGAGCCACTCTGTCGTTTGGTACGAATGTTCCGGTGAGGAAGTCGGGTTCCCCTTAAGTGGGGTGGATTGTAAGATCCCACATCAATCAACGGAGAGGGGGTGATGTGCCTTATATGTACATGCTCCCCTCCCTATAGCACAATGCCTTTTGGGAACTCACTGGCTTTGGATCCCATAAGAACTCCAAAGGTAAGTGAGTTCGGGCGAAAGCAATCCTAGGATGGGTGACTCCCCTAGGAAGTTCTTGTGCCGAAACCCAAAAGCAAAACCGTGAGGGCGTGATCCAAAACAGACAATATTGTGTTACAGGGAAGCCTGTCTAGGATGTGACATAAATGCAGAACACAAAGTGTATTGAAATATAGTTAGGGATGGCAATTTTAACCGTTAAACCCGATAACCGTGGATAACTGCCTGAATGGATTGGATTTGGATATGAAAATTCGGGTATGGTATGGATATGGGGAAAAACCGTGAACTTTATTCGGTTATGGTTTTAGATATGGTTAAAGGGGTCCGCAATCCGTATCCATTCCCGAATCCGACCTGAATATATATATATATATATATATATTTGATATATAATATAATTTTATTCAATTTACCGAACCCTCCCTATACTAATTCATTATGCATGCATCAAACCCTATACTATCTTTATTATGCACCAAACATCATGCATGGGGCATACCAACAACCTCATCAATTCAATACTCTTATTGTTATACTCAACCAAATTAATTCATTGAATCATTTTATATATCAATTATCAAATATTACAAGTTTATCAGATTCATCTCTCTTCAAGAGTCTCACTGTCAAGAAATTGATGCATGTTATCATAAACAACTTCAAATATATTGTTAGTTTTTTGTAATTGGATGTTGCTATTTAATGACGGAATTAGTATCTACTAAAATTTATAATGCGTCAATTAGATAAATATAATTTTTTTTTGTTTTTTGACGAAGATGGATATAACAGATAACCGATTGAAAATCTGTTACCCGGTGGATATGGTTATGGATAATCCCCGATGGTTAATTTGCGGTTATGGATATGGTTAATTTTCGTGGTTATGGAGATGGATATAGCATTTCCGTTCCCAAACCAAACCGTTACCATCCCTAAATATAGTTTACCTAAATAATGATAACAAAAAAAAAAAAATCATAATACAATTAAATGAAGAAAAAGAAAAATAATATAATTATGAGGCTACTAAATGCATCAAGGGACTAAATTTGATTTTAATCTTACACAATATTTTAGTTTAAAAGTTATATTTTTGAAAGATTAGAATGCAGTTTTGTATTTTAATATGTTATTGTTGGTACCGTGTGTGACTTGCAGAAACTTACGTATGTAAACCTGAGGTTCGTAGACTTTAGATCAAAGATTTTAGGGTTTAAGACCCTGGGGGCGCCACTTTAACCAAATGGCTAACTATCTATCAGCGTTTCCCATAGCATCCTAGCATCTCATAGCCAACATATACGATTCAGATTTGACTTGATCTCAAGTTGACTGGTAAAGCAATAATATGGGTTAAACAAAACGAACAAATTCGCACAAACAACTAAAAACCTCATAAAGAGCAGAGGAATGAAACAAAAAACAAGGAAAAATCAAAAGACGCACCTTGTACCTTGTCTCTCCAGATTCCTTTGCCTATAGAACACTGGAGCACAAGTTGTATGTTTATAAAGCCAACTGCGTATATATGCCTTTTTTTCCCTTTCTAAGTAAAACCGAGTGATGGGAAATTGAAATTGTCAAAAAATGAAATCAAGAGGCACGGAAAACAACGAAATTGACCGAACGTAATTTTTCTTTTTTCTTTTGGTTTTCGGATTCGACTTTTCACTTTTATAAGTAAAGGAAAGTAGATTAAGCAAAAGAAGGTTGCTGTGATAAAGAAACCAAAACCAGACAAGAGAAGGGCAATGGGAAGAACGACTCTCTTAGCAGAAGAAGATGAGATAAATAATGCATGAGAGAGATAACGTGGTACGACAAAGAAATGCAATTGAAAAAGACTAAAAGTGAAGACTTAGTGGTGCTTGGTAGGCAAGAAATGGCTGTATTAGTTGACGTCAATCTTAAATTATAACTTAATTTTCCTGGCAATTATTTAGCACTTTAGCGTGGGAATCTACACCAATTATTTAGCACATTTGATTCATCGACGAAATTGTACTAACTGTATTAGCTATGAAAATAATTTTATTTTATTCTATTATGTTGGGGTTTGAATCTGATTCAAGTAAGCACTTGACCAGTAAGCTTTTTAAGTTGATCAGTAAGCCTCAGGAGGTCGCATGATCACTTGATCATGAAGCTTTAAGAGGTCGCATGATCACTTGATCAGAAATGCGTATTAATTTTTTACTATGGTAAAATGACAATTATTTCCCCATTGTGTTTGTACAGCATTTAAGATCGAACAATTAAAAATTACGTAATATAAAATATTTTGAAGTACCATATAATTTTTTGAACCGAAGACGAAAGTAGCAATTACATATATTATATTATGTTATGTGTGTCGGTCTGGAAGTTTTGATTGATTGGTTCTTTTTAATCGGGCATTGATCAGATTAGGGTTCTTGGTTTCTGGTAAGGGGAAATTCTATTTTATATTTCACATTATGTCTGGAAGTCTTTGATTTACTTAATTT
Source organism: Pyrus communis (assembly GCF_041283825.1). NCBI lineage: Eukaryota > Viridiplantae > Streptophyta > Magnoliopsida > Rosales > Rosaceae > Pyrus > Pyrus communis. Next base: position 27,044,254 of record NC_142573.1, read on the forward strand.
GGGTTTGCTTAGTTTAATTTAATTTAATTTTGCAAGATGCAAATACATCCGTCCAAATTTGGTATTAGTACGATTTATTGATTTTTGATTGGGTGCAGGAACTGTGGGTAACAAGTGTATTCGGGTATGGATTCTTGACCCTGGCTATTTCATTGACTTGGATTAGTGTCAATTAATCCAATTTTTTGTCATGATTTTCTATTTGGATTTATTTTTTGAGATACTTTGGATGCGGTCCCTAATCTTTAACATTCTTTGATTAAAACCTTAAATGTATTCAAAGTTTGATCAAAGTCCCTTGACTTTGTACACCTCATTATATTACTATTAATATTGATATTTTTATAGTTTTGACATTAATTGTTTGATATTTTATGAGATTTATAATCCTATAAATTTAAAATCCCTCATTATAATAGTATTAGAAACGGTTACAATAAACCAACATTTTGATTGAATAAATGGATAAAAACTATGCAAAAATAAGAAATAATAAATGGCAAAAGAATGTATCCATAGTGTTAAAAAAATTGGTACATTTCACATATAACAAAGTGGTACATTAATAAAGAAGAATGGGTACATTATAAATAAATTAGGGAATAGATAAAAGATTAAAAAATTATGAGTACAAATGAATTTTTAAAAAATATAGGCGCTAAAAGAAATTAATACATGGGTACAAAATAAAACAAAAGAAAATGCTACAAATAATAAAAAAAAAAGGTTGCAAATTAATAGTGGGTACAAACTAAAAATATAAATATATGATACAAAGTTTAGGCATAAAACATAAATATACCATATGTAATTTTTCTATCATTAATTGAATATACAATGTCACGAGACGGTATACACATGGGTAGAAACACAAATAAAACTTTAAAAAATATGGGCACAAAAAGAAACTAATATATGGGTACAAATTAAAAATGAAAAGAAAATTGGTACAAATTAAAAAATATTTGCAAATTAAAAATAGGTACAAACTAAAAATAAAAATATATGATAAAAAATTTAGTCATAAATATAAATATACTAATTGTAACATTTTTAACACTAAAGGAATATATTTTAAAAATAAAAATATTTTATTATTCAGATAATTAATGATGTTATTAATACCCAAGAACCATGATCAAAAATTGAAAATGAATAGTATTTTATTCAATAGAATAACAAAAAGAAGGATGTAAACCTAATTTCTCCTTTTTTTTCTTTATGAAACTTATGTATAGGGTTTTGACATATAGGCGGATTTGACACAGCTCATTTGATTACTGTGGGAACTGTATGTATTATTGTTCTTAAATTGGGTTGGCTGAATTAGAGACTATGGTTGAGCTGAGATCAGGGTCAGAGGAGTGTCAAATCCCACCCCCTTTTGGGGGGGGGGGGGGGGTGGGGGGTGGAGGAGTGGGCGAGGGCAAGGGGTGAGGGGGGAATTTGGGTTTTAATCTTTTTTTATTTTTTATTTTTTATTTTTCTAATGAATGAAACAGGTTGGATGATATCAAATAAAACCTCAGTGATTATGAGGATGATTTGAAACAGTTTCGATGATACATACGTTTCTTGGTTAACCTAATTTTGATTAATTTCAAATGGGGGGTGGGTTTGGGTTTTAATCTTTTTTTCTAATGAATGAATAGATGAAGAATTCGTGCACATACTACGTCGGCAGAGCACTGGCTTCTTTGCGGGCCAGCTCCAGATATAGATGTGGTAGATCGGAAGCTCAAATGGGATAGTTTCTCTGAATAAAAGTGAGGGATCATTTTTATGGAGTGTTCAATTTTGTACTGTATGTTTTGGGTCTAGACCACATAAGCACAGTGGCTGTTGGTTTGAACTTTGAACTAAGAATTGATGCAGTATTGGATTCTTAATTTCTTATGGATAATCCAATAGAATTAATACTGAAAATTTACCAATGGATAACAATACAAAGTTGATTGTATAATATAGTTGTCCTTACTCTATAATAATTTTGAGTTTTCGTATAAAGTTTGTTACCTTGAAGTATACCTATATAGTACTTTCTCTTATATATGATTCGTATAATCATGTTTTTTGCACGTGCAACAGTCTGATTGTCGGTCTTTCAACATGTGAGAGTCACTGTAAGAGTGCATTACTCTTCGTAACCCAACTAATATACTATTTTGTATATCTTTTGCAAACAATGAGTTGACATTTGAAGTGATTGAGAAACTTTGGAGGGCTTAATCAATAATAATTTCAATTTTTTAGTATAATTTCTGTTACTCAAAGTATATGCGTAGAGTATTTCTTCTTATATATGATTTGTACAATCATGTTTGAACATCTCTCCATATGAGTATGAGCTCCTTATTGTGCATGGTTATTCGGTTATACCATACCAATACACTTTCTTTCTATGTTTTTATGAACTGGGAGTTGAGTGCAAGTTTTTATGAACTGTAGTATACTGTATTTTGTTTTTATTTTGCATATGGATCTTATCATGTTCATATGAATATTAAATGAAATTTCTACCTTTACCAAGCTTGTTCACAGATTGTCGTACTTGCTGGTTTTTTTGGTTATTTCCAGGTATAATTCCCACTTCTCTCTGCCTCCTTCCCCACTCCTTGCTCCAGTTGTGAGTCCTGATTTTCCTTTTTGGTTATATCTTAGAAGTTTGTCAAGGGGAAAGTTCGTGAACGAAAGAAATCTAATCGAGAGGTGATATCTTTTTTTTGGAAGATATTAATTATATTTGGGTGTTTGAACATATTGTTTAAAAGTATACTCTGTTTTTTCAGTGTTTGTAACTTTTATCTTTCACATTCCTATTCTGTATTTTATAGGCCAGGGAGGCCCGAAGAAAATCCATTGAAAAATGAGTGAGGAAGCTAAAGCAGCTTTTGAAAGTTTGATGTATTACTAAAGTGAAATAAGAATTATAGCTTAATAAGATGGGTATGTTTCACAATCTAAAGACACATTTAGAATACGAAATATGACAGGCTATCGATAAAGCATGGCTTGAAAGAAGGAAAAAATTCATGCAGACAATTCTGGGGTAAGCATCCACAAAGAGTTTTTGGTAGGCCAAGTATGGAGTCCATGTTTTTGTGTTTGCACATTCCATATCCAAGCAGATTTAACGTTTTAGCATGTGGCAATCCACTGCTTCACAATACAAGAAAGAAATAGTGTCAAGTTGTTTTGTTTTCTTATTCTCTTTGTATCTAAAGTCTGTGTCTTCGTATCTGAAGTCTTTGTGTCTTCATAAATTTTGGTTCTCTTCTCTACATATAATCCAAACTGTGACATGACTATATATAGCCCTCATAGTTGATCTATCAAGAATTCTGGTTTATCCAATTTTATTTGACTCTATATATTCCTAATTTCATGAATTAAACTTGCCACGCCGTCCATCTTGGAGTAAGACTTGAATTATGATTCAATTATAGCAACATATTACCACTTTTTTTAGTTCTTTGGTCATCCTTTATATAGTGGATGAAGCTTCAATTAGTTCTACCAAACAAGGCACAAATACTTTCTGGTAATTGAGATTAGTCTTTGATTGTTTGATCATTCTCTATATATTTGATGAAGCTTCAGCTAGCTTATACCAGACAACCCCTGATTTCTTTATGGTAATAGAGCTTCGTCTCTAATTGTTTATTGTCTGATTCGATTATTATAATATTTGGGTTGTTGGATATGTTAGGTTTGAATTGATTTTTTGTTTTCGTTTTTCAGAGTGATGGATTTTTGAATGAAATGCACTCAACCCTGGATTCCAGTGGGGGTGGCTGAAGCAACTGCCGGATATGACAAATGGAAACCAAGGTTCGCTAAATTGCCATGCTTTTAGTTTTATGAAATATGACAAGTTGATATATATATATATATATGTGTGTGTGTGTGTGTGTGTGTGTGTTTAGAGAACTTACATCTCTTGACAAATTGTGTTGCTAGATAGTTTTTCATGTTCCAGACCAAAATAAAGTTTTATCATGTTATTCTGTCCACGCTTCTTTGTCTCTGCTACTTCTCTTCTTCTCCCCATTCCTCCAAAAGCCCCCTTCATTTTCATTTCTTTGGTTCTTCTCCCCCAACTCCAAAAGCCCCTCTTAATTGCTTCTTAGGGCTTCTTTGTTTTGATTTTCATCATCCAATTTGTTAAATTTATTGTTAATTTCAGGGTACTACCAGTTTTCTGCAGGCTTTGATTAAAGGTATGCCTCTAATTTATGATAAATTTTGCCAGTTTGCTTCTCTTGATTTGAAAACGTACGACTCAAAACTTCTCTTGATTTGAAAAGGTGCGACTCCAATTACTTTGTTTTCCAAAGCCATCTTAGCATTTGCATCCCCAATTGTAGAACAAAAGCTAATCCAATTGCTAATCTTAGCATCTGCATCACCAATTCACCATTGTCTTTCGATTTTGAGTGCCTTTATCGAATAGAGGGTAACTACACAGTTTTATATCTTCGATATACAAATATCAGCACTGTTTTCTTTTGTTTACTAAATACATGCATAATCTGTGGTTCGTTTGAACTTTGATATATGTCAAACTTATAATCTCACTTTATCTCTTTGTTCGCAATGCTATAATCTGCCTTCCCCCACCCTTTCGTCTGTAAAATGTTTGAATATAGTCATATTAGGAGTCTTAATATGATCATTCTTCTATTTCTTAGATTCAAAATGTTTTTAATCTCATTTATTTGGTGTATCTTTGGTCATTTGTCTAAAATTTAATCAGATTTGGTCCTCGAATTTCTCTGAATTGCTAAGGGATTTATTTCTTTGGAAATTTCAGAAATTCTGGTCGTGGGAGGAAGAAGCTGGTTCTTTGCCATTTTTAGGTATATAATTATGCGCCCTGATTGCATGTTCAAAGCCTAATTAGTTATGTACATTTTTTATTTATCTTTGTAAAGCTTTCATGCTTGGATTTTAAATATATGATTGATTTGTGAGAAATAAATGAAAAAAAAAAAGAATCTAGGGGACAATTCTTATTTTTGGATTTTCTCCTCTGCATTGTTCCTTGAATGAATTTGGATTAATAGATGCAAGGGTAGAGCAACAGGTGTGGTGTAAATAAAAGGTCTAGATGTAACCATTTCTGGGTTTAAAATTGATTAGAAAATATGACAGAATATTGCGTTCTCTGATTTTTGTTGTTGTTTGCTATTGTGATTACAGGTTAGTTTATACTCATTTTTAAAGAACCATGTATGGTAGTTGTTAAATATTGTGGCATATGAAAATCCATAGTTTTGTATTGGATTTCAATATTGTCCCCTACATGTAGTGATTAAAAGGCTACGGATTATTTTCAAATATTTTAGTCCTGTTAGGTCAGGTTTTGGGGGATGGTTGTCTCTCTATATATTTGTTTCATTTTCTCTCATTTTGGGTATTCTTTCTTTGGTTCTATGTATTTATTCTTTGTTTTAACGTCAGTTGTCTATCTTTATTTTTATTTTATGTTTATTTTTGTGGGTTTTCAATTCGTTAATTTGTGACTCTGTGTTTAGATTTTAATTTCTTGTTTCGTTTATGTTAAAATCGATGTTGGGTTTTGGTTGTTGAAAATATGATTTTTTCTGCTTAAGTTTCTTGGCATTTTTTTGGGATTTTTAGGCTTTCAGTTGCAAGGGTAACAAAAAACCCTAAAATCCCATAAATTGTTATTGGTATTGTATTAATGAATTTTCATTTTGTCTCCCAAAACAATTTATTAATTGAAAATTGTTTTCTTTCTGCAGAAGGTGGTAGTGAAATTGAATTTACATAACGACAGAGAAAAGAAAAGGCCTTGAAAGCAATCTCCAGCCTTACAAGTATCATTTTTTTTTAAGCAAGTCGGTTTAATTTGGCTCCGTTAAAAACTTAGAAAATAATAAAAATGTAAAAGCAATTCTGAATTATTTTTCATTCATCAGCACCCACTGAGTTCTTTGTATCGGTTGAGAAGTTAATGAAAATTTGTCAAGTTTTATGTTTTTATGTATGCTTATTGTGTATAAAATTACCGTGTCTGTAAAAATTTAACCCTTGGCTTATTTCTATACAAAAATTAAATTTTTCGATCTGCTTTTTCATATTGTGGGATGAGTGTTTTGTAAAAACTTGACCTTTGGCTCATACATGTGTAAACCTGAGGATTTGGAGTTGTCTTCTGTGTTGGTTATGAATTTTAGGTGACTAATTGGTGGTTTCTTATATTAAGTTAAGTTACAAAGTAGATTTTTCCTTCGTTTTGGAAAAGTGCGTAGCTAAGATTATTTTGAAGTTCCCGTTCATTACAATATTGTGATTTTGATAAGAGCTTTGTCTACATGTTTTTTGTTGAGTAATGGTTTACTTGGTTAGAAGAAACTCTATGAGGTCATGTTAAAATCTATTTTGTGGATGAAAGTTATTAGTTAAATTTGTTGGGTTTAAGTTATGTAAGAAAATTTAATTGCGAAGTTGAGTCGTTTTTTCTGAGTTATGTTAATAATTCTATCTATTTTTTTTGTAAATTCATGGTTAGGTTTAAGTTATATTAGAAAACATGGATCATTCAAGTCTTAGTACAACTGGATGTTTGTTTACTTGCACAAAATTTTTGTGCATAGAAGTTTGTTTCTGCTTCTCAGGTTCTTTGTCCTCGTGTTTATTAATTGTGTTTTTCTCTATTCATTTGGGTTGTCTAAGTGGATTGAAGATCTCAGTAAAGGTTCCTTCCCTACCATTTCAAGCTAGAATAGCTAGTGAGTGATGTACTCTTTGTACTGGTGCGGTGTCATTGGTGCTCACTTTGTACTACTGCTTTTGTAATGTTGGGATGTTTCAAGATTTATGACTCTGTGCGCTCTCTCTTTCTCATGTAGAGCCATTTTATGGTACAATGTGTTTATACAATAGGGAGAGAAGAGAAAAATTGTGAGTGAGGATGTCACCCATTCGTGCGGATTTTCGATTCGGTGGGTGGGATTGTGACATTGAGAGAAGGAAAGTATGATAATGGGAGTAAACTATACCCCTTACAAATTGGTTCTCATGTCCAAGTTTTTCTTTCTACTTTCAATTAAGTTTTGTTTGTATGTTATGTTTTCATGGTATGTTTTGCACAGATTTCAATTACGTTGTACTTGAATGTCCTGAACTCAACTCAATCGGGGTTTTTTTTTTTTTTTTTGTTGAAACACTGAATTTCGTTGTACTTGAATGATATAGATGTGGGGAATACATTTACATAAGGATTAATTTTAACCATTGAATTTTATTTCATTTTTCCTTGGAGCTTGAGTAACAAGATCATGAAATTCTTATATTCGTTATCGGTGAGAATAAATCTAGATGCATAGCAATATTGTTACACTTCTACTTTTATTGGGTTTTTATACAGTTTGTGTTTGCTTAGTCTTGCCTTGGAGTTGGATCCACTTTGTGTAATGGATTGTGGTTTGTTTGAAAATATCTTTAGTGATGATTTTGAGTATACTGCAAATGAAAGCATACAGAAGTGGGACGCATTAGTTACAAATGAAAGCATACAGAAAGATAAAGGAAGGTATAAATCAGCTTTTCATCAAAAATATAGTATGGTACAAGAATCTCAAATTTCTCCATCGAGTCAATCTCATAGGAACGTATAAACCACTGACCAAAAGCCTTGCAGACTTGGCAGATGAAAGTTCCAAACCAGCTGAAAGCAATCTTAATTAGTTCCTGAATCAAGGTAGCAGTACAATAAATTGTCATAGAGAGCTCGAATAAAAAGCATTCTTGTAATACAAAACAGTTATGCACAAGTGAACACAAGCATTTTCCAGACACGCGGGCACACACCACTATCACCATAACCATCATCATCACCACTACCACCACCACAACGACATCCCTGACACACGATGGGTACTTAATCGGTACCCATTGGTAGAAGAATGGTGACAAATGACAATGATAGACCCTGGTATTCTTTACCATCTTAGTAGCGAATATGTTGAGCAAAGGAAGTTGGATGCTGCCTTCATGGTTGCAAAGCACATACCAAAACTGGAGGATGGTCTAGTGTTTTACATTCATTATTGTTAAAGCTCTAGAGTAGTAATTTGATCTGGGGAGCTAGTATTACTTTGATGCATGTTGTAGAAGCTATTATTGCACCACTATGATAGTTCGGGTTTGTTGTCAACATTTATTTAAGGAAGATGCTACTGGACTTAAAACCTTGATGACAAGGTCTCTAATAATGGGAGGGTGTATTATGGCATTGGCCCATTGGGTTCTCAATGGTCAAGTATTTTGGGATCAATTTTATGGAAGAACTCAGCATGAAAAGTAAAATGATGAATTGTAGTGCTGCTGTTTTACATTTCTTTCCATCATGTTGAACACATGGCCTGTTCCTAATATGCATTTCGAGGAACTAATCAGTCAGAGATCTTTTGGGTTCGTCTCAAGCTCAACTTGCAGAGGATTGGTAAAGAGAACTAATGTAGCTGCTATTGTGCTAATCAAGTGGCAGCATTACTTTCCGATAAGATTTGGCAGATACTGTTGTGCGTCTATTCCACTGCTGTTGATCAGTCTGCAGATGTTGCAACTTGGGAAAGTTCTCAAGATTTGAAGCAGTGATTCCCAAATTTCAAGCCTTGAACACAAGGCTCATTTCACGGAGGGGGTATTGTTATGATGTCAGATGACATCATCTTGATTGTACATATGTCTATTGCTAGTAACAGATTTGGGCTTAGTTGTTGGGGTTGTTACGTATTAGCTACAACTACCAAATAGTCACTTTAAAAAACTCTCTAAAAAAAGTTGTACTCCAACGATACTCCCCACTCTCTACTTTAGAAAGTCGTAATGACTATGGGTGATAGGAGTATATTTATGCGACTTAGTTAGCTTGTTTTCTTGCATTTACATAGCTAATTTCTACTTATTAGAGTGTTTTAGACTAATTTCGTGTGTTTTCAAGTTCAAATGACAAAGTTGGCAAGAAAGTGCAATTTGGAGCATTTTAGAGCAGTTTTGGGCTTGGAATGGATATCACATGCATGGAGCAAGGTGGATGGATGAAATTGAAGATCAAAAGAGGCTAGGAATGTGATTAACATTTGGAAGAATTAATTCAAGACTTGGAAGATAAGGAATCAGTTATAAAGAATGAAACATTATCCAAACAACCTTATCTTATCCAAACCTTATCCAACCTTATCTTATCTTATCTTATCCTAATCTTTTGCTACCTTAATTCCAGCTGTAAGGGGACTCATTGTAACAACCCGTCCCGGGATTTATGGAACAAAAAGGGTATTTTTGTATTTTCACTAAGTTTGGGGATATTTTCCTTTTAAAAATGGTTGTTGGGTCTTAAATGGTGTGCCCAAGAGGGGCCCACCCCTGATTTGTCCCCCGGTTCCCTTCCCTTTTCTTTTATTTTTTTTGAAAAGTCTCTCTCTCTCTCCCTTTTCTCTCAGTTCTCTCTTCTCCCTCACTCTCCCTTATGACTCCCTCTCACTCTTTCTCCCTCTCACCCGTGTTCTCCCTTCCCAGCACACCCTCAACTCCCTCATCATCAATCACCACAAACAACAAAAAAACATCATCACCATCACCCTTGTGTTCTAAAAAACGAAGAAAGAACACCACAAACCCTTCTCTTCGTTTAGGTCGGTACTGTTCATCATCTTCTCCAACGTGTTTCGTGTTTTTCCAACATTGGTAAGCTTCTAGAAACCCTTGGGATGTGTTTTAGCGTTAGATTGAAGCTTGTTTTAAGTTGTGTATACGTTTGAATCGCATAAAATAGCTCGAAGTAGCTTTTCCAAATTTTCTGGCAAGCACTGCCCCTTTCGAGGCAATTTCCAGCCAAACCACGGCGATTTGGCCAGCGTGCAAGTTATCAATCTCTTCATCTCGCTGAGTACTACACCTTTCCTTTTTGAATCACTTGATTTGGTTGTGTAACAAAGAAGTTAAGGGCGTTTGAAGGCAACCCAGAAACCGGCCAAAGGGTGGCTTGAAAACCACCCTCAACCCAGGCCTTTGGGCCGGGTTACCCAGCCCACTTGACCCAAACCCATAGCTCAAATGTCCAGAGGCCCAAGTCTCGTGAAGCCCAACCCAAAACCCTTTTTATTCAAACCTAAAACCCTTTTAATTGGACCGGGCTTTCAAGCTCAATACCTTTTAAACCCTAAACCCTATTGGACCCAAACCCTTTAACCCAACCCGGTCCAACCCTAAGTCCAAACCCAGTTGACCTTTGACCCAAGTTGACCTGACCCGTTGACCGACCCGGATCGGTTGACTTTGACTTTGAATTGTCAAAAGTCAACGTTGATTTTTTGGGTTGACTTTTTGGGTTTTCGTGCGTAACCTCTCTTAAGCTAATTTCGACGTTCTGAACCCATTTTTGATGTCTGTTTTCCCAAATTCAATCGTTTGAGTAAAGTTTGACTAAATGTACCCTTTATGTGCTTAGGGGCAATTAATTATGGCGTTTCCGTCTTCGCTAGTTGCGTGGCGCTTCGACAGCTAAGTACTATGAGTGGACCCCTTCTAAAAATGCATGTTTTAATGGTAGAAATGCATACATGGAAAAGCATGATTTCATAATTATGTTTTATGAAACGCTTTGAGATAACATGCTTATTGAGGCTAGTTTGAATTATTACTATTTTTCTTATAACCTATGTTCTTATAGAATATCCGATGGATGAAGATATGATATTTAGAACATGTTTCGAACATCTCTTTATAGTATAGACGATGGATGACTTTATACTATGAAGTTGCTTTTCAATATATGTATGTACATTGGTTTTGTACTTACCTAGTGGTCATTTCCGCTACGGGACGTAGGGATAGATTCTGGTCCGTCTCGAGCAATGGTTTGGTGTTGGCATAGGGTCTGGAGTGTGTTTCCTCTGGCTATTTAGCACAGGGATGGGAAGCCGGCATGAGGCCTGAAATGTATTTTCCTCTAATTGTCTGCTCAGAAACGGGGAGCCAGCATGGGGCCTGGGGGTTATCGGACATTCACTAGTGATTATTATATATGCAAGTTATGATTTGAGACATTGCACGGCATGCTAGGTTTCGGAAAACCTATGTTTATCATGATATATATGTGTTTTCATAAAACCTGGGGGTTAGTACATTGATAACTGTTTTATTATATATATATATATATATATATATATATATCAACTTGGTCCACTCATGTTTGTTTTGCGTCTTCTTCAGGACTTAGAATCGAGGCATACAATCCCGACATCCAGGCACTTCCGCATCGACATCTTCGAGACCTCTCGGTGTAGGATCCATCCTTTGTTTCATTCAATTTTATATTATTTCTTTTAGTGTTTTAGTTAGTTGTATGCTCTGAACACGTTCCTTAATTGCATATTCATTATTCTTTTATATTTATAAGCCTTATATATCCCTTGTTTTCAGCATTTGCACTCAATAAATGGCTTTCGTCACCTTCGGGTGTCGGCCAGCACGTGCCTATCCTGGTATTCGGGGAATATCGGGATCGAGGTGTGTCACTCATTTTCACACTAAACAACCTATTCCCTTTCCTCCTAGGATTGTGTTATCCTTCTCCTCTACAAATTATGTCGTGCAATCCTTTTCCCTTCAGAACTTGTGCCTTCCCTTCTCCCTATAAATACGTAGTGCCGCACCTATCATTCACCACCCATCTCTCACCATAATTCACAACACGCGTCCATCATAAACAAAAGTCTCTCATTGTGTCGTAACATTGCAAGGAGAAAGGAGAGGAGACCCTTGGAGCCGTGCCTTCACATTCAAGCTTGGAGTGCTGGAACGTTCTTAGGTGTATTCTATCTTTTGCTTTCAATGTTTAATATAAGTTATCTTTGTTTAAGTGCGAACATGAGGAACTAAACTCGTTTTAGCTAGAGGTGGATTCAAAGCCATGAACATATATGTGATATGAATTGATTTCCTCCAGTTATTGTTTCGTAAAACATGAATGCGATTTACTTATCTGTTTGATTGATAACTTATTCTTGTGTGTTGATTAAGGATGCATACTTAGTTTGCATGCATGAATTTGATGCTAAAATATAAGGGAATTTCACTTAATCGTTATGAACTTATATTTATAAGTAGTGGAGGTTGCTAGTCACAATCGTGTCAAGTAAATCCATGGCAGGAGTATTATGCAGTTCATAGTTACGAATGCCTTGTCAATACTTATGATTTTCACAAAGTTTAATGATCTTTGATATGTGTCTCTATTATGCTGTTTATGTAGGGAACTATTGAAGAATAATTTGGTTGCCGATGCGTTATCCATCCAATTCAATGAAATTAGGAAAATCTGAAAGTTAATTTGTGCAGTTCACGGTTAACTTGGGGCATTGTCATTCATGGTGTATTGGAATAATAATTGGAAATCGATTTGTATGCATATGTGTCATGTGTGGAGATGAACCCTCTAGCTAGCCATTCACCCATTTAAACACCCAATTTCGTCCAAATTGTTTAGAGTCTTTAAATCTGTTTGTTTTTACTTTAATTTCGTCAAAACCAATTCCCCCTTTAATATTTCATGTTTACTTAGTTAGAACCTGTTTTAATTTGTTTCTTTTAGTGTTTTGAGTCAAAGTTAAATTAGAATTCGTCCAAAGTAATCTTTCGTTTCTGTTTTGAGTCAATTTGCTTGTTTTGTGCTGTTTTGAGTCATTCTAGTTTGGTTTGAGTCATTAGAATCTAGTTTTCTGTTTTAAAGTCTAGTTAAGTGTAATTGAGTCTAATTTGAGTAGATTAGCATCCCTCCTAATCCCTGGCCTAGAACAGTTCCTACTTACACATACTACAATTATAGGGTTTAATTTGTGTGTTAATCTCTACTACATCAATGAATCAATAATAACCAATAGGAATTAATGGTTTATTTAAAATAATTATTAGCATTAATGATGGAGAGAGCTCCTTTCTCCCTCCCTATATTTAGTAGCTCTTAGGTAAACTCCTATTTTAGGAGGTGGATAGGGAGTAGGGGTAAAAAAAAAAATAAATAAATTAAAAAAAAAGAAAAGAAACCTAAACCGATCGAAATTGAACAAAAAAAAAAAAAATACTAAACATAGATTGAACAGAATATATTGAAAAAATTGGTACCAAAAACCGAACCGATACCAATAAATTCGGTATGGGAATCGATTTGATATATTGAGCATTTTAGTAGTATAGTACCAGACCGCAATAAAAAATAAATAAAAATTAAATATACGGTTGTTTTATTTACATCCCACATACCTCATATATTAAATACACCCCTCACATACATTTTTTTAATTACAATTTATCATAGTACACCCTACATACCATCCCATGTTTCCTCACACCCCACACTTTCTACACATACCTTACATACACCCCACATCAAAGAAGAAGCAAAGGAAGACACAACTAGGTTTCTGTCATGAATGTTGTTTTCTCCCACGAATATCAAATGCAGAAAAGATGAATATTCATGACAAATGTGATAATTGGGAAATAGTATTTACACCCCCCTTCCCATCCAAGTGCAAATGCTCGGATCTCTTTAGCAGCAATTTTATACCTTGATCGAATTGATTCTTCGTATTTAGCTTGAGTTTTAGCATGTTAGAGGAGGTTCCGTAGACATCAGAATATAACTACCAATCACCAACAAAGATGGTGTACCTTTCCAAACTATCTGAGAACAAGTTGTTCGGAAGAAGGTTAGCATCCAGAACATATACATCTAATGCAGTGCGCTGAGACAAATGCTTCAGCTCTGAACGCTAACATTTCACCTTCCCATTGCTCAAAGCTGTTTATTCCCATTCTCAAGTCTGCTAGTCTTTTCAACCTTGATGAAACGTTAGGTGAAATCAGTACAAGTTCCCAGCAACCACTCAAATCTAACAATCGTATACGAGTCAGTTCCCCTATTTCATTGGGCAACTCTTTAACCTGGGAGTGTGCATAGCTAAGAATTTTCCAAGTTTCTTAGCTCTCCAACTAGAGCTATATCCCCCAACACGCACTGATCTAAGCACAATGTTTGAGGAATTGTTAGGTATTTAAGAGAAGGAGGTAATGATGGAAAATGAAGCACAGTTAAATCCAGCACTTTGAGCTCTTTCATCTCTTCAAATAAATTGCAAAGGATTTCTAGCAAGCCATCACTACTCCTAAATAAAATATTTTCAGTTCTGAGCATTCCCAAGGTACTTGGGGAAGCGTGGGTATGGACAGTACGGTAACGGAGAGAGACCAATATCATTAGAGGACTCTTTAAACAAATCCATAGCTGACCATTCTTTCAACTCCGCATATGTTAACAATCTGGACAGCAACATCCCGTACAAGCTCGTGCATTCTAGCATTGATCATCATAACCATCTTTGAATCAATGAATGAAATGCATTCGGTGCCTCTTACACAGTATCGAAATTTTTAACCGACTCTAAACCTATAATATATTTCAACAAGTCTAACAAAAAAATTAGAGTCACTTTGTGCCACCATTCCACAGAGCATGAAACAGCTCCTCATCATCCAATTGATTGTAACTCCACTCTAGGCCCAAGTATGCTGTCTCCTTTAATCCTTTTTTGTCTAAACTTTTGAAGCACTCCCTCTTAAAGTGCTTGCAACTGCAACAACTAAAATGGGCAAACCCCCACATTGTTCTGCTAGTTGGGTTGCTACTTTCACCTGCCATCTTCTCAAACAAATTCCACGATTCTTCTTCGCAAGGTCAAGCTGAAAAATATTTTTGGGTTCGCATCTCAGGGTGTAAAATCTTTTTGGGTACACATCTTCTCAAAGTAAATTACAAGTCGATGCCCGGAGAAGTCCCACAAGGTCCAAATCATTTCTTCCCAAAACATCACCTACAGTAACAAGTGTTTTTGTCTGCTCAATGATATTATTGTTTTTTTATGCTCAATATCCACCTCATTTCTGTACCCCAAGTCCAATGTGAGATAACCTGCATAAGAATCTTTTTCTTCAAGTTCTCAAAATTACTCCCCTGCATTGTAGAAAGATGGACGTGGTCGAGTTTTGAAAAGGAGAAATTGCACCTGTGAATTTTGGTTCTTTATCGAAACAGTTTTCTTTTTTGTTTTTTGTTTTTTTAAGGAGGTAATGGAGATTGTACGGTCAAAAAAATTTATTAAGGTATGGATGACAAGGATTTGATATGAGTAGGCAAGAAAGTGGCTATCAAAATCGAAACATGAGTGGTGTGTATTTTTAGAATTTGTGGGATCACGAAGAAACTTGAATTAATCAGCACAACCACAACAAACACTGATTGTCTCATGCTCTCTATTTTATAGCAAAGTTTTAGCTAAAATTATAAAAAATAAATAAAAAATAAAAAATCATTTTAGGAGCTCTTTGAAAAAATTGTACTCCAACCAATGGAATCTAGTTTTCTTTCCAAACGAAAAAGAAAAATATACACATGTACACACATTCAGTTAGAAGATTCGATTCAATTGATTCAATTTTAGTAAAGAACTAGCTAGTAATGCCCGCGCGTTGCTGCGGGTTACAAATTCCAAGAATAACAAATTTGTAAGTGGAAGTACCTCATTGAAAGCCTTCTGGAAGCAGTACAACACTTTTTGGAACCTTTGCCTCATTCTGGTCCGGAGTGCATAATGTGCAAGCAGTTTAAGCATTTCCCAGCACCACAGAGCCTCATATTTCCTAGGATTAATCAACAATGGCTCCTCCAGCTTTGAAATAGCAGCTGGGCAAACAAACACAAATCCACATTTACAAATTTTCACTTCACTCCCAAATAAATAATTAATAAAAATAACATGGAGAATTTCTACGTCTAAATAATTAATAAAAAAAAAAAGATATTTCGGGGAAATTCAAAGTTAGCACCTTGAGTTAAGCTTTTTTTATTCCAGTACATTCCAAAACTGAGACAGATTGCTCTCTATTTTCTCTCATAATACAGAAGTGCAGTTTCTATTTTTTGATCAATTGAATCTCCTTACATGATTGAAAAAACATGATTGAAAAAACAATTGAATCACAATTAACATTAACAGAATTTTTAAATTATATATCCAATCCCACAGAGAGATCACAATCAAATAGTTGTTATCTGGCTATGAAACTTAAAAACCAAAAATGCACCTTAATGTCCTAGAGAGAACAGAATTGCAAGCAAAAGTAGAATATTGAAACAATATCGTGATAATCACGAAATAAGTTTATGCGTTTGCTAATATTGATTTATTAGGTCCCAACTTTGTCTCAATTTATCATTTTCTGTTAAACTGAAAGTGTAAACATTTAGGCACTTACCAAGAAAAAAGCAATTAATTATTTGATGCTACTTACAAAACCAATTGGCATATATAGGCTTTGGTTAAAAGGTTAAGTATTTACCAAAAGATTCCAGCTGCAAAAATGCATGGAATATCTACAAAGTGTTTGATAAATCCAGAAATAGTCATGCTTCCAAACAACTGAACACAATTGATACCAAATTGCAACAATTTCTTTAAATTAGTCAAATTAATCTATTGATGCACAAATAGAAAATTGTTGTATATATTCAGCTTCACCTTTTGCAAGGAGTAGTTAATGATATCCAAGAACGATGTGAAGACATATCATGGGTTAAACTATCTATGAGTTGAAAAAACTAAAACGCATTGAACAGAGCAATGAAATAGCTAAAAAGCAAATGAAATAACTAAGTTACCATTCTTTGTCTTAAGCAGCAAAACTCTCATTCCATCAGGTACATTTCCACTTCTTCATATCCTCGGCAACAAAATAAACTATATCAACATCGAAGTGATACTCACCAATTGAAGTCCACATGATACAAAGCCTTGGCAAAAAAAAAAAAGGACAAAAAAAGTAGTTAATAAGAAACAATTTCATCAAGCAAAGATACAAAGTGGACTATAGGATTTTATGAGAAAACTCATATATTAATCCTTTATAACCCAGCAAGAGATTGGCCAATGCATCATTGAGTTGAGTTCTTATACATATTTGACTGCATAAACCAAAAGCTCAAAGTGGGATTCAAAAAGTCAACACGTTCAAATGCTATATTTTTATCGGGATGTAACACTTGGTAATTTCTCGAGTAGTAAGTTCCCATTCTTTATCTATCTAATTTCACACGCCTACAACAAATAAAATAGTTGAACAATTTCAGTTTTTGAAAAAGGAAACACAGATGGAAGAAAAAATTCAACAATTTGATCTTGTAACTCATAACCACAGAGAGTTAAAAGCACTTCAATTATGTAAGGATGGAAAAGGGGTGCAAATAACTTATGCCTGATCGAAATCACTGCCTAATTGTTAACTTTTATAGACAAAGATTAGAAAAGTTTAGAACCAAGCACAATAGTTAAAGTTACTTTAGATTTTCCAATGTTCATAATCATTTTGCTGCTATATAAACTGATGTATTGGCAATGGCATAGAATGCCTATAAAGCTACTTACAGCGCAACAAATTCCAATGCATATATACTGATGTTCTTGCATTTGCAAGCAGCCAGCTTCTATTGACCCATTGAAGTTTCAATAAATATGATCTATTCCAATAATTGAATCGAAGCCTCCTTCCAAAAATCCTAATCGCAAAACCAAGAATCACAATCAAAACAAATGATACAAATACATAGACAGAGATATACACTTATATCTACTTAGCTACTGTACAAACCACTCTTTTTTCTTAACCTTGGCTTCAAAGTAAACCTTCGTACTACACTTCAACCGCCTCGTTATTTCTTCCTACAAGTGTTCGAACGAATCTGTAAAATAAAGTGAAAGAGTAAAATAATAGATTATCATAGCAAGAACTAAAGAAATTCATCCATATTGCCTTATTCAATCACATCATTCCCTTTTTCCCTGCTAAATAAAAAAGAGGTCAGTGATTCAATACAAATATATTCACAAAAATAAAAAATTCTTATATTTTCCTGAAGGGATATCCCAGAATTTAAATTCACCCATTCCCTAATTGTCTTAATTGGAGCGAACCCAGAAACAAAGTAACGGAAAAAAAAATGAAAAACTTATTCTCAACATCTAAACAGTTCAAAGCCCAGAACCAATAAAATAAAAAAAAAAAAAAAAAAACACAAAGAATACCTTTGCGGGTTTGGGCCTCTTTTCTCCTAAGTGTTACAGTATTGGTGCTGCGCCTTAATCCGTCGTGTTTCCGTCGATAATAATCAAAGGTGGGGCTACAAGTTTGGATGAAGAAGAAGAGGAGGATCCGAGCCTACAAACAAAATCACAAAAAGCAAACTTAAACACAAAACCCATCTGTAAATCCTAAACCACCAAAAAAAAAAAAAAAAAAAAAATTAAAACACCCACGCTAAGAAAGGCGGAAAAACTCACCAGTAACCGCTAACTTTTCTGGGTAAAAAATCGAATCGATTCGAATGAAAAATAAAAAAAAGTTCTAGCTGCAGAGTGCTGTTGCACACGCGAGGACATGTTCACAAAGCCTTTCAAAGGCTGAGATTCAACTTTCAAATATAAAGACTTTAACCCACAATTGTTCTTTCTTCCCCTCGAAACCCTCATTGAAGGACAGCAAATGAAACTGTACATGCCAACCCCTGAATTCAGTGAAAACCGAGAAGACAAAACCCACTTTCCCACTTTTGAAATCCATCACCCATACCTCTCCCCTGCGCTCTCTTCCCATCGGCATCTCTCTCTCTCTCTCTCTCTCTCTCTCTCTCTCTCTCTCTATTTCTTCCGCTCTCTGTCAGAGTTTCCATCCCCCAAAACCCTCATTGAAGGACAGCAAATGAAACTCTACACGCCAACCCCTGAATTCACTCAAAACCGAGAGGACAAAATTGCCCTTCCAACCTAGTCCACATGTAATGGGTTTCTTGCAAATAAGGTGAAATGAAGGGGTAATTCGTCCTAAACCCTCCGGACAAAATTACCCTTCTGAGTTCAAATAAATACCCTTCAAACCCAGCCCAAATCTCATGGTTTTATTGTAAATAAGATGAAATCAAGAGGCAAACAATTGACTATAGCGGAATGAACAGTCAATTGCTCCTCAATTTTAGAATAGATAATAAGAAGCACTCTCTAGTACAAAGCAGTTTTAGTAGACATGTGCATACAAGCACCAGTTCAAATGCATCAATGTTTACAGAAATCATACTAGCATTATTTCCAAAACACCAATACCGAAAATGTAGTGAACAAAGCTCCAAATACAAGTCACAATTTTACCACAAAACACTAACAAGTTTGTTCGGGCAGGAAATCTCGATGGTGGGCGTTCCTGGCTCAAGCACACAGCTCCCCGAGGAGTTGGCACTTTGGTTAGTTGTCGGGCTCCTGATTGTCGGGCTCCTGCTTGTCGGGATGCTGCAAGAGGAGGACACAGTTAGTTCTGAAAGGTGCCTTTGTGGGGCCTTAGGTGTAGGCCTTGAGGCTCACAATCAAAACTAACTGGTGCAAAGGCGTGCCACTGCCATCTCAATATGGCAGATATAAAACAAGTGTGTTTAAGTTGATTACTTGCACCCTAAGTTATTCTAACTTCTTATTATTAAAGGATTGTCGTAGATGGGTTAAGTCAACATTAAGTTCTTTTCTATGCCTTGAGATCAAGAACTTTCATTTACCTTGTATGCTTAGAGGGTGGAAGTCTAGAGCTGATTAAGTCATCAGTTTAGTTCACTTTTAATCTTCTGATGACAGTAAAAACCACTAAGGAAACCAGATCTGAGAACTGATGGAGCTTTGAATCATTAAGAGACTGGAAATGACTTGAATATATACTAGGGAATACATTACAACACTAGATCTATGAATTGAAAGACGATACAAAGAGAGTTGGACAAGATTTCACCTTATCGGTCGAGGTTAAATATCTTGCGATCTCTTCTTTTTGCAATTACAAAAGGTTGAGTACTGAAGAAGGATGAATGACAAACAAGTTTACATAAGAGAATTGATACTACAACATTTGAAAAAGTTAGCAAAGCTTTTACATAGATGAAAAATGTCTTTCTAAGGGGAGTCTAAGGCTAAAGGGTGCAGAATCTGGACAAAGCGTAGCTTTCTGGGTATTTGCTTGACTGAGAGGCAAGTTGTATGTTTGTTTGTTTGATTGGTTGAGTTTCCTTGTCTCTGGGCCCTCTTCCCCTATTTATAGGCGAATTAGCCCGACTATGGTGCATCTGCTCTTGCCCGAAAACAACTAGAGGGTAGTGAGTCATCAGCATTTTTACATGTTCTGCCATTTGGAAAAGTGCTTTTGGGCCAAGAGTAGGTGGATTTCCATTGGTTGCCACTTCTCTTGTAAGCACCTAACCTTTGCATTTAATGGGGAGCCGAGTCGTCGTATTGTTTTGAGACAGGTATCCGGGCTTGACTCTGGGCCTCGGGCAAAATCTCCTCTATTGAGCTCTTTTGGGCTTCCTTCCTTTGAAGCCCAAAGTTAAATATTAACCCAAACAGTGCCCCCTTCAATAGTTGTTAAGCCTGCAAACCGAAGCGCTAATAATGATTGAACAACTGCCGCACGTCTTTACTCAGTACGTGCGCCATTTAATGCAGTTGGTGCTTATTAGAGTCTTTTACACTAACCCACGATCTCTGTCCTTAATCAACCACTCCTTACATAATTTTCTTAATCCCTTAAGCAGCTTTAAACCCTGAAATCCTCATAACTTCCCAGAATTCCCAGAGTCCTCAAAGACCTTTCTTGTTCTCGGCTCCCTTTTTAAATCTTCTCATTTCCCTCCAAGTTTAATCAATGGCCCCAAAAGCTACTCAAACCCGATCTTCTTATGAATTTGGTTAGGGTATTGCCACTTTACGCCGTTTGCTCAATGCCCTTCATCGTCCTCGGGCAGGCCTACATTTTGAACTTTTCTTTGAAGAAGGTGGGGTGCACTTATTGGGACCCGCATGGATTTCTCAGGTCCCAATCTCAGTAGAGGCCAACATGCCCATGGCCAATTGGTTCACTCCAAACCCATTCCTGGCTGAGTCAGGTATTTCTTAATCCAAGTGGTTAAACCACCATCGCGGCTTCCTTCTAATGAACGATAAATTCTAGGTTAAGTGGATAAACGAGCTCGAGCCTATCTTTAAAAGGAAATGGATGAACAATGGTATCTATGAAATGATAATGCTTTCAAAGACCACCGTGGTTGCTAAGCCCGAATTATTGACCACCGCTCTCCTTTTCTGGAACTTGGGCACCAACACTTTTGACTTCAGGATGGGCCCCATGTCCCCGACTATCCTAGATATGGCGCAAGTCTTCGGGCTTAGTAAGGATTCTACTGAGGTAGTATATGGCTTTTTCCTTCCTTCCTTCATTGTTTTGGGCCAGCAAGCTTCCAATTGACCTCTTCGAGGAAGAAATATAAAGCAGCACCTACGGTAACAAGTGTTCTTGTCTGCTCAAAGTAAATTACAAGTCGGTGCCTGGAGAAGTCCCACAAGGTCCAAATCATTTCTTCCCAAAACATCACCTACGGTAACAAGTGTTCTTGTCTGCTCAATGATCTTATTGTTTTTTTATGCTCAATATCCACCTCATTTCTGTACCCCAAGTCCAATGTGAGATAACTTGCATAAGAATCTTTTTCTTCAAGCTCTCAAAATTACTCCCCTCCATTGTAGAAAGATGGACGTGGTCGAGTTTTGACAAGGAGAAGTTGCACCTGTGAATTTTGGTTCTTTATCGAAACAGATTTTTTTTTTTTTCCTCTCTTTTTTTTTTTTTTTTTTTTTTGAAGGAGGTAATGGAGATTGTACGGTCAGACAAATTGATCAAGGTATGGATGACAAGGATGAGCAGGCAAGAAAGCGGCTATCAACATTGAAACATGAGTGGGGTGTATTTTTGTGGGATCACAGAGAAACTTGGATTAATCAACACAACCACAACAAACACTTATTATCTCATGCTCTCTATTTTATAGCAAAGTTTTAGCTAAAACTATTTAAAAAAAAAAAAAAAATCATTTTAGGAGTTCTCTTAAAAAATTGTACTCCAACCAATGGAATCTAGCCTTCTTTCCAAATGAAAAAGAAAAATATACACATGACACACATCCAGTCAGAAGATGCGATTCGATTGATTCAATTTTAGTAAAGAATAAGAAGCACTCTCTAGTACAAAGCAGTTTCAGTAGACAAGTGCATAAAAGCACCAGTTCAAATGCATTAATGTTTACAGAAATCACACTAGCATTATTTCCCAAACACCAATACCGAAAATGTAGTGAACAGAGCTCCAAATATAAATCACACTTTTACCACGAAACATTAACAAGTCAACACAAGTGTAACATGACTCGGAATATGTATCAGTGCCTACCCAAATCACACAAGTTTCTGGGATAGTTTTTCCGTTGATGCCATAGCTTGCAGGCTTATATCAAACAAGATGAAATCGGCCTCGGATACGAAGCTGGGCACAGACCGTTGAGGGGTGAACAGAGAATAGTCACAGCAAGTAACACCCAACTAGCAACCACAATAACGCTAAAGCCAATATAGCCTGCATCTTCAGGATCTCCAATGCCCCTGATTCAACCACCACAGTAACGCCAAAGCCAAAAAGGTCCAAGCAATCATATAACCAAGGCTAGAACTGGCCTCTAGCCCACAGAAATCACATAACCAAGGCTTCTTCCTTGAGGAGGAAGCTTTGCCAGCTTAAATCCAATATGGCGGTCACTGACAATAAGAGTGGTGCCCATCTTGTTCTTGGAATTATGACTAACAGTCATAGCACGACATCAAGTAGCATAGTTGTCTCTATCCAAAAAATTTGGACATACCAATGTGATTTCTGGGGAATGTGTTGTGTGGTCCAATAGATCAGAGAGCCTTCTAGTCTGCTCCCCAGGATGATATTTCTTCCTTTAAAAGGAAAAACAAAAGAAAGAAGAATATAACACACAAACAAGCAATCACACACACCCGGAAAAACTTAACATGCCAGCCAAAAAATGAGGATTCCTCTTTGGTAGAGAGTGTTGCAATTGTAACATCTCAATTTGTATCTGCAATCATCAGCTGGTCCTGTAAAAATATATATTTAGTTGACGATTACAAACAACCACACAAACTGTTCAATAAGAAATCTGACTGAAGAACTACGAATAAGATGAATAAATCTGACTTTTAATTTTAACGGTTCAAGGTTCAGAAAAAGAAGAAAAATTGGAGAGTGAAATTAATAGATGCTTAATTAGTGAATGAAGAACTTACGGTTTGATCACGATCATTCTCCTTTGAATCACTTAGCTTCAGTACATCATCAGTTTCCTCTGCTATTTGTTGTCTTTCTGGTCTTGGATCACTTTGGAGTAACCCATCAGGAGAAATCTTTAACTTGATCAGCTGGCAGTCCTCGACAATCAAAGTGGGTAAGGATGGGACTTTGAAAATGCAATTTCCCGTGCAAAATCCTTGCAGACTTGGTAGACCAGAAAGTTGCAAATATATCAAGCAATTGAAAGTAATCTCATTTTCTGAATCATTTTCGTTGCTCGCCACTATTTCTACCATTCTTTCACAGGACTTAACTACCAAATTCTTGAGGTGCTGCAGATTCTTAGCCACAGAATAAGGTATTAAGTATTGTAGTCCGTGACAATCAAATATGGTCAAAGTGGTTAGATTCCGAAAGGATATCAAAGTTGAAGCTAGATTCTCTAATCTGCCACATTTTTCTAGGCATAGAAATTCCACGTTTGGAAAAACAGGGCCCCCTGGTTGGGAGTTCTCCTTTCCTAGATGTATCAGCTCCGGCATATTGCCGAGCCACAAACCCTTTACACGTGGGAGGGTCTTAACTTCATGTATTTCCCCGCTACTACTTCCTTGGTGGTTGTGGACAATTAATTCTTTCCAAGGAGCAGAGAACACATGGAGGTCTTCAATATTCTGTAAATTCTCAAAGAAATCATCCGACTTGGGATGTGAAGTAGCAAAACCAATTCCTTTTAGTTTTCTCAACAACTCTGCCGGGAGTCGACCATACAAAATCTTTGTGTTCTCGTCCAAAACCAAGTGTTCCAAGTTGAGGAATGACTTATCCTGGAATATAATCAACGGTAAGAGCATGCTTTAAAATATTTTGGAAAAACTGGACACCACATAATAACTTTAATATTAAAAACATAATAACTGTATTTACTTGATGGTGTATGTTTAACTAGTATGTAAAAATCACATAAAATTTTAAATAGCAAGAGAATTGTGTACAAGTATGGATACCTTCTCCATTAAAAAGAAAGGTTGTTTCGTTGGCCTTGGGTGGCCCAACTCAAGTTTGTCTTGATATGTTGAAAATTCGGCAAACAAATTCTCCACACCACCACATTTCGTGAACTTTAAGATGTTGAGTGATGGCCAATTAGAAACATGCAGTCCTGGATAGAAACTCCCAAGTTGGGGCAGGTTATGAAATTCCATAAATGTTACTTTAGGGAACTCGAACTCCTCATGTGTCGTTTCTGGTCCTTCTTTCCTCGCGACAATTTCCTCCAGTAAATCACAATTCTTAACCTTCAACATCTTTAGCTGCTTAAGATCTTTGGCCACCGAGGCGGGAAAAACATTTTTCAAACTATCACATGAGTCTATGTCAACGAAGTGTAGATTTGGGCACTCAAAACCATTCACCCGAGTGGTAGATGATGTGTCATATACCATTTGTAGTGCCTGACATTTGGATATTGTGAGATGTTTGAGTTGTTCGAGACATTTAGCCATGGAACTCGAAAACAAAAATCTTAAACTATCACATTGATGCACAGCTAAGTCTGTTAAGTTGGGTATCAAAACCTGCATAGCACAGAGCAAAATTCATGTTTATTATAGGAAATTGTAGTTTACATTGTTGTTAGTCATATATGTTCCAAATGTGTGAATATAAAGTAAAAGGTCATATATAAAAAATGTAACCTACCAGGCTATTAGACAGCTGTATATCTTTGTACATTCATTAACTAGCAAAAAAACTATATCAATTTTATAGGGCCAAAGTTATGTCAATTTTATTCCAAATTTAAACTAGTTATTTTTTGATCAAATAAAAAACTATTTTATTTAAATTGATGCCAAAAACATATTATTGTGAATATTTTTAATGGTAAATGATGAATTATTCCGATGATCGAGTTCAAATTTTTTGCACTCAAAATAAGTGCGACTCATCTTTGACATGTTTCATTAGTTGACACCGGTCCATAATCTAAACCCTAAAATAACCCTGTCCTCCCAGTAAAATTAAATAAAAATAAAAACAAAAGTAAGAAAAAAGAAGCCGCCCATCCTCCTCTCTGTCTCACTTCCCCAAACTAAACAGCAGCAATATCAATTGCCTCTCCTTCACACTTTAAATCCATAAATCAAACCCAAAAGCCTCGCACTTCAATTTAATTGCTCCTACAAACAATAGGGGACGACCAAATCTGGGAATATTGGCTGTCAGATTTGTGAATATAAGCGTCTCCCCTGACGCACCATCGACCATCTCCTATTGCAAATCCTTGGGTCCTTGCCGTTCACCGTGCAGCCCACCGAGAATCAGGTTCCGAGAATCTACTTCACCGTTCCCGCGAGCTCCTTCGGCCATGGATCTGTTCCTCATAACCTTGGCTATCTCGATGATGTCATCAAGGGAGATGCTGCCGCTGTGCTTGAAGAGGTGGGGGTCCGTGAGGAAGGAGGGTGCGGTGATTGGTGGCGTTAGGAATGAAGGGGAATGGGAGAGGTACCCACTACGCTGGCTGGGCTACGATCTGATTGTTATGTTTTTATTTTATTTGGAGTTATCGCCGTTAGGTTTGTTGAGTGAATGGACAGATTTTCAAATTTTAAAAAGGTCACAGAGCGTCTACATACATAAATAAGTGCAGAATATTTGAACTCATTAGTTGAATGCTCTGGGAATAAAACATCTTAATATCAAAACCTAGAGAAAAACTTGTGTAAAGCTTGATTTGACCATGCTGAATGATATTACACCGGCATTCCTTACTTGCCATGTGTTAAACCAAAATAATAAAAGACTCTCATTAAGGAAGGGGAACGGGAGAGCCGGAGAGTTTGGATGAGTGAATGAGAGAGGTACCCACTACGCTGGGCTACGCTCTGATTTTTTGTATTTTTTTCTTTACTTTATTTGGAGTTTACTCCCTTAAGTTTGGATGAGTGAATGGACAGATATCAAAATTTTAAAAAAATCACAGAGCGGCCATATGCATAAATGGGTGCAGAAGTTTTGAACTTGTCAGAAAATACCTAAAAAAAAAAATCTTAATATCAAAACCTAATAACATAATATATTATTTAAATGGTTTTTGCTTATGGAAAAAAAAAAATGTTAAGCATTTGTATCTTTTTTCTTATTGAAAGAAAAAAAAAAAGAATTATATGTCGAAATTCGAAGAAGAAGGCAATTTGGAGAAAGAATCATGCAACCATTTTGCTAGAAAAGTAACTAAGAAAGTACCTCCCCATTATTGAAGAGTCTCGGTGGTCCACCAATTTCATCCTCCGTAACGATTTCGTCGGCTTCTGTAGCAATCGTTAGTTGCTTGTTTTTGGAAGAGAAACCAATAAGCTTTGGTAGATTCCGAAGTGTCAAAGATTTTAACTTTGGGAAAGGCTCGCCTATGAGTTGCCCATAACATACACTTTCCAAACTCACAAGGTCTTCAAGAGCTAGAGATTCCAGGTTGGAGAAGGCATTATGAGAATAACTCAATTTGACGTAGTTAAACACATACTTAACTTCGTCGTTGTTTTGGACATGGAGCTGCTTCAGCTGATTAATAGCTTCACTGTCAAATAGATAGGAAATGATATTCTCAATCTCCATCCCATCCAAGTACAATTGCTCACATTTCTTTACCAACGACTTTATACCTCGGTCGAACTGATTTCCACTTGTAAGCTTGAGTTTTAGCATGTTCGAGGAGGTTCCATAGATGTCAGGACATTCCCAACAATCACCGATAAGTATAGTGTATCTTTCTAACTTATCAGAGAACAAGTTGGTTGGAAGAAGGTTAGCATCTGGAATGTGTACGTCCAATGCGGATAGATGAGATAAGTGCTTCAGCTCTGAAACGCTAGCATTACTTCTTCTGCCATCGACCAAACCTTCACCCTCCCATTGCTTGAAGCTTTTTATACCCATCCTCAAGTCTTCTAGTCTTGTCAAGCTTGATATAACACCAGGTGAGATCAGAACAAGTTCAGAGCAACCGGTCAAATCCAATAATTGTAGCCGAGTCAATTGCCTTATTTCTTTGGGCAACTCTTTAATCTTGGACTTTAGGAGGCTAAGAATTTTCAAGTGTGTTAGCTGTCCAACAAGAGTTATGTCTACCAACTCACACCGATCTAAACACAATGTGTGGAGATGCTTTAGGGATTGAAGAGATGGAGGTAGTGACGGAATATGGAATTCGGTTACATCCAACACTTTGAGTTCTTTCATCCCTTCGAAAAATTTGCTTGGGATTTCCTTGGAGTCACCAATATCATTCTCCAAGACCAACAATTTTAATTCTGGGCATTCCCAAGGTACTTCAGGAAGTCTGGGGATCTTGCAACATTTTAAGGACATCCTTGTGCATTTTTTAAGGAAATCCTCAGTTGGCCATTCTTTCACCTCCTCTCGATATGCTATTGAAAAGGCCTTTTGATCATCAGATGCAATCCAGACAGCAACATCTCGTACAAGCTCATGCATTCTAACAGTACTATGGTAGTAACTATCCAGCAATAGGCAAGAATTTTTTAGTTTTGCAGCCAGTGCATGCAATGAATTCCGTGCATCTTCCACTGTATCAACATTTTTTATCAAACCCAAACCCATACTATACTTGAACAAGTCACTGAGAGAAATACTACAGCTCCCCCCTGCAATAACTCCACATAGCAAGAATAATGGCCTAAGCTCATCACCCTTCAACCGATTGTAACTCCACTCTATAGCAAATTTTGCTTTTTCTGCTGGTCCGTCCTTGTCAAAGCTTTTGAAGCGCCTCAAGGCATCTTTCCATACCTCTAAACGACTATCTTCTCTTGAAGCCCTTGCAACTGTAACAACTGAAACCGGCAAACCTCCACATCTTCTTGCTAGTTGGGTTGCTACTTTCCGTATACGGTCGTCTTTAACCACGTCACCTGCCATCTTCTCAAACAACCTCCAAGTTTCTTCTTCACTTAAAAGGCCAAGTTGGAAACACTTTTGCATGCCCATCCCAGAGAGAACTGTTTGATCTCTAGAGGTTAACAATAAATTACAAGTCGGCACGCCAACAAGTCCCACAGCCTCCAAGTCAATTATTCCCAAAACATCATCTAAAATTATAAGAGTCTTCCTATCTTTTATCGTGGCCCATAGGAGATTCGCCCTTGTTCCCATTTTCAGAGATTCATCAACGTCCCTATCAAACTTTTCAGCAATTTCTTTTTGAATTTCTTCGTTGTCTTTTTTTTCTTTGACATTTAGTATTATAACCACATCATCAAATAACTTCTCTTTCACAGCTTCTCTGTAAACCTCTTTGGCAAGTGTTGTCTTCCCAACGCCCCCTAATCCGTACACACCAATCTTGTTGATATCAGGTTTTTTCAGTTCCGTAATGATATCCTTCACCATTGAAGTCCTTGATTCAAAGGCCACGTACTCGTCGGAGGCTATGGCAGATATGTCTTCTAAGGCAGCATTGTAAAAAATAGTGGGAAACTTGTTTTTATTTTCATGTTCTTCAATCTTTCTCACCAATTTAGTTGATTTTCTGCTGAGCTGATGATAGGATATCAGGTTAGGACATATATAGAGACACTTTGTCTTTGCACGGCCTTCATCATCCAATAATGCTTCTGCCTTCCGAGTGATATTGTCCGCATCTGTCTGCCATTTCAGGACATCATCGTGCACTTTTTGATCAACTTTTCTTCCGACTTCATCAACTTCATGCTTCATCCTTTGTTTGACAAGATCAAAATTCTCCAATTTACTCTTTAGATCTTCAAGGTTGCTTTTGTAGAAAATGACATAACTCACTTGCCGTCCAAGTGGTCTAACTGTGTAGTCAATTATTGTAGGAATAATTGCAGTGAGTATCTTCATCGCCATGGCACCTTCAACTTACCAATTCGTCTGCTTCTCCGATCTGTTGAATATATACGAATCCAAAATAAATAAAAAATTCAAGATACGAGAAAGGAATCCTTTATTTTCAAAGCAGATGAAATTAAAAAAAAAAAAAAAAATCAAACAATAGGTCATACCTTAGCTCATGATCAAGGCTACGCTTGAAGAAAAACAGAGCAGTATGCAAATCTTTTGGTTTTCTTTTGCTTTTGGAGAAATCTGCATAGTAAAAGCAAAAAGAAGATTATACCACACTTGCAAAGTAGAAGTCGAGACCATGAACAAGTTTTCACATACAATTATTATACTAAAAAAACTTGCTTGGTACGGAATTTAGGTAACTGTTTTCAAATTTTTAAAAACTATGAAAAACATATATAATCTGCTTTGAATTTCACTGAGGCATTTTAACAAACACCATATCTGCACGCTTAAAGCCGGTGCATGAGGCAGAGAACGAAATGTAGAACGAGTTGCTCGTTGAAGACCACCAATTGAAGTTTGTACCACAGAGCTACTGATCTAGATGGTACGATGGAGTTGACCCCCGATTCTCAGGAGCTGAGCGAGTTAACTCTGCCAAGGCTCCACGAGTTCCAGAGGCTCATGACGAGCTCTAGTTTACGAAAGAAATCTGAGGCCATCAACTGCGAAATCCAGGCAGTCATGAGCTCGAGCAACGCGAGGTTAAGAACAGAGACAACCTCGCTCTGAAAGGTCGAGCAGAGCTAGGATGCTGCCGAGTGTCTGATAATGGCAGCCATGGTGATTGATCCTAGACGAAGGGAGATGGAGGAAAAAGGGTGAAAAAGTTGCAGGGAGGAAGAAAGGGTGTTTAAAAGTTCCAGAGACTTACGAAGGAAATTTCACCCAGAAGAAAAATCACGAAGGAGGTTGAAATTATTTGGGGAAATTTGGGCTTCTATATTGCCGTGAATTCCATGACGGAGAAGTCCGACGACGACGACGGAGTGCTGCCATGGCTTCCACGATAAAGAATATGAGGATTTTGGGGCAGGGTCGTCAACAGAGAAAGGTTGGAGGAGAAGTGGGTGGCACCGATGGAGGAGACGAGGTTACCGGAAGCGTTGGAGAGGACAAGGTTTCTGGCGCTGAAACCATGGCAGAAAGCGAGGAGTGAGGCTGGAAGAGGGAGGCGTTGAGGAAGAAAGGAGATGTTTGGATGTGATGTTAATATTGTGTTTGGTTACACGTTTATAAATTAAAAATTGTAACAGATGTTTTGTTCTCATTGGGCCACTTCATGTTGTTAATATTTTGGATACTGACTATTTAGTACCCAACTATTGTCCCAGAATGAGAGCAGCGGATAATTAAAGAAGGGAACATTGCAGTAATCAGCCTCAAGTAGACCAAAGGTACAAGAGAAGACATTGCCAAATGAAAAAATTAATCGAGGTGTCTTTAATGTATAAAGTGGCGCGCAGATAATCGAAAAGTTTTTATGTTTTTCTCTTCAAATGTTGTCAAGAAATGAACTTTAAGCAATTGTCGGTTAGGGAGAAGAAAATGAAAACATAAGAAGGAAAAGAAGAGGACAACTGATCATTATTCAGGAGACGACAAGTTCGACGAACAGAGGTGCGGAAGAGCAAGAAATGCTCAAGCTTTTCTCAACTTGGTTTTCTTCATTTTATTAAGCATTTAGTGACAACTTCAGTTGTGTTTCGAAATTAATTTTTCTTTTTTCCCTAGAGTTATGAGGTAGCCTAATCCTTAGTGCTTCCACTACTACAAAATAGGGCTTTCATGACACTTGATAAAGTTTTTAATGACATTCTTTTATTAAAAATGTTATTAAAATAATAACATGACGCAATTTAAAAAAAAAGAAAAAAGAAAAAAAGACGTGAGTGAAAAAACAAACGTGATGTTTATCGTTTTCACCCAATGTGAATTCCCCACTTTCTCAATGATCTCCCCCAACTACCCGGTTTGGTTGTTCTTTCAAATCTCTTTTTCACTCCCTCAAACCCTAAAAGCTCAGTGCTCTTCTACTTTTTTCAAATCTCATTTTCACCCAGTATCTTGTCTTCCTTTCAATCCTATTCATCAATTTGACAATCTTCGTGAAATGATAAAAAACTAAATTAGCATATTGTGAAATTATTCCATCCCATTATTGTCAAACCAACAACCATCAATTCTTTTTTTTTTATTTTTATTTTTTTATAGTTTATTTGATTTTTTTACTTTGCGTTTATCTGCCAGCAGTTTTCGCCCTTTAAAGGTATGCGCTTGAACTTTTGCAAACCCTATGTGTACACACACACAGATATATATATATATATATATATATATATATATATATATCAACGTATATGCATTTTTGTGGTTGGATTATTAGATTATTATTAGATAGGTTTTGCTGCAGTGCTTGGAATTTGCATTTATTGGTATCTCCACTTCTGTAGGTTGTTATATTTCTTTCATATTTTTTATATTTCTTTGAAATTTTTTTATTTGATTTGATTTGTGCGTCTTTTAAAATTTGTCAAATGTAAATTTCAACTTTGTTTATTTTAATGTGCTATTTGTGTGCTATATTAACTTTAGTTAGATTGTAAATTTCAGTTTTGATTTCATTTCGTTTACACATTTGTCAAATATATTTAAAAGATTTTTGAAACAGGGTTGCAATTTGGCTGCACAGAGGGACACTAATAGATTCTTTTTTCTTGACATGATTATGAACTGCCTCGGCCAGAAATCAGGTAAAAATTGGTCTTAGTTTACCGGCTCAGCCCGGTTAACCCTTATTTACTAATTAATTTTCCACCCAATGCAATCCCCGAAATGTTCTTATCGATTTAGATGTCCTGAGTAGCTAAAAGTTAGTTAATGATCCTCATATAAAAGACTAGTAGAGAAAGAAAAGGTGGTAAAAAAAAGATGCGGGTTGGGGCAGTATAGTGTGTGGGGGAGAGGGCAGTATAGTGTGAAGTGGAGAGAGAGAGAGAGTTAACGAGTGTTTAGTAGAAATTAATTTATAAAAGAGTTAATGATCGGACCAGCCAATGGACAGAGAACATGTTACGCTGATCGCTTTGAAAGGACCTTGAAGACAATTTGGGTACCAAGCAAATAACTATGACCGTGGTAAGTAATTTATGTCATAGCTTCTTTGTTCCATTTAATTGTGGATTAAACATTCTTCTTAAATAACTATACTTTTGACTGAGCATCCTTTTTTGTTCCAACTTCTTTCTGACCTAATGAGTAGCCTATTTGATTGTATTTAACTCTATATATCATTCAACTATAAGTTTTTTTCGACTTTGACATTTTTATGGGTCAATGTTGATAATTTATACAACATGGTTTATGTTCCTAACATTATTGAAAACTACGTTTTCAGAATATTGTCTTAATCGCTAATTATTTTCAATTAATATATGTGTATAAAATGGTAGGGGTTATATTTCAATGAGTTCAAGAACTTGGACATGCACTACCAGCAATTGGGGATGCTGATAAAGGATACCTGCTTCTGCAATAAAGTCATCATTAGCAAATATAAACTTTGAAAATTAATATTGAATTATGTATGATTGAAATTTGTATTTTTTTTTTGTCGTCACACATTCTCTTTGATTGTGATTTGTTGTAGTTCAAAGAAAAAGCTACATACACTCAACAGGAAATTGATGCATCGAGAATAGAGTGGGTTGAGTATGTTGATGACTTCAACTGTGACAGCCCGTCCCGAATTTTTCATACCGTTGGGGTGAAATGACGGTTTTGCCCCTATTATGGTTGTTTCGTTATGTGGTTGTTTTTGGGTGTTGCTTGGCTGGTTTTGGACCACACACACACCACACTCACTCACCCTCTCTCCTTGCCCTGTCCCGAGCCCTCTCTCTCTCCTATTCCTATTCTTCTTGTACGGACACACCCAAAAACCTTTGAAACCTTCACAGATCGAGGAAACAAATTACATATTCGTGCTCGTGAGGTCCTTAGAAGTTCAACCACACCCATTTCAGGTAAGGATACCTTCGTTTTCACGTCGAAC